>NC_079332.1:14286685-14622518 GCF_029931775.1 Euleptes europaea
AGATTCTTCACACTCGAGAATCCCTACCTTTCTCCAAACATCCCTGCCTGGTGAATTTCACTGAGGTTGCAGATCTGGGGGGCTTTCAAGTCAAAGGTGGATCCTGGGCCCTTTCCCCCACCCCAATTTTCTCTCCTTTTCTCCCGCCAGGGGAGTCCCCTTTATGGGTTTAATCATCCCTGCCAATCCAGGGAGTCAGAGAGGGAGGGGGTGTCGGGAGAAGAGCTGGGGAGGGGGTGTCGGCCGGGCGGGCGGCTGCTGCTAATTTGCGGTGCTTTATTCGAAAGTGCAATGAAAGTAATAAGGGAGGTTAATATTTTATAAACAATAAAAAAGAGAGTTTTTTAGCTCCGCCGGTTGCCTAGTATTTTATAAATTCAATCTGTGCGTTGTGGGTCTCCGGTGGGCCGTTTCGGACCGAGAGCTGCGGCCGTTTGCCTGCCCGGGATGAATTCACCTCCGGAAACTTTCCAGTCTGGGGCGAGGAGGGGGGGGGAGTCCTGTAATCGGATTTTGGACCCCCGGCCTGGGCGAGGGGGGCTTAAGTGGCTCGCCCGCCTTTCCGATTCGCCTCCCCCGGTGCTTGGAGTTCAGGGACGAGGGAGCCAAACCGATTTCCCCCCCCCCCCATACACACACACACACACACACCGTTTTGTTTGGCTCCCTGATCAAAAACTTGGCCTTATTACAAAGCCGGACCGCTGTACTTTTAGCCGCACGAGCGTCCGCATAATCATGACAGATCTCCAAGGAGAGGCTGGACAGGGGGTTTCTCTCCCCCCCCCATCCGGGCGTCCCCCTCTCTGTCGCACAGAGGCGACCCATGCGTCCCTTCCTGGAAACCCAAACACATTACTCCGGAGCAATACATTTGCGGGCTCCGCGGGGATTGCCCCACCCCAGGGTAAATTCCAAAGTCAAGAAGAAGAGTCGGTTTTTATATGCCGACTTTCTCCACCGCTTTAGGAAGAATCAAACCGGCTTGCAATCGCCGTCCCCTCCCTTCCCCACAGCAGACACCCTGGGAGGTAGGTGGGGCTGAGAGAGCTGTGACTAAGCCCGAGGTCACCCAGCTGGCTTCATGTGTAGCACGGAGGAAAGAAATCCAGTTCATCAGCCTCCGCCGCTCATGTGGAGGAGCGGGGAATCAAACCCGGTTCTCCAGATCAGACTCCACCGCTCCAAACCACCGCTCTGAACCACTACACCACCCTGGCTCTTCACTTTCTGGGGATCTAGTCGCTCACTGCGGATTAGCAGATTCCTGAGCTGCAAAGTCTCTCCCCAGCCCCGGAGTCATTTCCCGAGGAATCAGTTAGCTCTCTCGCTAGATTGAGAATTGGTTTCCCTGCTCCGGGGTTAAATTTCCTGGGAATGGACTAGTTCGCTGGGGAAGAACAAATCTCCAAACTGGGAATTTGTTCCCTCTGACTCCAAAGCGGCCTCCAAAGACCTCGAAGGCCCCCTCCTTGGTGGAAATCCAGGATACCCTGAACCGCATTGAAGACCCGTTTATTGCAAAGGGGCCTACAGCCCGATCAGAAACAAATTTGTAAGTCTCTCCCTGCCAAGGCACTTCACTCCCTATGCAGGACGCATGGGTAGGCTCCCACCTTTCGCCCGTGAGCGGATTGTTCCTCTCCCAAATCACTTACTCCAGAGTCCTCTCACCAGTTCAGGAAGAGGCCGCCCCTTTCCCCTTCTCCTAAGAGGATCAGCCTCATTCATTTCTATGGGATTTGCTTCCAAGTCATGGGTCAGAGGCCTAACCTGGATCAAAAGCCTGCAAAGAGGCAAAACAGCAAACAACTGAAAGGGCTCTTGAGTCGGACTGGGCCCCGACAGCTGTCCCGGATCTATCCCACATTACCAACGTTCACACATGCCTACTCTGGCAGCACACACAGACTTAGAACATAAGAAGGGCAATGCTGGATCAGACCGAGGCCCATCAAGTCCAGCCATCTGTTTACACAGTGGCCAACCAGGTGCCTCTAGGAAGCCCACAAGCAAGATGACTGCAGCAGCACCATCCTGCCTATGTTTTACAGCACCTAATATATTTGGCATGCTCCTCTGATCCTGGAGAGAATAGGTATGCATTATGACTAGTATCCATTTTGACTAGTAGCCATGATAGCCCTCTCCTCCATGAACATGTCCGCTCCCCTCTTAAAGCCTTCCAAATTGGCAGCCATCACCACATCCTGGGGCAGGGAGTTCCACAGTTTAACTATTAGTGACCTTCACAGGGGTGTCCCTTGCGAAAGGACGTCTCTCTCTTTCTCCTCCTCATTATTATTATGAAATAACACCCCAGAATTGTTCCCAGTCCTTTATATGGGGCCGCTTTACAACGGGAGGAGTATTTGTGTGTGTGTGTAAAGTGCCGTCAAGTCACAGCCGACTTATGGCGACCCCTTTTTGGGGTTTTCATGGCAAGAGACTAACAGAGGTGGTTTGTCAGTGCCTTCCTCTGCACAGCAACCCTGGACTTCCTTGGTGGTCTCCCATCCAAATACTAACCAGGGCTGACCCTGCTTAGTTTCTGAGATCTGACGAGATCAGGCTAGCCTGGGCCAGGAGTATTTAGTTCCCCTTGTAAAGCACCTTAAACTGAAAGGGGGGGTTGGCCCAAGCAATTCAGTTTGCTGTGAAGCCTAGGGGGAGATTTGAACTCGCGTCCAGCACTGCAAAGCGTCAAACTGGGAGCGCACGCTCTTCTCTTGCATAACTGGCTCAAGATGTAAAGGAGATTTGAAATCGGGAAGCCCTTGTCCACATTCCAGGAAAAAAACATCTTCACAAGTTTACCCTGTGCCATTTTTTAACAGTACACGTGAATGGTGCCAAAAAACTCCCCACAAAAAAAAAAACTGGTGTTGTGAAGCAGGCCTGTGGTACTAGCGCACTGGACAGAGAGATGGGGTTGGCAGGGCCAGCTTTGTTGCGGCGTTACGTGTTAATCGGGTTTAATGTCAGGAAAGCTGGGTGGAATCAGTTTCCACGAGCATTCAGATGTTCCAACTGGGTTTCCTTGAGGGCCGGCCTCTTCAGACGGATCTCCAAAAGGCTCTGTTAGGCTTGCTAACCAACAATCGCAGGTGAGGGGCGAACCTACTTAAGTGTCACGTGTGAAAAGGCACTCACCTTTTTTGGAGGGGGGTTACAACTAGCATCCTTCCAAGATCCAGAGAGGGGAGGGAATTCTGGAGCTGTCTTTGCATTTGGGAACAGGTTTTTCTGGTGGTTTGGGTCCCTTTCCTCTAGTAACTGCTGGTTGGGGATTTCTTCCCTCCTTCCCAAAGAAGAGACCCTTCTAGATCCATTGCAAAGGGGGGGGGGTTTCGCCTTTAGTCGGTCCTAGCCGAAAAAGCCCAGAGAGACACCTTAAAGGGGATCAGTGTTTATTTCCACACGAGCTTTTCAGGGGTAGTAGAAAGGTGAAGCCACCTTCCCTCTGGAGAACTGGGTGCATACCAGGGGGCTCCCAACATTAAAAAGGGATTCCCCCCATTCCCACAAAGTTATTTATAAGGTATAACCCAAAGAAGGCCTAGCCTCAGTTCTTCTGCTCAAGACCTTGAATGGTGCCATCCCCTTTCCTGGGAGTAAGCCTCACTCCATAGAGGTCTACTCTGTTTGGGGTCACTCTCCAAATCTGCGGCTCCTTCCCATCCACACATGAACACATGAAGCTGTCTTCTACTGAACCAGACCCTTGGTCCATCAAAGTCAGTACTGTCTACTCTGACCGGCAGCTGCTCTCCAGGTCTCAGGCAGAGGTCTTTCACATCACCTACTTGCCTAGTCCCTTTAAGTGGAGATGCTGGGATTGAACCTGGGACCTTCTGCATGCCAAACAGAGGCTCTATCACTGAGCCACAGACACTCCTCAACCCTATTCTTCAATATTTCTGTTCTCTTTTTCCTAGGGAATAGGATTTTTTTAAGGGAATCCAGGAGAGAAACACAGGCCTCAGACCCTCTTTACCTGTGAGTAAGCCCCTGGAAGCCACAGCTGGGCTCCGTTCTGAGTAGGCCACCCCTAGGACTGGGAAGACAGCCCTGCAAAGAGGACTAATCTACTTGTTTAGAAGTTGTTCACAGATAACAAACCAGGCAACAACCCTACAGGTCCATATTTTCCTCCTATTGTGTATTGGGTGGGACTAAGAGATTGGGGCCTAGCCTGTGGCAACCAGTTTAAGTCCCATTTAAACAAGGGCAGGGAGGTTTTGCCTTGGATTTGCTGCTCTCGAGATACACACTTGTCCCATCCAAATGCTCAAAACTAAAAAAATAACCCCCATGCAGAGTTTTGGGAATTCAGACGGGGAAAACGTGCATCTAGAGAGCAGCAAGTCCAAGGCAAAACCTCCCATGCAGAAATATCCTAAAGCAGAGTCACACACCGTTCTCAAGCCCCTTGAAGGCCGTCTGTTTGGGCTGGCTCAGTCTTCGCTCAATTGCTCCCCACCCCTAGACTGTAGCCCCCCTCGGGGCAGAGACTTTAGCCATGCCTTTCTTGCCGCGTGGATTCTCGAAGCTGCTATTATTCCTAATAGTTTATGATGAGCTCGGTCCAGGCCTGCGTTGAGGCGACCTTCTGGGAGAGACAGAGAGAGAGAAAAGAGAGGCTGACCTACCAGTTCTGCAGGGTTGTCCTTTCTCTCTTCCACCCCTCCTCATCTCCTCCCGCCCCCCCCTCCTTGTTTGGTGTCTGTAACCTGCACTCTAAAGGGTTAACAGCTCTTTGCTCGCCTTAATTTTAATCCGCGGCTGGGTCGCCAGCTCACGTTGTTCGGATCTGCCAAAGAGAAAGCGTTAACTATTATCTTCTTCTGGCTTGACCATCTGCCGTTGTAGAAAATTCAAAACCCTGGAGATCCACTTATATCCACATCGTAAACGAGAAAAGATGTTTTAATTAAGGGAAATCAGGTTAACTTAGCTCTAATTTACAAGCCGCCCGCTTAATGAATTGTCTGCGCGGCTCCCCTCTTTGTGGAGAGTAAATCTCTGGATCTTTTTCCTTCGCAGTTCAGACACTAATTAAGTAACCAAGATTTTTTAGCAGCAACCCCAGTTTCCACCCTGTAATAGTTTTTTTTTTTTTTTTACCTTAAAGCCAGACTGGTCAGTGCTTATACAAATTGCCAATTAAATTTGATTGATATAATGAAATTGGATTTTATTTTCACTTAAGGTCTCCCTCGCACCGTCTTTCTGATCTCGCCCTACCCCCCACCCCGAGTTCCTCTGCCTTGGCTTAAGGGGGGGAAACCCACCAAAAAAAAACCCTATACCCTTCATTCACATGCCCAGGAGAGAAAGTTACTAGCCCAAAGTTTTCCATAACCAACGTTTATAGTGATTGGATAAAAAGTCTCCCCCTTTTAAAAATATATATTTATCCTTTTTTTAAAAGAACTCTGCTTTTAAAAAAAAAAATCTTGTTTTGAAGTTGGAAGTAGAAAAGGAAAGATCTAAGGGAACCATTCTGGGGAAAGCATTAACAGTTTCCAAAATCTATATCGCTGCTTAATTAAATATGTTATCCTGTTTATAGGATCTGTGGCTAATTATTTAGAGTCATTTAATCTACTCAATTTTCACGTTAATTAAACAGCACCGAGTTGGAATGGAGACAGGCGGCTTGGGGCGCTGGAAAGGGGGTACAGCGCCGCCTAGAGGACGCCTTTAAATCCTGCCGCTTCCATCGCCGGAGCTGGCTAAAACCATCAGAAAAGTTGTGTGTGTGTGTGTGTGTGTCCCGAGGACAGAGATTCAGAACAGGGCGAACAGTTAAGTTGTCTAACTCCCTGCCCCAGGATGTGGTGATGGCTACCAACTTGGAAGGCTTGAAGAGGGGAGTGGACATGTTCATGGAGGAGAGGGCTACCTATAGCCACTAGTCAAAATGAATATTAGTCATGATGCATACCTATTCTCTCCAGGATCAGAGGATCATGCGTGGAAGTGCTGTGGAAGACAGACAGGACAATGCTGCTGCAGCCGTCTTGTTTGTGGGCTTCCTGGTTGGCCACTGTGTGAACAGACTGTGGGACTTGATGGGCCTTGGTGTGATCCAGCAGGGCCTTTCTTATGTTCTTATGGCGGATGGGGCTATCCATGGCTATTAGTCAAAATGGATACTAGTCATGATGCATACCTCTTCTCTCCAGGATCAGAGGAGCATGCCTGTTATATGAGGTGCTGTGGAAGACAGGCAGGATAATGCTGCTGCAGTCGTCTTGCTTGTGGGCTTCCTGGAGGCACCTGGTTAGCCACTGTGTGAACAGACTGCTGGACTTGATGGGCCTTGGTCTGATCCAGCAGGGCTTTCCTTATGTTCTTATGGAGAATGGGGCTATCCATGGTACTAGAGATGGTACTAGAGAATGGGGCTATCCATGGTACTAGTTCAAATGAATACTAGTCCATGGTACTGGAGAATGAATACTAATCCATGGTACTAGTTCAAATGAACACTAGTCATGATGCATACCTATTCTATCCAGTACCAGAGGAGCATGCCTATTATTTTATGTGCTGTGGAACACAGGCAGGATAAATGCTGCTGCAGTCGTCTTGTTTGTGAGCTTCCTAGATGTACCTGGTTGTCCACTGTGTGAACAGACTGCTGGACTTGGTGGGCCTTGGCCTGATCCAGCAGGGCTTATCTTACCTTCTCATGTTCTTAATATGGGGTTTGCCCTTGGACATGATCAAGATTAAATTGTAAAAGTTACTTAAGAACATTCTGTTACTGCACAAGGAAGGGGGGTCTAAATGGGAGGGAGAGGTCTTGGGTGAAAACACCTTCCTCTGCATAACCTGGCCCACAGAATAATTCACTGTGTATGAAATGATGCTGTGGGATCTGAAGGGTTAATTTATTTTAAAGGTGTAAATATTTGGAGTCCTTTTTTAACTTTAGAACACATATTTCTTGCATTGATTGACATTTTGGGATCAGTTTTTGTGTGTGCGTTTTAAGGCTGTGTTCAGAGATTCAGGGTAGGATCTGCGAGACTGGGGTTCATTTTGATGGGGAAGTTTCCTGGATTGACCTACCTTGCAGGGTTGTTGTGATGATAAAATAGAGGAGAGCTGCCTTTTTGAGTTCCCACGGGTGGGGGGAAGGTGGGGTGTAAATTAATAAACTGGTCTTGTTCTCTCTCATACCCGGTGTTCCAATCGCCACCAGACTCTTTCACAGGTAAGCACTGTCAGCCCAAATATAAGGCAGCTTGGCATTGGCTAGTATCAGTGATGTCTATTCTCCAAGTCCTCAGGCATGGGAGTTTTTCCTGGGGCCAGCGATCTGAGGTCCTTTAACTGGAGATGCCAGCGACTGACGGATGCAAACCATGTTCTCTGCCACTGAAATATCACTTTTGACATTCACCAAATTATGTAATTAGTTTTGCAGAGTGGCTAAAACCCAACGTGCTCCGAGGAGCCGGTGTGCATCCCAAACCAGGGGCGTGTGTACTCATCAATCACGAGGGAATGAGAAATCCAGTTCAGATATCACACTGCACAATTTTCCTTGCCCCCCCCAAAAAAAACAACCACAGGAATACAAGAGTGTAGATGTTAGAAGGTTAGAATCGCTACTAATTTCAATGTTTTCACAAATTCTGTCTTTCTAGTGGGAAAAATGATTTGTGTAGGCCATGTGGCATGTAACAGATATATACATTTCCATAATCTATATCAACATATAAAGGGTTAACTAAAGTAGAGTGCTGTAGAATACTAGATGTTCGAAGGCTAGAAATGATATTAATTCTGATACTTCTATAAACTATATTTTTATGCTGGGAAAGCTGTTTTGATTTGTGTAGGCCATGTAGCATGAAACGTCTATGTATGCAAGTAATTTTTTTCCTTTTCCTCGAACTGTTTTATTTTTCAAATGCCCCCTTTCCCTGTACTTTCCCTACCCCTCCCTTTTATATTAAAAATAAAATGAAAATGAAAAATGAGGGTCATTTAGTCCAACCCCCTGCACAATGCAGGAAATCCACAACTATCTCCCCCCCACACACATCCTGTGACCCCCTACTCCATGCCCAAAAGATGGCCACGATGCTCTCCAAGATGCCTAATATGCTGCTAGGCCACAGCCACTGAACACTGCACCATTTAAAAAAAAGATTTTTTTGAACTTTTTATTAATTTTTTAAACAAAAAGAAAAACACACACGACACAAACAACAAAAAACGAAAGAAAAAAGTATAACAATATAGAGAACTACATAATAAGAATGATATAATGATATATATAATAGATATATAGATGCACAATTTAAATTTTTTAAAAATATATATCCCTGAGCGTAGAAAACCAGCATCTCAGGTAGAAACCCTGCCCAGCTGGATTTCTAGCTGCAGGGAAGCAACCCAGGTAGGAAGGCGCCTTCCCTATTGAGGCTAGCGCGCGTGTCTCCCCCTCCCCCGCCTTTCGCTTCCAGTTGGGGAAGGGGCGGTCCTGATGAACTGAAACATCATGAAGCCCCCCTCGCGTAATTGTTTTCCTCCGGCCCCTCGGTTTTGTGCTCCATCTGTCTCCCCTCTCCCTTTTGTCCTGCCGTCTCCTCCCCCCTCCCCTCCCCGCCCCCCCTGTTGACACCTCCCCTCCCCTCCCGGGTGCCTTCTGGCCCTCGGGCCCATCGGCACGAGTCGCCGGGAAACAAAAGCCCCCGCCGAGCTGATAAGACCCCCTTGATTGAATCTCCATTGTTCTCCCGCCCCCCTGGCGGTTTGCAAGCGGCCGGCCTCCTCTGGGGTGCTTAGTGGGGGGGGGAGGCACACAGTTGCGCGACCCCTCCGCCCCCCCCTCCTCCTTCAACTCCCGATCCTTACCCCCGAACTTTAGGGGACCAGGCGCAAAGATTTGGCACACACACAAAAAGAGCTAAAAGTTGCTAAATTTGGCACACACAAAAAAGAGCTAAAAGTTGCTAAATTTGGCACACACAAAAAAGAGCTAGAAAAGATTCTGAAGTGTACCGATGTGTCACCGGCCACCAAGATCAAGTTAATTCATGCCATCGTGTTCCCTATTACTATGGGTGGGTGTGAAAGCTGGGCAGTGAAGAAAGCTGATAGGAAGAAAGTCGATTCCTTTGAAATGTGGTGTTGGAGGAGAGGGTTACGGATGCCCTGGACCGCCAAAAAAAAAGCCCAAACCAGTGGGTTACAGATCAAATCCAGCCTGAACTGACCCTAGAAGCTGAAATGACTCAACTGAGGCTGTCGTACTTTGGTCGCATTATGAGAAGACAAGTAGAGTCACTGGAGAAGACAGTCGTGCTAGGAAAAGAGGATGGATCGAGTCTATAAAAGAAGCCACGGCCCTCAGTTTGCAAGATCTGAGCAAGGCTGTTAAGGACAGGACATTTGGGAGGACTTTGATTCATAGGGTTGCCAGGAAGAGGAAGGAAGAAGACAGAAGGAAGGAGAAGGAGAAGAAGAAGACAGAAGGAAGGAGAAGGAGAAGAAGAAGAAGAGTTGGCTTTTATTAGCCAACTTTCTCTACCACTTAAGGCAGAATCAAACCGGCTTACAATCACCTTCCCGCCCCCTGCCCACAACAGACACCCTGTGAGAGGTGGGGCTGAGAGAGCATGACTTGCCCAAGGTCACCCAGCTGGCTTTGTGTGGAGGAGTGGGGAAACAAATCTAGTTCCCCAGATTAGCCTCCGCCACTCATGTGGAGGAGTGGTGAATCGAACCCGGTTCTCCAGATCAGACTCCACCGCTCCAAACCACCGCTCTTAACCACTACACCACGCTGGCGACTTGATGGCAGTTAACCCACACAGAGATTTGGCAAGCCGGGCAAAGCAATCCTCGGCCTGGCTTCCTCGGAAGTAGGACTTCGTGTCGCAGACCCCCGAGTAGGAGAGCATAAGGGTGTGTGTGCATGTGACGAGCCAATCCTGTGCGGGCGTAACCCAAAAGGCGGCCCCGCTTGGATTCAGCTGGGGGGGGTGACTCTTTAATCGCATGGATCGATTGCACCCCCCCCCCAACCTTCCAAGGTTAAGGCTGCGTTCTCGAGCACCCTTACTTGGGGGTAAGTCCTCTGTTGGCATCAGTGGGACTGCTCGATTAGGGCTGAAGGCGGGACTCGTGTTTTGGAGGGGGGGGAATCCAGTCATGTCTACACTGGGGAAGGTGATTGTAAGCCGGTCTGATTCTTCCTTAAGTGGTAGAGAAAGTCGGCATATAAAAACCAACTCTTCTTCTTCTCCTCCTTCTTCTCTTCCTTCTCCTTCTGAACCGATTTCCAAATAAGCATGTCAGAAGGCAGGATCAGGGCCTCCGGGCCCAAGCTTATGCAGGTCTCCCTGTGCCAAGGGGATCTTACTCCTAAGCAAGTGTAGAGGTTTGTAGCTTGCGTAGCCCAAATGCTTGTCAAAGCTGATTTGTCCCAATGGCGACATGAACAGGGAGAAAGGATTTCCTTGGCTAGGACCCCTTCGCTCTTGGAAGCGGGGTCGGCAATATTGTTGTCAGCCTTTGAGGTGAGACAGAATTCTTCATGGGGTTTGCACCAAGAGTTTTCCTGCTTTAACAGGGGGTGGGTGGGGGGGAGAGAAAGACTTTAGAAAACCAGATCTAGGCAGGCATGATATTGAGGGGGGGGGAGTCAAACACGCACACACAAAGGACACGGCCAAATGCAGAATTAAGCTCTCGTCTCCTTAAGCACACTTAAGCTATGCGCTAAATCGTATTTCGGTCTGCGTGAATGCAGTAACATGGTTGCCAAGCGATGAACTGGGCGTAGGTGCTAGAGATGCATATCAAATGCACAAATCCCTTTTGGTTTATAAAAGGGAGCCAGCTGCGGGGTAGCGGCGAGAAGGGTGCGGGAGGCCCAGATTCACATCCCCTTCTTTGCCGTGGATGCTCACCGGGTAACTTCGGGCCACGACTCGCTCGCTCACACATATTCTCGGCCTAACCTACCTCGCAGGGCTGTTGTTGTGAGGATAAAATGGAGAGTGATGCTGTAAGCTGTCTTAGGTCTCCATTAGGGATTGAAGCAGGGTATACACTAAAATCTAAACCAGTATTCTGTGGTGTAAAGAAAAAGAAAGAGATACCCAAACTTCTCAATTGACATTTCTTTGTTTCCTACCTTGCTCTCGGAGACCGCACCAAATTTGGGGGTGGGGGTTGTTCCCCTGCTATTGAACCGAAATCTGAAACTCTGGTTCTGGATCTGGGAAGTAACTAAGAACAGAGAACCAGGTTTAGCGCAGAGGATTACAACCGGGGAGTGGGTTTCCCAAATCCCAAATTTGGGCGCTGGAAAAAGAAAGGAAAGGGTGGGGGGGACGAAGAGAGAAGCCAAACCGCGCTGGGCTAAAAAGCCCCGTCAAGGAGAAATCATAGCTCTTTTAAAGCAGAGGATTAGGGAAAGTGGTCACTTTTGACTCAGTGGGAAAAAATCTTTCCCTGACAGCAATGAAAGCACGGGTGATATAAGTGTCTTCTAGTTCACAATAGCAATTAATATGGTAATATTCTCCCATTAAAGATGCTAACGCCCAAGATGGAAGTGGCAACATGGATAAAACATTTAATGGGGAGCGGCGGAGGCAGGAGACGCTCCCCCACCCCCGTTTTTCTTTTTGTAAGGCATCAGGTAACCAAGTCAAAGGCAGAAATTCGGGGAGGGGGGGCGGAGGGACCCCTTTCTTCCGAGGCATGATATTCTGCAGGCCTCTTTTTCTCTGCTTCTCTCAAGGACAGGAGGATTCCCAGAGCGGTAGGCGTGTTAGTCCGTCGCGGAGGACGGCACCGTCATGACCGGCAAAATTTATGCCAGCAGAAGCTTTCAGGAATATGGAGTGCGCATCCATGAGAGCATGGCGTATGTATCCATTAGACAGGTACGCGTATTAAGACAAGGTGGCGGTTCGCCGCTGTTGCTGTACACGTACCTGCCTGACGGGACGCACACTCCGATGCACCTGACGAAGTGAGCTCTCACTCCCAAAACCTTGTGCTGCGATACATTTGGCGAGTGCCCCCAGGTTCCTGTTTAATTCTGGAGAGCTGTTTGAGGCCTACATGAGGTTTCCAGCGTTCTTCCCTGTCCTGGGACCCTCGTATCGGTGGGACGACCTGTGTTCCCCCAAGGCAGCTTCCAGTTGTCAGATCGGCAAAGACTATTTCAGCAAAGGCTTTCTCCATGGAAGCTCCCACTTTGTTTATTTCTTTATTAGGCTCCTACCCTGCCTTTCCTAAGGGGCTTCATTGAGGAAGATGGGAGGAAGGCCCCAACTCTGCTGAGATTTCAGAGGGGCAGTCAGGAAGAGCTTTTCCAAATTCCAACACGCTTCAGATGTTTTGTGAGTGGAGGTCCGTCCTTACGGTAAGGTAAACTGTGCTTCTCTCTCTCATGCTTTGCCTTGTATTTTTGTGAAATAAGGATTGTTTGTTTTTGTCATCCAGTTGCAGCCAACTTATGGCGAGACAAACAGAGGTGGTTTGCCATTGCCTGCCTCTGCATAGCCACCCTGGACTTCTTTGGTGGTCTCCCACCCAAGCACTAACCAGGGCCGACCCTGCTTGGCTTCCAGCATCTGATAAGATCGGGCTAGCCTGGGCCATCCAGGTCAGGGCAAGAGATTAACAGAGGGGGTTGGCCGTTGCTCGCCTCTGCGTAGCAACCCTGGGCTTCCTTGGTGGCCTCCCATCCAAGTACTAACCGGAGCGGACCCTGCTTAGCTTCTGAGATCTGATGACATCAGGCTATCCTGGGCCAACCAGGTCAAGGGAAGAGACGAACAGAGGAGGTTTGCCATTGCCTGCCTCTGCGTAGCAACCCTGGACTTCCTTGGTGGTCACCTATCAAGTGCTAACCTGGGACGACCCTGCTTAGCTTCCCAGATCCGAAGAGATTGGGCTAGCCTCATCTGTCCAAATCAGGGCAAGAGGTGGCTGGCCATTGCCTGCCTCTGCAAAGCAACCCTGTATTTCTATGGTGGTCTCCCATCCAAGTGCTAACCAGGGCTGACCCTGCTTAGCTTCTGAGATCAGGCTATCCTGACACAGGTCACTTTGGGGCCCCATTGACCAGGAGAAAAGCAGGATTGTGAATATTTTAAATAAATAACTTAAAAAAAAATTCCCAGTCTCAGGCAGGGCACAAAACTCAGAGGCTGACCAGGTCCCACCAAGGCCTGCATCTGGTTCAGCTTCTGCTGCTTTTCTCTGAGAAGGACGCAGTCTTGACCGTGATGTGGGGTGGAACTTCTGCACACATCACCGTGTCCGAGAGCCCCACCCATCTGTGCTTCGCACTCAGCACAGGCTTCCAACATCTGTAGCTGCCTCGGCCTACTGAATCCCGCATCACCCATTTTGAAGCCTGCTGGGTGACCTTGGGCTAGTCACAGTTTTCTCTGAGGTCTCTCAGCTCCACCTACCTTACAAGGTATCTATTGTGGGGAGAGGAAGGGAAGGAGATTTGTAAGCCGTTTTTATTCTCCTTAAAAGGTAGAGAAAATCGGCATATAAAAACCAACTACTCCTCCTCCTCTTCTTCTTCTTCCTCTTCCTCCTCCTCCTCCTCCTCTTCTTCTTTTCTTCTTTTCTTCTTTTCTTCTTCTTCTCCTCCTCCTCCTCTTCCTCTTTTCCAGAAACCAGAGGCCCTGCCTGTATCACTAGGGCTTCCCGGACAACAGTTCGATTTTCATTAGACTAACGCTTGTGTTTCTTTTGCTTGGCGGGCAGGCATTAATTATTTATATTTAATTTTCCGAGGCGAGCAGCCCCCCCCCCCGTCAGCGGACGCAAGCCCTCCCCGGCAGGAACCGTTGTTCGACATCCTTCTTCCCGTTGCCCCCAGCTGCCCCCGGGAGGCTTCGACCGTGCCGAGCGGCAGCCTCATCTTAATTGGCCTCTCGGACCGTACCTTTACCTCCCGCTCACCTAGGGTCCCCCGGACTCGTAATTTTCTGGATATTAAATGCGGGCGATCGCGGAAGGGCTTTGTTGAATTAAAGCCAGGAAGTTTTCCTGCCCTCCGTTGACCTTTCCCCTTTAAACTCCCTCTCTGGGGGTGCCGGTCGGCTTAATTCATTCATATTTGTGTAGCGCTTTGAGCTACTACAAGAGGGCAAAGTGTTATTATTGTTCCCGAGTCCGACATCCTCCGCGCGTCCTGGTAAATGAGCTGGGTCAGGCGCTCCAGAGGTCGGCCTTCCACCCAAACCTGCGTTTTATTGATAAAAAAAAAATCATTCGGCGGTAATTAAAGTCTTGCGAGGAAAGGGTGGTTAAGTCTGTCGGCAACTGGTTAGCCCAAACCGATGATGCTCCAAACCATCGTAGATTCTGACTCGCGTAAACGGTGGCATCTGCCCAAATGTTGGATATCGCAACATCCTGGCTTAACAGTTATTAACCTCCCAGCTGGTCTTTTCCACACAGGACAACCCAGTTGTGAATTATTGCCACAGCGCAGTGACGGCGCCCTAACCCGCGGCGTGCTTTTTGTAACCTCCCGGCTGGACTGCCGCATGACACTCGACGTTGGGCTGCCCTTGAAGACAGCCCGGAAAACAGTAGCTGATGCGGACTCAGGCAACCACCCGATTATTGTCAGGGGCTAGCCGACGGGAACAGATGTTGCCTGTTCGGAAACCTGTTCGGAAACAGCTGCCGATGTGTTTCAGAGTTCAACTCAAGCTGCCGGTTCTGACCTTGAAAGCCCTTCATGGCCTGGGGCCCTGTGTACCAGCTGTGGTCTGGATGCCAACTACCGCTTCTCCCCCCTCCCCCAACTTGAGGTAGCCTGCCTGGTATTAACTTATAAAAACAGGCCCGGAGATGGTTTGTTGCCATTGCCTGCCTCTCCGTAGCCACCTGGACACCCCTGCTGGTCTCCCATCCAAGTACTGACCAGGGTCGGCCTTTCTTAGCTTCCAAGATCTTGTGAGATTAGGCTAGCCTGGGCCATCCAGGTCAGGGCAAGAAGCTCTTTTGGCCTATAAAACCCATTCTCTTCACAGATTGATTATGCTGGTATCTCGCCTACTTCTCCAATAGATCTCCTCCTCCTCCTCCTCCTCCTCCCCTTAACCCCCCTCCTCCTTCTTTCTTCTTCTTCTTCTCCTCTTCCTCTTTCTTCTTTCTTCTCCTCCTTCTTCTTTCTTCTTCTTCCCTCCTCCTCCTCCTTTCTTCTTCTTCTCCTCCTCTTCATCCTCCTCCTTCTTTCTTCTTCTTTCTCCTCCTCCTCCTCTTCCTCTTTCTTCTCCTCCTCCTCCTTTCTTCTCCTCCTCCTCCTTTCTTCTTCTTCTTCTTCTGCTTCTCCTCCTCCTCCTTTCATCTTTTTCCCTCCTCCTCCTTGTACTTCCTCCTCCTCCTCCTTCTTTCTTCTCCTCCTCCTTGTTCTTTCTCCTCCTCCTCCTCCTTTCTCCTCCTCCTCCTTTCTTCTTCTTCTGCTTCTCCTCCTCCTCCCTCTCCTCCTCCTCCTCCTCCTCCTTTCTTCTTCTTCATATTTAGTTCCCTGCTGAGCCACATTTTGGCCCCGGACTCCCAGGCAAAGCTTGGGGCAACCAGAGAACAGCTTGCAGAGAAAGGGATGTCCGTCAACCCCCTTTCCTCCTCGGAAGGCCCTTTCCATGCTGAGCAGTGGCAAAGGGACCTGGGGGGCAAGCCATCCCATTAACAGGACATCTCTCCTGTCGATAGTCTGAAGCCGGAGCCCTCAGAGAGCTTCTTGCAAAGATGCCAGCCTTGCATTTATCTCCAACCTGCTTTCCATTGTCAAGCGTTATCTGATTTCTTTTCCTTTGGCGACACGACTAGCGAGGCCGCTGTTTCCCTGCGGATCTGTGCTTTAGGGCAACACTCTGTCTCTGCTGTGTCTTAAGAGGTAAAGCAGAAGCTAAGTTTGACTTTGGGACATCGAAATCCAGATCCATTCTGCTTCTGGTGGGCACCTGTGAGACAATGGATGGATGGATGGATGGATGGATGGATGGATGGAAGGAAGGAAGGAAGGAAGGAAGGAAGGAAGGAAGGATACAGAAGACGAAAAAGAAGAAGAGCTGGTTTTTATATGCTCTCCCTTTTAAAAGGAGAATCAAACTGCTTACAGTCACCTTCCAGTCCTCTCCCCACAATGGACACCTTGTGAGGTAGGTGGGGCTGAGAGAGCTCAGAAAGAACTGTGCCTGGCCCAAGGGGTCACCCAGCTGGCTTCATGTGGAGGAGCGGGGAATCGAACCCGGATCTCCAGATTAGAATCCACGGCTCTTAGCCACCACGCTGGCTCAAAAAGAAAAGTGGTTTGTTTCTGGTCTACCTGATTGTAGAACTGGTTGGAAATCCTGTCTCCAGATTAGAGTCCACTGCTCATGCAGAGGAGTGGGGAATCAAACCCAGTTCTCCAGATTAGAGTCCACCGCTCTTAACCACCACACCAATGCATTTTTACTTGGCCTTTCCTCCATGAATATAATGGTGCATGGTTCCCTCCACCCTCCTGTTTTATCCTCACAACAGCCCTGTGAGGTAGGCAAGGCTGAGGGAGAGTGACTGGCCCATGGTCACCTGGCAAGATTCCTTGGCAGAGCAGAGATTTGAACCTGGGTCTCCCAAATCCTCTGTCAACACTCTAACCACTGCGCCACACTGCCTCTCCGTGCATTAAATGGACGGTAGAGGGTCTGATCTATGTGTGCACCCTCAGAATAGGGTGGCACAAATCCAAAGAGGTAGAATGGACTGAACCACTTCAGAGTGCATGGGATTACCTCCCAATTACTAATCCCTTGCAAATTGAAATCTAGCTTGTAAAGGTCTAAGCTAGAACCTTTGTCCCTGAACTGCTTTTTTTTTTATTTGCAGGGAATGCATACATTCGTTTTATTATTTATTTACTTTATTTACACCCCACCTTTCCTCCAGAAGTATCTCACATCATTCGGGTCTCCTCCATTTTATCCTCACAACATCCCTGTGAGGTGGGCGAGGCGGAGACTGGCCCACGTTTTCCCGGTGAGCTTCCATGGCAGAATGGGGAGTCAAATTGGGGTCTCCCAGATCCTAGTCACAAATTCTAACTGCAAGTCAACTCACCAACCTCCCGTTCCACACCGTCTTCTTGTCCTGGATCCCCACCCCCCGCAAAATATATGCCTGATTTCTGCTCTGATAAAATGGGCATTATAATTATTTATTTCATTTTAGCTACAACATTTGTATCTCTCCAGCTCTCCAGCTATTACCTGGAGGTTGGCAACCCTAGGTATTGGGGGGATAGGATCATTTTACAAAGGCATTATCTTTCTGCAAATATGGGGAGTCCTGTTAAGTGGGCAGAATTCCTCCCCATGACTACAAATAGCGTCCCTTGTTTACGAAAAGGGCCAACCAATTTACTATTAAATATAGCAAAATATGTGTTTGTGTGTTTCCGGGGCACCCGGCCAACCCAATTCCATTTGCCACGTGCTTATATTTATTGTAGCGATGCCCTGCAGCTAACTGCTTCCCCACTCTGAGCATTAAATATAGTTTGCCCCTTATTCCAAGCAGGCCTCCGCCTGCTATGAATTTTATCTGGTGCCGGGCGCTCTAAATTATCATCCATCGGCAAAAGTTTGCCTTTGTAGCTTGGCCAGTACCAGCTTTGTAGCTTGGCAAGTACCAGCTTGGCCGGGGCTGGCGAAGAGACGTCTAAACCCGAAATGTGAATATATATTTTTTGTACAAATTCACATTTTATGATTAGAGAGACGCAGTTCAGACAGAGGCCGAGCCGAATCGATGGGCGAGGGAGTGCTGCCATCTGTTGGCGCAACTCTGTTCCTACATCGGACGGCCAGCTTGATGACTGGTGGTACAGTCCTATCAGTGACTGGTGGTACAGTCCTGCCAGTCCTCAAATGGAGACAATAGGACATTGGTGATAGAAATAACAGCGTCGCCGAATCAGTATGTGAAATTCACCGCTCTTGATTTTTCTATTTGCTTCACCTTAGCAACAAATGAAGGTTTAAAGAATGAAAACATTTCTGTCGAAGGCTTTCACGGTCAGAGTTCATTGATTCTTGTAGGTTATCCGGGCTGTGTGACCGTGGTCTTGGTACCAAGAATCAATGAAAACATTTCTCTTCTTGACTATGCATGTGTGTGTGTTAAGTGCAGTCCAATCACTTCCAACTCCTGGCGACCCTATGAATCGATGTCCTCCAAAACATCCTATCTTTAACAGCCTTGCTCAGGTCTTGCAAATTGAGGGCCGAGGCTTCCTTTATAGAGTCCATCCATCTCTTGTTGGGTCTTCCTCTTTTCCTGCTGCTTCAACTTTTCCTAGCATGATTGTCTTTTCCAGTGACTCCTGTCTTCTCACAGTGTGACCAAAGTACAATAGCCTCAGTTTAGTCATTTGAGCTTCTAGGGTCAGTTCAGGCTTGATTTTGGCGGTCCACGGTATCCGTAACCCTCTCCTCCAACACCACATTTCAAAGGAATCGACTGTCTTCCTATCAGCTTTCTTCATTGTCCAGCTTTCGCACCCACACATAGTAAAGAGGTTAGATGGCCAGCAATGCTGATTCTACAACCTTAAGCAGATCATGAGAGGGAACACATCTTGGTCATCTTCTGGGCATGTAGTGGGGGTCACTGGGGGTGTGTGGGGAGGGTAGTTGTAAATTTCCTGCATTGTGCAAGGGGTTGGACTAGATGACTCTGGTGGTCCCTTCCAACTCTATGATTCTATGATTCTATTCTATGATTCTAATAGGGAATACGATGGCATGAATTAACTCGATCTTGGTTGCCAGTGACACATCCTTACACTTAAGAACCTTTTCTAGCTCCTTCATGGCCGCCCTTCCCAGTCTCAATCTCCTTCTGATTTCTTGGCTGCAGTCCCCCCCCCACCCGCAATTTTCATTCTTTCCTCCCCCATCTTGCCCCTCTTGAAACCACTGTCTGCTCAGAAGGAGGAAATGTGGTTTAACCCATCTACTTAGAAAGACCTTTTACGTGTGCCATTGTAAACTTGTAATTAAAACATAAAATAAAAACTCTTGGCCCAGGAAGGGAAGGAGGGCCAAGGTAATGCTACTATACTTTAATAATCAGTAACAGATAACTGGGGGAGAATATAGATCTCCAGAGATAGACTGAGATGGAAAACCCACTAGCAAACTCTTCACCCCTAAACAAAGAGTTGATGGAACAGCCAACAACTAGCAATGTACGGGTGACACCTAGTGGCAGAGAGTTCCAAACGCAACCCTGGCTTTCAGGGGTGGTTGGTCCGTAGTCACCAGATCCATCCGGTTAAAAAAATTCAGTGGCCTCTGGGGTTTGATCATGGGATTGGAGGGAGCACCGACCCTGAAGGGGTTGGAAAAATGGGAACAAAGCTGGATGCAGGGTTGACAGTCACCAGGTGGAGCCTGGAGATCTCCTGGGGTTACGACTGATCTCCAGGTGTCAGAGACCGGTTCCCCTGGAGAAAAATGCTGCTTCAGAGGGTGGGCTCTAGGTAGGCTTGCCAACCTCCTGGTACTAGCTGGAGATCTCCTGCTATTCCAACTGATCTCCAGCCAATAGAGATCAGTTCACCTGGAGAAAATGGCAGCTTTGGCCATTGGACTCTCTGGCATTGGTCCCTCCCCTCCCCAAACCCCACCCTTCTCAGGCTCCACCCCGAAAAACCTCAGGCTCCACCTCAAAAACCTCCAGCCCTAGTGGTAATTGATTGCACTGTTTATTATCTTGTTTTTACTGCATTTGTTGTCTAATTTTTGTTGTCCGGTTTTTGCCTCATTTCTGGCAGGCTGTTTCATTTGAGTCGTTTCCCATCATGTCTAGTATCCATTTTAACTAATAGCCATGAATACCCCTTTCCTCCATGAACATGTCCACTCCCCTCTTCAAGCCTTCCAAGTTGGCAGCCATCACCACATCCTGGGGCAGGGAGTTCCACAATTTAACTATTCGTTGTGCATGCGAACATCCTTGAACATCTCTCCTGTTCCCCACCCATTGCCAGTGTGACATGATAAATGGCATCTCTGGTCCAGGCTGCTGTCCAAGAGGCCGTTGTCTGCAGATTTGTGGAGCATCCACAAGGAGAGAGGCAAGAAAAGCCATTTCCCAAATAATGAATCTTAAGAAGACCATTAAAGTTGTAGAAGTCCTCTTCATTATTTCTCTTTAAGGTTATTTATTAACCCAGAATTGCTAGTCTCATATTTCTCTTTTATCTGCAGTCTCCCCTGGGCTAAAGTGTTAGATATTTATCTTTCAGGTTAGCATTCTTTTTATAGTGTTCCCGGAGTTATATACTGCCCTTAATTTTATTAGTTGGTATTGTATATTAAATTATGCTAAATAAAACATGTGGCCACGGGAAAGATTATTTCCCTTCCCCTATGCATCCTGGTCAGGATTGGACCCTCGCGTCTTCCAATGACCCATGATGAAGCAGGGTTATCTGATATTTGGGGTGGGTGGGGGCGTTCTTACCTTTGGGAGGAAAACCTGCCTCGAAAGAAATGATTCATTATTCCCAGGGCCAGATCCTGAGGAGGACAGGGTGCCTTTTGGCTGTCGAAAATGCCATATAAATTCCAGCTCATTCCGCGAAGGAGGTCTAAATTAAGATGGGAACAGCAGTAAAGTCACGGCTGCCATTCTGTATTATTTGTAGGGTTGCCAACCTCCAGGTGGGGCCTGGAGATCTTCTGGTATTATAACTGATCTCCAGATGGCAGAGATAACTTCTCCTGGAGGAAATGGGTACTTTGGGTGGTGGACTCTATGGCATTACAAGAAGAAGAGTTGGTTTTTATACCCTGCTTTTCTTTACTGTGTGTGTGTTAAGTGCCATCAAGTTGCTTCCGACTCATGGCGACCCTATGAATGAAAGTCCTCCAAAATGTCCTATCTTTGACAGCCTTGCTCAGATCTTGCAAATTGAAGGCTGTGGCTTCCTTTATTAAGTCAATCTATCTCTTGTTGGGTCTTCCTCTTTTCCTGCTGCCCTCAACTTTTCCTAGCATGACTGTCTTTTCCAGTGACTCTTGTCGTCTCATGACGTGACCAAAATACGATAACCTCAGTCTAGTCATTTTAGCCTCTAAGGTCAGTTCAGGCTTGATTTGATCTATAACCCACTGATTTGGTTTTTTTGACAGTCCAGGGTATCCGTAACCCTCTCCTCCAACACCACATTTCAAAGGAATCTACTTTCTTCCTATCAGCTTTCTTCACTGTCCAGCTTTCACACCCATACATAGTAATAGGGAATACGATGGCATGAATTAACCTGACCTTGGCTGCCAGTGACACATCCTTACATTTCAAAATCTTTTCTAGCTCCTTCATGGCTGCCCTTCCCAGTCTCAATCTCCTTCTAATTTCTTGGCTGCAGTCTCCCTTTTGGTTGGTGGTGGAGCCAAGGGATAGAAAGTCTTCAACAATTTCAATTTCCTCATTGTCAACCTTAAACCTGTAGTCGTTACTTTTGTTTTCTTGATGTTCAGCTGCAGTCCTGTAAGGACTACAGTAGTCCTGTAGTCCTGTAATCCTTCAAAGTGGCTTACAATCGCCTTCCCTTCCCCTCCCCACAACAGACACCTTGTGAGGTAGGTGGGGCTGAGAGAGCTGTTACTAGCCCAAGGTCACCCAGTTGGCTTCATGTGGAGGAGTGGGGAAACCAACCAGGTTCACCAGATCAGAGTCCGGCGCTCATGAGGAGGACTGGGGAATCGAACCCGGTTCACCAGATCAGAGACCGCTGCTCCTAACCACTACGCCATGCTGGTCCCTCCCCAGGCTCTACCCCCAATCCTTCAGGAATTTCCTAACCCAGAGTTGGCTACCCTAATTGTTTGGGAGTGGGGGCTCAATCCAGCCGGGTCCACAGGTTTGCTTTTGGAGAGGTGGCACAGAGGTGATAGAACGGACCTCCAAGTGTCCTGACCTGGATGGCCTAGGCTAGCCTGATCTCATCAGATCTTGGAAGCTAAGCTTGGTTAGTACTTGAATGGGATACCACCAAGAAAGTCCAGGGTTGCTATGCAGAGGCGGGCAATGGCAAACCACCTCTGTTAGTCTCTTGCCCTGACCTGGATGGCCCAGACTAGCCTGATCTTGTCAGGTCTTGGAAGCTAGACAGGGTCTGCCCTGGTGAGTACTTGGATGGAAGACTTGGATGGGAGACCAAGGAAGTCCAGGGTTGCTACACAGAGGCAGGCAACGGCAAACCTCCTCTGGGCCCGTTTTTCTAGCAGAGACGGCGAGGCCACATGGTCACGATTCCCTGTAGGACTGCCCTACAGGAGAAACGCAGAGAAGGACGCTTGGCTCTCTAAGAATATGAGCCACCCCTCTTTGAAAATTAGAATCACAGAATGGAATCATAGAATTGGAAGGGACCACCAGGGTCATCTAGTCCAACCCCCTGCACAATGCAGGAATCGAGTCGAGGGAGGGCAGGCCAGCCAGTAGAATGGAAAGATCTGCCTTCTAGGTAGGGTTGCCAGGTTCCTCTTTGCTACTGGCGGGAAGTTTTTGGGGCGGAGCCTGAGGAGGGCGGAGTTTGAGGAGGGGAGGGACTTCAATGCCATAGAGTCCAATTGCCAAAGCGGCCATTTTCTCCAGGTGAACTGATCTATATCGGCTGGAGACCAGTTGTAATAGCAGATCTCCTGCTAGTACCTGGAGGTTGGCAACCCTACTTCTAGGATGGCGGAGGGGTGTGTGTGCCACCTGGAGGTTGGCAACCCTATTTCAGGCTCATAACCATTTCGGGACCCAGTGCCCCATGCCAGTTTGGTCAATGTGGACGGAGGCATGACTCAGCAGGAGGAGGAGGCAACCAGAAGTCATGTGGTTGCCCTGTGCTGTTTTTGCCGTGTACACAACAGCTAGGCGAGTCATTGCAAGCCCGGGGCGCCTTCTTGGACTTATTTCCAGGGTTGTGATTCCTGGAAGTGGACATCTGACTTACCAAATGCCTTTCTGCTCTCTGCATAGGACAGACAGGTCAGTTTCTTCAGGAAAGGAGTAAAGGGAGAGAAATCCGAATGTTAGAAACATTAGAAACGGCAACATTCAAAAGCCGCTGCAAGAACCCTACTTTTCTCCCCAAAGCGGCTTATGTCACGCTCTTCTCCTCCATTTCATCCTCTCCACAGCCCTGTGAGGTAGGCTAGGCTGAGAGTGTGTGACTGGCCCAAAGTCACCCGGCGAGCGTCCGTGGCTGAGTGCGGATTCGAACCTGGGTCTCTGACACACTAACACAGGGGTTTCAAACATAAGGCCTGGACACCAGATTTGGCCCCTTGAGAACTGTTATCCGACCTGTGAGACAGCCCTTCCCACTTAGGGTTGCCAACCTCCAGGTACTTGTAGGAAAAAACAGCACGAAGGCTCTCAATAATAATACTATTAAATAAATGTATAAGTGCAATTGTATATATTTCTCAAGTAACAAAATTGTAAAGTATCAAAGCGTTACTTCATGCGTTCATGAAGGGCAAATATTCAAACAAAAGGAGATCTCCTGCTATTACAACTGATCTCTAAGCCATTTTCTCCAGGGGAACTGATCTCTACCGGCTGGAGATCAGCTGTAATAGCAGGAGATCCCCCAGTCACCACCTGGAGGTTGGCAACCCTAACTCCAGGCCCCACCTGGAGATTGGCAACCTTGGGACCAACCGCTTATTTCTGAGAAGGGAAGCCCCGCGGATCTCCCCCCCTCCCCGCCATCCTGACTCAGCACAATCGGGGCGGCCACGTGACGGGAGCAGAAGTGACTCAGCAGGTTGGAAGAGACGCCGACGGAGCGGATTGGCCGGGGGGGGGCGCCTGACGTCACCGCCCGGCCCATTCAGACCGGAGAATCGGGGAAGATGACTCAGCAGCGGCGATCCAGGTTATTTAAAGCCTCCCTGGCAGGCTGGTGGAAAGAGAACAGCGGCTGACGGCGTGGTTAAGTAAGTTAATACACTGGGAGTGCTTTTTAAAACTATTATTATTATTATTTTCTTCCTCTGGGTGTAGAGTAGGGAATAAGGTAGTTGTGAAATTCCTGCCTTGTGTAGGGGGTTGGAGTAGATGACCCTTGAGGTCCCTTCCAGCTGTATGTTTCTATTTTTAAGAATATTTTTCTCTTCTTGTTTCCCGGCTCCTGTGCTGCTGGTGTTTATCCTAGGGGTATGCCTTCCTTAATTTTTTTTTTTGGGGGGTGTAGTGTTAAAAGCGATATTAATCTGTGATAAAAGCAGGGAAAGACAGTCATGCTAGGAGAAGTTGAGGGCAGCAGGAAAAGAGGAAGACCCAGCAAGAGATGGGTTGACTCAATAAAGGAAGCCACGGCCTTCAATTTGCAAGATCTGAGCAAGGCTGTCAAAGAGAGGACATTTTGGAGGACTTTGATTCATAGGGTCGCCATGAGTCGGAAGCGACTTGGCGGCACTTAAACACACACACACAATGCCAGGAAGTGGTTTTAATGAAATGACAGGGCTTTTTATGTTTGTAGAAAAGGGCAAGAGTCCAATAGCACCTTAAAGACTAACAAAAATATTTTCTGGTAGGGTATGAGCTTTCGTGAGCCACAGCTCACTTCTTCAGATACATTCTAGCTGTATCTGAAGAGGTGAGCGGTGGCTCACGAAAGCTCATACCCTACCAGAAAATATTTTTGTTAGTCTTTAAGGTGCTACTGGACTCTTGCCCTTTTCTGCTACTGCAGACAGACTAACACGGCTACCCACTGTGATTTATGTTTGTAGGTATCACTGTTTTTAAGATCGTATCCTTCCCTGATTGCTTAATGTTAAATGACCTGGAATATTTTCTTGCTTCTGTGCCATGAATGCTTTGCCCCCTCCTCATTCCTTCCCTCTCAAAGAGGCTTAAGTAAAGAAGGCTTAAGTAACTGGATAATTATGGGTGCACCTTCTAGTATCCCTAGTCTCTTTCCCCAGTGGCTTAACATTAAGTGACCTGGGATAGGATATTTTCTTGTTTCTGCGGCGTGAATGTTTTGCCCCCTCCTCATTCCTTCCCTCTTGAAGAGGGACGGAGTAGAGGCTTAAGTAACTGGATAACCATGGGATGCACCTTCTAGCATCCCTAGTTCAATTTCCTCCTGTGCCTTGGTTGGTATTGTTAGCTAGCTGCCTGGATATGCAAAATCCCTGTTGAAATCATCATTCCCATGAGCGCCTCTGTTTTGGAAGGGAGATTTGGTCCTCCCTGGTGTAAAGAGTAGAAACCATTATTTCTCTTCTCTCCCCCCCCCCCCCACTTGGGAGCTCTTTGTTGTGATGGGAGAGTAACTGGGCTGAACGGCATGGCACGACTCATGTCCCAGATTTATCTTGGAGCAGGGGTTGTAAGTAACTCTTTTCTTCTAGAGCAGATTGTGTGTGTGTCTCTCTCTCTCCTTGCTCCGTTGTATGTTAGCCTTATTTCCTGTCCCCCTTCCCATGGTGAGTGGTTGATTGAAACTTATCTCTTCTCCTGTTGCCGTGTCTCAAGCTATGTATGCTGATATGTTGTTAGGTAGCAGTGACCACATTATGAGAAGACAAGGCTCACTGGAAAAGACAATAATGCAAGGAAAAGTTGAAGGCAGCCAGAAAAGAGGAAGACCCAGCATGAGATGGATCGACTCCATCAAGGAAGCCACGGCCCTCAGTTTGCAAGTCCTGAGCAAGGCTGTTAAGGATAGGACGTTTTGAGGACATTGATTCATAGGGTTGTTGTGTGTGTTAAGTACTGTCAAGTTGCCGACTCATGGCAACCCCATGAATCAACGTCTTCCAAAATGTCCTATCTTTAGCAGCCTTGCTCAGGTCTTGCAAATTGAGAGCCGTGGCTCCCTTTATAGAGTTCATCCATCTCTTGTTGGGTCTTCCTCTTTTCCTGCTGCCTTCAACTTTTCCTAGCATGATTGTCTTTTCAAGTGACACTTATCTTCTCATAATGTGACCAAAGTATGACAGCCTCAGTTTAGTTGTTTTAGTTTCTAGGGTCACTTCAGGCTGGATTTGATAACCCACTGATTTGTGGGGGTTTTTTTGGCAGTCCATGGTATCCGTAACCGTCCCTCTCCTCCAACACCACATTTCAAAGGAATCTACTTTCTTCCTATCAGCTTTCTTCATTGTCCAGCTTTCACACCCATACATAGTAATAATGAACACGATGGCATGAATTAACTTGATCTTGATTGTTAGAGGAGAGTTTTCAGTGGGGGGAAATGTATATTCCTATTTTGAAATGTTTTCTCTTGACCACGTTTAGGCTTGACCCTATTTAGTCATGACAAACAAAAGAGAGAACTTAAAAACCTTCTTCCCAGGAGAAGATTATATCACCCGCACAGCCTGACGTCTTCCGTCTGTTTTCTTCAGGTGCTGGAATTCCAGGTTTCAGAAGCGACCCTACCTGCTCTGTACTTCTGCCGGAAGCCGGGGAGATTCGACTCAATCTAGGTGACGCAGAACTGTCGAGGAACAGGCTGTGATTTTTTTGGATCATGGAGTTCCCAGACTTGGGTAAACACTGCAGTGAAAAAACTTGCAAACAACTGGGTAAGGACGCACAGAAATGTGGTGGATCAGAAGGGCAGGGTTTAGATTCCCCCCCCCCCGCCCCTTTAGCTCTACCTGCCGAAGGGCATCTCCAACCTCTAGGTGAGAATAGGAGTTATACCGTTTGTCAGTACCACCTAGTGGTGGTAGCAAGTGGTGAATAGTTTTGTGGGTGTGACATGTGGGGAGGAATAGGGTTGCCAACCTCCAGGTGGTGGCTGGAGATCTCCTGCTGTTACAACTGATCTCCAGGCGACAGAGATCAGTTCTCCTGGGGAAAAGGGCCGCTTTGGAAGGTGGACTCTCTGGCATGAGACCCCATTGCCAGGTGGAGTTATATCCCATTGAAGCCTTCCCTCTTTGAGCTCCACCCCAAAATCTCCAGGTATTTCCCAACCTGGAGCTGGCAACCCTAGGGAGGAACCTAAGCATGGGTACTTTAGGGTGCTGAGCCAGTGTGGTGTAGTGGTTAATAGCGGTGGTTTGGAGTGGTGGGCTCTGATCTGGAGAACTGGGTTTGATTCCCCACTCCATGTGAGCAGCAGAGGCTAATCTGGTGAGCTGGATTTGTTTCCCCGCTCCTAAACATGAAGCCAGCTGGGTGACCTTGGGCTAGTCACAGCTCTGTTAAAGATCTCTCAGCCCCACCTACCTCACAGGGTATCTGTTGTGGGGAGGGGAAGGTGATTGTAAGCCAGTTTGATTCTGCCTTAAGTGATAGAGAAAGTCGGCATATAAAAACCAACTCTTCTTCTTCTTCTTTATCTCTCCTTATGGGCACAGCTGTCAAACTTGGAATAGTGAGTGCGACCTCCAGTAGGATTGTTGCTATAGGGAATCCAGTTTATTTCTTTTCAGTTTAGCTTTAGCGGCGCCTTCTTTTCCCGCAGATTTTTTACCACTGAAATGCGATGCGTGCGAGGAGGTCTTCTGTAAAGACCATGTTGCGTATAACCGCCACAAGTGTTCTTCTGCATACAAGAAGGTAGGTACACCCTAAGAAAAGGGCAGAATCTTCCTTTGGATAAGATAAGTTGTTGCGTAACTAGATAATCGTCCCTGCCTGTGTCTGATTCATGGGGTCAAGAACGAAGTGGCCAGCTGCTGAAAATTACACGAGAAAATGGTGTGATCTGAATATGCCAGAGGTTTCCTTCAAACGTCTGCAATACCCAGCTCCTTTTACAATCAGGAATGTTTAATAATTCATCTCCGCCCTGGGTTCAACCTGACTTTAAACGTGATGCTGGTGGAGAAGAGAGACTTCACCTGGACTGAATCTCTTTTGAACTGGTCTGCTACCTTTGCCAGGCAACTAAACTGGCTCATGGGCTAGAGGGTTAGCAGGCGAGGGTGTGAATTAAAACATGCCATGCTGCTTTGCGCAGGTAGTACACCAGGTTAAAAGGGCCCAGGCCAAGTTCCCTTGCAAAGCTGATTCTAGTGTTTTTTTGCCTAGCGATGCAGAGCTGGGTAGGTGGAATTCATGTCAAGATTCCTCATGCTAGTTTTAGGAACAGGTCTGATTTCTCTGCCACCCCCATTGCTGGAGGTGGCCTTATTGACTACTTAAATAAGTAATTGCATACCTTTTAAAAAAAAAACAACCCTGTTTTTTTCATCCAGTGGTTTCCAGAACGGAAGTATGTGTGTTTTAATCCCCCACCCCCACCCGGTTTGGCATACCCCGATGTTTTTGGGGTTTTTTAAATCGTATTTATAGCTTGTATATATTGTGTACATGTACTTTATTTTGATTGTTTTTTATGTTTGCCACCTTGGGGGAACCCTATTTGGGTGGAAAGGTGGCATAGAAATATTTCAAATATAATAAAGGGTCGAAAAGGTTTTAACTTGGACTTCTGACACCATTGCTTTCCTAGGATGTGCAGGTTCCCGTCTGTCCTCTCTGTAATGCTCCCATCCCAGTAAAGAAGGGAGAAATGGCCGACGTTGTCGTTGGCGCTCATATGGACAAAGGCTGTCAACCGGATTCGGCCCCACAGAAGGAGCAGGTAAGCGAAACGTCTTCAGAAATGCCGGTGTTGGATACAAGTTTACAACTAGAGCGCATCTGTAAGGACCCTACTGTGGGTAGGGTTGCTAACTCTGGGTTTGGAGATTTGGGGGCTCAGTTTTTCGGAATACCACCACCACATGGCTTGCCAGCCTCTCTCTAGAGCCTTCTTTCTAGCCAGATCAAACGCTAACCCTTCTATGGTGATGCAAGGCAGAATTTTGAATTTAACATATTCATAAAAGACTTAGAATTATAGAGTTGGAAGGGACCACCGGGGTCATCTAGTCCAACCCTCTGCACAATGCAGGACATTCACAACTACCTCCCCCCCACACACATACCCAGCGACCAGAAGATGGCCAAAATGCCTTCCCTCTCATCATCTGCCTAAGGTCACAGAATCAGCATTGCTTACAGATGGCCATCTAACCTCTTCTTAAAAACCTCCAGGGAAGGAGAGCTTCCCACCTCCCGAGGAAGCCTGTTCCACTGAGGAACTGCTCTAACTGTTAGAAAACTCTTCCTAATGTCTAGACGGAAACTTTTGATTTAATTTCAATCCGTTGGTTCTGGTCCAACCTTCTGGGGCAACAGAAAACAACTCGGCACCCTCCTCTCTATGACAGCCCCTCAAGTACTTGAAGGTGGTTCTCACATCCCCTCTCAGTCTTCTCCTCTCCAGGCTAAACATACCCAGCTCCTTCAACCTTTCCTCATATTATTTGGTCTCCAGACCCCTCACCATCCTTGTTGCCCTCCTCTGGACACGTTCCAGCTTGTCTACATCTTTCTTAAATTGTGGTTGCCAGAACTGAACACAGTACTCTAGGTGAGGTCCCTGTGCTTCTGGCTCTATCCACTCATTAGCTCATGGAATGTCGTTTCTATGAGGATCTTAGATCGTGATATTTCTCCTCTTTTAATACACAAATCCAATGCCTTTGTGTCTGATATAATGCTTTTTTAATTAAGTGATAGGGATCCCAATCTTGCAGTGGCAAGATTGATCTCAGTCCTTATATCCCTCAAACATTAGATTTAAAACTACGCTGTTCAAGATCAATGGATCAAAGAGCTACTAAAAGATAAAGGAAAGGAGGTTGGGGGGTGGAGCCTGGGGAGGGCATAATTTGGGGAGGGGACACCAATTTGAGAGTAGAATGCCACTGAGTCCACCCTTCTAAGCAACCATTTTCTCCAAGCGGACTGATTTCCGTCATGTGGAGATCAGTTGCAATTTCAGGGATATCTCCAGGCCTTTCCTGGTAGTTGGCAACCCTATCTGTAGCTTGGCCTTTGGCGTGTAATCCACATGTTTGGGTGGTTTTTTTAAGTGGAATGGTGCTAGCCACATGTTTTAATTGTTTTTAATGTTAATATTTTATATTATCAGCGTTTATGTTGCTTTTTAACTCATTTTGACTGTTTTAATGTTGTAAGTCGCTGCGAGACCCTTCAAGTGAGCAGTAACCAGAGTATTTTTTTTATTAGATTCTTTTAAGCAGTTTCATGAGAAATTTTAATCTCTGAATTTGACAACTCGCCTATTTTGTCAGGCCTGGCTCCTTAACCCCTGCAGAATGACATGTTATGGAGTTAATGGCTGCTGTTTTAGTAGATGTGGTTGTAAATAAGTCTCTCTGAAGCTTGCGGGAAGATTCCCCCTCTGGGGCCAGCAGTGGTGTGGGAGAATACCTAGTTTGGAGAGTCCACCACTCTCCATACCTAGTTTGGAGAGTCCACCACCTAGTTTGGAGAGTCCACCACCTAGTTTGGAGAGTCCACCACCTAGTTTGGAGAGTCCACCACCTAGTTTGGAGAGTCAAAATGCTTCTACTCAAAGAAACGCCTGGTTCTCTATACCTGGGAATTTCAGAAGTCTCCAATAGCCCTGCTGTTCTGATTCTCGACGTTCTAATTTATTCCCCGGCATTTAGATTTTCACTAACAAATGCTTCAAATCCGGCTGCAAGAAGAAAGAGATGATGAAGCTGGTTTGCGACCGGTGTCACCAGAACTTCTGCCTCCGGCATCGCCACCCATTGGATCACCAATGTGAAGGGCCAGGCCGGAGCATCTCAAAAGCAGGGTAAGGCTGCCCCCAGTAGCCATAAATACGATTATCAATATCTCATAGTCAAGAAGTATTCATGAAGTCTGGAATAGTGATCAAGAAATCAAGATTTCTTGATTACTATTCCAGGCTTCATGAATACTTCTTGACTATGAGATATTGATAATTGTATTTATGGCTGCAATATTACATCCTCTCATTTAAAAGGGAAATAATTGTATTTATGGCTGCAATATTACATCCACTCATTTAAGAGGGATACATACACAAGTATTTTCCTTATAGGCGGAAGCTGCTAGGTCCCATTGGCCAATTGGGGCACCACCACAATTTCAGTTATTATTATTTGTTGTTGTTTTTGTATGCATCGATTTAGCATAGTTTTATTATGTATATTTATTATTAACCCATAATTTTATTAACCTAATATTTCCTTTTATTATGTATCTGTGGTATCCTTGACATGTTTGTAATGGCCTATGGCTAAATGCAAATAAAACCATTCATTATAGATGGAAGCCTAAAACAGAGGGAGAAGTTTTGCAGTTATATATATACCTGGAGCTGGCAGCATTACCCCCCCCCCCACATCCCTTGCTGGTGGCTGGTGGCCTGGCAATCCTAGCTCGTACCCTTCTCCAACCAGTGGGGTTGATAACTGTAGTTGAGAAATGTCTTTCCATGATAAAATAGAAATCCCACTGCAAGCGTGATTCTAAAAGAAGAAAAGAACTACTTTGAAACAGAGATACTGCTATACAAGGCCTAAGAGGAATCATGCAAACAATTTTTTTGGGAAGCATCAGTTTTGCGGGGGACGGCAGGAAACCAGGGATTGCACGAATTAATCAGTTGAGACCACTGATACGGAGAAATTTCCAACTTTCACTGAGCTTCCAAGGATTGCAAATTCCAGGTTACTCCAGGGAGGGCTAATTGGCTTACAGACATGGGAAGGAGCTGATTTGTCTTACACGGTCCAAATTTTCTCTTCAGGCAAAGCCCCGTTTGTATAGTGCAGTGAAATCCCGCAGTTGCAGGGAACCGGCATTCTTTATACGAACCTAGAAGCTGCCCCAGTGGCCTTAGGAAGCTAAGTTTGGCTGTTCTCCTTGCAGATGCGCCGCTCAAATGAGGTTGCTGGAATCCAGCCGGAAGTCTTTGAACTGTCAACTTCCTCACAACAGGTAAATGGATGGTCTAGTTTTTCCGAATATTTAATGCATCCTGAGTGTATATAGAATCATAGAGTTGGAAGGGGTCATAGAGGCCATCTACTCCAACTCCCTGCTCAATGCAGGATCAGCCTAGAGCACCCCTGAAAAGTGCTTGTCCAGCAGCTGCTTAAAGACTGACAGTGAGGGGGAGCTCACCTCCTCCCTAGATAGTTGATTCCACTGTTGACCCTGGCGGTCCATTCCAACTCTGATTCTCACTATAAAAAAATTCCTAATATCCAGCTGGTACTTTTAAGCCCATTATTGCAAGTCTTATCCTTTGCTGTCAACAGGAACAGCTCCCTGCCCTCCTCTAAGTGACAGCCCTTCAAATACTTAAAGAGAGCAATCCTTTCTCCCCCTCAACCTCCTCTTCTCCAGACTGAACATTCCCAACTCCCTGAGCTTTTCCTCGTAAGGCTTGGTCTCCAGGCCCCTGATCATCCTCATCTCTCTCCTCTGCACCCGTTCCATTCTGTCTGTTTGGGATCTGATGAGCGACTCAAATGTATTGGTCTCCGAACTCTAGAAAGCAAAACCACCACAAAGCTCTGTTTTTAAAGTAAGAGCTTATGTTAGAAAGTGTTTCCAATTGCATATACATTCTTTAAGGAACTTAAGACAACATGGATCCAACGTTTTATGGAACAGGCTTGTTCTGCTTTGAACTAATGTCCCATCCCTAAAGTGGGATTATTTATAGTCTGCCATTTTCACTTGAGTTGCAAGGCGGATTCCTCAGAGTAAGTCAATTATCAGGAACAGGATGGAACACCCAATAAACAAGGCAATAGAGCTTGGATTGCAGAATTCTGGAAACAAGCCGGGAGCTAGAAGGGAGCTGAAACCAAGCATAAGCATTTCAATAGGAAACGTGAAATGATGCATATGAAAAACATAACCATAAAAGGGTACTGCGTAGAATAACCCTTTGACTGCCAGTACTTAACCAAGTGTGTTTTTAATTTCCACAGTTGGCTATCATTTCCAGCTGACTATCCAAAATTCTTCTTTTGAAGGTGCAGACCGAAGTGCTGATGTTGTGCAAACTGGAGCCAGAACGACCTCAAATCTCGCGTTGTAAATACTTCAGTCTTAGAATTTATGAACTCTTCTTCCCCCCCACCCTGTATTAAATGGTTTGGATCTTAACCTTTTCTAATAAACTCAGCCTTTCCAAATGTCCTCTGGAACTCCCTGCTGAGGGACCAAAAGGCCACTGAGTTTAACCCTGTAGGATCTGGACTAGCATGCAGGAAGCAGTTCCTTGCCACACTGCGGGGACGACGACGAAAGAAAATCAAATGCCGGGGGATTGTGAGAGACCCAAATATTGTTTCTTTTCTGTTTTCTTTGTCATCTTCCCCCACCCTAAAGCAAAATCTAACCATAAATGGTGGCTGCGAACTCTTCAGGATATACCTTGACAATGTGGGGGAAACCCTAATGTTTATAGAGTGAATATTATATTGTATTTCCTTGTCAGGGAAAGGGATGGTCAAGAAAATTGGTGTCAGCCATGGTGAACTTGAGTTGCAATTCCTGAAACTGCCACATGATGGCGGATGCTGGCTTGAAGTTGAGTTGCTGGAATGGGGCAAACTCTTTTCAATATTGTTAAGTATTGAAGTATTGAAGGGGGAAATTATTGGAAAACTCTCCAAATGTTGTAGCTGCTGAAAAGAATCGGAGGAGGAAGAAAGGAATTGCAGAGCACTGATAGAATGCCCCTTATTGGCTGTCTTGACAAACTTAAAGTCTGGGGAAGAAACATAGAGCTGGAGAGGAACCCAAGGGTCATCCAGTCCAACCCCCTGTACATCGTAGGAAACTTACAACTATGTCCCCCCCCCGACTCCACCAGTGACCCCCTGCTCTATGCCCAGCGGAAGGCCGAAAACCTCCAGGATCCCTGGCCAATCTGGCCCGGAGGAAAATTCCTTCCCGACCCCTAAATGGCAGAAGTTATTACCTGGACATGGAAGAAAGGGTCATGAGAACCATGACCACTGGAACTGATATTACCAAGTACAGTTACTTAGAATGAGAATGCATTTATATGGTTGGGGGGCTTGCTCCTCCTGGTTACTGCACTTGAACACATGAAGCTGCCTTCTACTGAATCAGACCCTCGGTCCATCAAAGTCAGTATCGTCTACTCAGACTGGCAGTGGCTCTCCAGGGTCTCAGGGGGAGGTCTTTCACATCACTTGGTGGTTTTGAATGCAAAGTACAGAATACTTCACTTTTTCAAAAAGCACAAACCTAGGACTGACCTGGCAGGGTTCTCAATTCCAGTTTGGGGAAATCCTTAGAGATTTGGGGGTGGAGTTTAGGGAGGGGAGGGAACTCAGCCAGGAGGTGATGCCATAGAGTTCGCCTGCCAGAGCTGCAAGCTGTCCTTTCCTTCAGGCGAACTGTTTTCTATAGCCTGGAGATCAGCTGTAATTGTGTAAGAAACTCCAGACTCCCCCTGGAGGTTGGTAATCCTGAACCTAAGAGTTCTGTTTACACAGAGTGGACAATTTAATACGCAGGACTGTCTACATGTGTGTATTTAGAAGGCCAATATGTAGGGTTGCCATGTCCCTCTTCACCACCGGTGTGAAGTATTTGGGATGGAGCCTGAGGAGGTTGGGGTTTGGGGAGGGACTTCAATGCCTTAGAGTCAAATTGCCAAAGCAGCCATTTTTTTCCAGGTGAATGGATCTCTATCAGCTGGAGATCCATTGTAATAGCAAGAGATCTCCAGCTAATGCCTGGAGGTTGGCAACCCTACCACTATGCCTGGATTTTTGGGAACACCCTGTGCCTGAAGTAGCTTGGAATGTTTAAGAGGCAAGGATTACATTTTTAAAATAGTTTATTAAAATATTTATGCCTTGTCTTTCCTTCCTGGCACTAGTAAAAAGCTGGCGGTTGTACATTCCAGAGAATTTTTATTACCCTTAAATACAAAAAACACATGAAGATAAAACAGATCTTTTCTGTCACTAGAGCAAGAAGATAAAAAAGAACATACACACACACACGGTGCACTGCTAAAACTCTTTTGCTAGATTCTTACTCCATTTTTTCTGTTAAAAATGTGTTATGGGAAGCTCTGGGCTGCGAAATACCTGGAGATTTTAGGATTACAGCCTGATGGGGGTGGGGTTTGGAGCAGCCTTTAATGGGGTACAATTAGGGTTGCCAGGTCCCTCTTTGCCACTGGTGGGAGGTATTTGGGGCGGAGCCTGAGGAGGGTGGGGTTTGAGGAGGGGAGGGATTTCAATGCCATATAGAGTCCAATGGCCAAAGCGGCCATTTTCTCCAGGGGAACTGATCTCTATCGGCTGGAGATCAGTTGCAATAGCAGGAGAGCTCCAGCTAGGACCTGGAGGTTGCAATAAAGAACAGGTTGCAATAAAGAACAGCAGTAGGCTCAGCGTTCTAATGACAAATAAGAACTACTACTGAATAACTCCATGAGAGAAGCAGCCTGTCTGGGGGGCATATGAGCTATTGCTGATTATAAATTGAAAATTCAAGCTTGTTTGGCTGAAGAAGCCACTTTTGTGTGGCGAAAGCTCCCTGAATATCCGGGAAGGCGTTCCCTTGATCACCTATGCCTGATACCACCAAGCAATCTGCGACAAGCCAAGCCGTTTGTGTTTTGGAGTGAGCAATTCCGCTCCTTAACAACGTTGTTAAGCTTCTGTTGGCTGTCAGCTGTTTCTGCTGCTTGTTCACCTTTTGTGTTCATTGTAACATTGCAATTTTGTATCCTTTTGCTTAGTGATATTGGCTCCTTAGGAGCGTTGTTTGAATACATCTTGTTGATTCAGATTTCTACCTGAATTCTGTTCTTATTTGTCATTAGAACGCCGAGCCTACTGCTGTTCTTTATTGCAAGCTAACTTTACAGTTTTTGTGAGTCCTTCTTACCCCAATACCCGGAGGTTGGCAACCCTAAGTATAATGCCACTCTACTTTCCAAAGCAGCAATTTTCTCCAGAGGAACTGATCGCTGTTGCCTGGAGATCAACAGCGACAGCGGGAGATCTCCAGCCGCCACTGTAATGCCTGAAATCATTATATGCTATGGGAAATGTATTGGAAATGTATTATTTGATTTGAAATATATTCTTTGTACTCTATCTGCACTCATGAACATGCCACAGTCAGCATATTAGAGGTGGCTTGTATAGCTACACCAAGCACTTGCATATGTTACAGACCTCAAGTATAAGAGGCCCACTGTTGCTCCTTAGAGGCTAATTAAAGAATCCATCGATGGCTTTAGTATGCTTGCATAAACTGGTTTTCCAGAGATGATGACCAGCTAGGAACCCTCTTAGTTAGCTTTGGCAGCTGCCAGGGTCCAAGATAAGAACTACTGCAGTAATTTAGGATCAAATAGAGAAGCACCTGGGAATATGGGTCTTCACTGCTCATTAGTGAGACTGAAATCACCATTTCTATGTAACACCTCCGAATCTCTAATAGGGTATTCAAATCCTTAAATATCTATTATTGGTTCTATGCATTGACGCCATGTATTCCGTCTTTTGTACCTCCCATTACCAAAGATTATATCCGTGCTTGCACTCCGTTGATGTGCGTGTGAATTGTCCTGCGCATTTGGGGCAATTTTCACCCGGTGTGTCTATTGGGCCTAGTAAACAAACTGCTTTGAACTAGTCTCAACCTCCTCCTGTGTTGTTGTCATTGGGAATTAATACAATAATACAGGCATATCATCCAGAGGAACTGAACGCTGTTGCCTGGAGATCAACAGCGACAGCGGGAGATCTCCAGCTGCCACCTGGAGGCTGGCAACCATATGGAGCGAATGGCATGGAGGGTGGTGATTTGAGTCTTAAGGTCCAGGGATGTCGCTAAGCACCCCCCTGTTGCTTATGGGGTGATGCCGGCCACCCTCCCCTGCCAGTTTGCCTAAACCGGCCCTTTTCCCCCCACTTTGAGCTCGGCGAGAGCCTGCCCCACTTTTGCGCATCCTACTGCGCGCACCAGGAGCGGCGTGGTAGTCCCGCAAGTGGGGGTGACGTCACTCTCCAGCCGCCGGAAGAATCGGGCCAATCGGGAGGCGAGGCCTCCAATCGGGAGACGAGCCCTCCTCCCCTCTCTCCCCCGTCGCGATCGGCGGCGTCATCACAAGGCGTCGCCCCCCCCTCCCCTCCATCGGTCCGCGAGCCTCAGGCGGAGACTGCGAGAGAAACAGACGCCGGGAGCGAACGGAGGGCGGGCTCCGAAGCGGCGGGGCGCCCCCATTGGTCCGGTGTGTGCGATTGACGAGGGAGAGGGCCGGTCGGGGGCCGGCGCGCGCCCCGCGGGCCGCCAATGGCGGCGCGAGGGGGGACGCGAGGCGCCAAAGCAGGGGGCTGAGCTGAAATGTGCGCGAGGCGGAGGGGGAGGAAGGCGCCTGGTCAGAAAGGGCGGGCTCCGAATTGGCGGGGCGCCCCCATTGGTCCGGTGCGTGCGATTGACGAGGGAGGGGGCCAGTCGGGGGACGGCGCGCGCGCCGCGGGCCGCCAATGGCGGCGCGAGGGGGGCCCTGAGGCGCCGAGGCAGGGGCTGAGGGGGAGGGAGGCGCCTGGTCAGAAAAGGCGGGCTTTTTCCTGAGGTGGGTCGCGAGGGGGGGAAAGGCCCTCCATTTTGAGCCTCCTCCCTCAGGAGGAGGAGGAGGAGGAGCGACCCTAAAGGGGGGTACTTCCCCCCTGCAACCTGTGGAACTCCCTGCCACTGGATCATTGGAGCTTGGCAAGGAGAGCCCCCCTGAGGGCTGAAAGGAAAGCCTCCCCTGAGAGGCTAGGGGGCGGCTCCCCGGGGGAGGGGGCTCCAGTCTCTGTGGTATACCATCGAGTCTGGTATACAGACAGGCTCTGTGGTATACCATCGAGTCTGGTATACAGACAGGCTCTGTGGTATACCATCGAGTCTGGGAGACGCTGAAGCCCCCCCCCCCCGGGAAGCGGCCCTCTGGCCCTGCCGATTCTCTGTCGGGGTCTGAGCTGTGATTCTCGGGGCGCTCCAGTCCCCGCCTGGAGGTTGGCAGCCCCACTGGAGGTGGGCTGCGAAAGGGACGGGAGGGTTTCCTGGAAATGCCCCCCCCCCCCGGGCACTTCTTTCTGTAAAGGGGAGCCAAATCCCTGCCTATTCTATTAGGACCGGGCATCTTTATCAGGGCATCTTCATCGGGACCGTTCTGCAGGTGCCACATTTGAAAGAAGTCGGCTTTCAAAAAGCATCTCGTTGGTCAGACTAGAAGGTCGGGCTTTTACGGGGCGATCCTAAGCAAAGCTCCAGCCGTCTATGTCCGGGGAAGTCCGTGGACGTAGAATGAGTCAACTCTGCTTAGGACGGCACGAAGAGTTGTGAATAGCTGTGGGATTTGAACCCGGAGCAAATTCTGGACATTTATTGGGGGGGTTTCCCAATGAGAAGATCAGTAGTGTTCGTCCAGCTTTCCTAGGACAATTTGATACCTTTGGGGAGTGCCACTTTTTCGGTTCCGCTTAGTAAATCCCCAGGGAAGAGGAATTAGTAAATTTCCAGGGAAGTTGTTTTTCCTATACGACCTTGATAATAAACATCTCTTTTTGTACAAAGAAAACACACAAACCACAAAAGGCAAACTTCTTTGAATTGTTTCTTTCAGCATGGTAAATAATAACAGGAAAAGTGCAGTCATGAAGAGAAGGAAATTAACAAAACGTCCCCCATCAGGACAGGAGCAACTGGTGAATGAACCGGATTTGAAAAAACAGAAAGCCCAGGTGAGTGGACGGGAAGGAGGTTGTTCCGTTTGCTCAGCGGTTTTTGTGTCTTCAGGAAAGATGTAAATCCTGAGACTTAGAAAATGACTGACGGATATATTCCCAAGGGGAAGGCAATAGCAGGGATAAGTGCCGCACTAAACGTGTTATTAACCTGTGTGACAAAAGTCTTTTGTTTTATTGAGTGGAAAACAAGCGGAAAGAACCGCTGTGGAAGTGGTCGTCTTAAATCTTGATCTTTAGCGTGGACGCAGGAATTTAGCCCCGTCGTTGGGGTCTACAGAATGCACACCTAACAACTCTGTAGTTTGGCAGAAGCTTCCAAGTAAAAAAAAACTTTCCCGTTGTGGTGTTTGTCCCCAAGTATTTGTTAAAAATATAGAATCATAGAGTTGGAAGGGACCACCAGGGACATCTACTCCAACCCCCTGCAAAATGCAGGAAATTCACAACTACCCCACACCCCCAGTGATCCATACTCCATGCCCAGAGGATGGCCAAGATGCCCTCCCTCTCACCCCCTGCCTATGGTCATAGAATCAGCATTGTTGACAGATGGCCATCTAGCCTCTGCTTAAAAACCTCCAGGGAAGGAGAGCTCCCCACCTCCCGAGGAAGCCTGTTCCACTCTAACGGTTAGAAAATTCTTCCTAGTGTCTAGACGGAAACTTTTGATTTAATTTTAATTTCAACCTGTTGGTTCTGGTCCAACCTTCTGGGGCAACAGAAAACAACTTGGCACCATCCTCTATGTGACAGCCCTTCAAGTACTTGAAGATAGTTATCATATCACTTCTCAGTTTTCTCTTCAGGCTTAACATACCCAGCTCCTTCAACCTTTCCTCATAATTTCACTGGTGTTGAGATGCTCATATGTTTTGGGACAAGCAGCCCAGCTAGTTTACATACAGTAACATTCATAGGAGAATGAACTTAATGTGTTATGTTGCAGGCATTTCTATTATACCTATGTCAATAAAGCTGTGTGCAGCACATGCAAAATTAGAGAGGAAAGCTGAAATTCTGTTGGACTGAGGCTTGGTACCTCCTCCCTGTTGGAACAGCTGATGCTTCAATAAAAACAGTTGGAAGCATACTTCCCACAGTGTTTTCTGGACTGTTAAATTCTCCAGCCGCATCCCAAATTGTGGGCCTCCCTGCCCCAGCATGTGGTGATGGCTTCCATCTTGGAAGGCTTAAGAGGGGAGTGGACATGTTCATGGAGGAGAGGGCTATCCATGGCTACTAGTCAAAATGAATACTAGTCATGATGCATACCTATTCTCTGCAGTGTCAGAGGAGCATGCCTATGATATTAGGTGCTGTGGAACACAGGCAGGATGCTGCTGCAGTCGTTTTGTTTGTGGGCTTCCTATAGGCATCAGGTTAGCCACTGTGTGAACAGACTGCTAGACTTGATGGGCCTTTCTTATGTTCTTACATTCAATGCTGAGATATAAATTTTAAAAGTACCCAAAACTTGTATATTACTTTGTGTTCTGTCCACTGTGAATTCCCCAGTGGGAAAGGGCTTATACTGCGCTTCAGATGTTATGATATACATCTTTTTTTTTCTCCTTAAAAAAGGAACATCGCATGTGAAGCAGACCCTGGGTGCCGTTCTTGAGTCCCACAATCTGGCTCTTGTTAGCAGGACAAGACCGATCCCGCTGAGAGGAGAGGAAATTCCTCTTATGCCCCCTACCTCCTACGTCCTGTAGGGGTGAAGTCGCAGCCTTTGCCAAACGGAGAAGGGCAAACAGCTCGACTGGAGTTTTTTTGTGTTCTCATTTACTGCTAGTTCACACGCTACTAAGGGGTAACGCCTAGCGTTTGAGAACTTCCATTGTCTGCCACAAGAGCTTTTAGATCCCTGAGAAATAACGTTGGTCTTGTCTGTGACACATTCTGCTGTGTTAAGAAGCCATACTTCGTTCTTTTGGTTACTAGTATAAAGACTGTTGTTTGTTAGATGGGAGAAAAGCCAAAATATTGTTTGATTTTTAAAGCTGGCAGATGCGATCCAGATTTGATGGATGAAGATGTTTCCCTGAATCGTTAGGTTGCTGCATTTAGCTGGCACCGTATTTCCAACCTCCGATGTGCAAAATGTAAATTTCCTAGTTGATTTTGCTACAGGATAGCAAGCCGAACTATTTCCTTGTGATGGAATTCAGTATTTTGTTGATCACCCAGTTTAATGACATTTGTTCTTGCCCCTCAAAAGTCTAACATAAAACTTGTAATTTTCTTTAGACCTTTCCGAACAACCTCGTTTTATCCTTCCTCTATTCGTTACCTTCTTTTGTATTAAAGAGGCAATAAGCAGGTGTAGTCCCAGGTCTAAGCATTGCAGGAATGGTCTTAGAAGCCACATAAGGCCCTGAGATTTTACAAACAGTTAAGAGGTTAGCCTCCTCCCTCCCTTCACTCTTCCAGCCCAAACTCTCCTGCTTGTTCCCCTGCCAGCCTTAACCACGGTTATGTGTTGCATCACCACACAAAACTATCCGGGGTTTGCTAACTCACTTCATGCCCTGGTAAAAAATTCTGATTCTACCAGACTCTTGGTTTAAAGTCACGAGTTAGCAATGACTGCTGTTAACCCTTAGCTGTAATTATGGTTTGTTGGGAGAGGGCTTAGTTTGTGGCAGCTGTCTTTAAGACAACTGAGGCCGTGTGAACCCCCAAAGAAGGAACTACTTCCTATGAGCAAGGATTAAGATAGTCTTGGGGGAAATGTGCAACGTGGCTTCGTTTATCTGTTGTCACACAGCCTCGTTGTTAATATAACCTTCTGCAGTTTCCAGAAAGTGTGCAAAGAATTTGAAATGCGTACATGGCGTAGATTAGGCGGAATAAATTTTTGCATTCCTTTGAATATTTTTGTAATGGCCTGAATAAATTTCCCAGGAAAGCATATTCACAGCTGGGAAAACAGTTCCTACTTTGAAAACGGTTTTCCCAGGCAAGAAGCTTGCGTCTCCAACTGTTTTTGGTATAAACACAATATTTTGTGTACTTGTTTAGCTGTGTTTCAAAAGGTTAGGAATTCTTTATCGGGCAGCAACCAACCAGACGGCTGCATCGTCCGTATTAATCTTGTGCTGTATTTCAGGCTTCTCTGTCAGGACGCATCCATCTTGCCTTTAGGTTAAGTTCAAGGTGTGGGGAGCTTGGATTAAAAAATACTAATTTGGGTTCCATTTCTGTTTTCAGCACTGCATCCTTAAGATGTGACATCACTAACACATTTTTCAAAAATCCCTAAAAACCAGTCAGTTGAAGATGTACAGCTTTTTAAATATTTGGTTGATGCAGCCGCGTTCCCTGAGTTTTGAGTCCAGAAAGCATGTTTTCTTCTGTTGCATTTTGTATCTGGCAACTTCCCACGAGAATCCATGCGCATGACTTCAGAAGGATGTCCAAGTTGATTTCCAAGTTGCTTCCTGAAGAATGCGCATAACTCACCAGTGGGCCGGGAGATGAGGTTCTCTCCCTCATTTTTATGATCTTGCTGCCCCCACCCACCCAACCCCATAAGGAGCAGGACTTCAGGTGTGTTAAACTCTTTGGCACGAAAGAGGGAAACATTTGAACACTGTCTTATACCACCAACTCAAGAATTCATTTACCAAAAAATTAAACATTGCATGAATATACAGCCTCATGCTACACAATTAAAAACGAATCCTTATTTCATGATGAATAACCTTTGGGCTTTAATGTATCTTAAACTGAAAACTGTTTATCTTTAGATAGATTTTTTCCATCAAAAATCGTTTTATTTAAAAAATCCAATTTAAAATCTAATTTTAAAAAATCATTGCGTTTTATTCACACTGCTTGGTGGTCTCCCGTCCAAACACTAACCAGGGCTGACCGTGCTTAGTTTCCAAGATCTGACGAGATCAGGCTAGCCTGGGCTACCAAGCTGGGGAGGGGCTGTGGCTCAGTTTGTAGAGCATCTGCTTAGAATCATAGAATCATAGAGTTGGAAGGGACCACCAGGGCCATCAAGTCCAACCCCGTGCACAATGCAGGAAATTCACAACTACCTCCCCCCTCCACACCCCTAGTGACCAGAAGATGGCCAAGAAGCCCTCCCTCTCATCATCTGCCTAAGGTCACAGAATCAGCATTGCTGACAGATGGCCATCTAACCTCTTCTTTAAAACCTCCAGGGAAGGAGAGCTTCCCACCTCCCGAGGAAGCATATTCCACTGAGGAACCGCTCTAACTTAGAAAATTCTTCCTAATGTCTAGACGGAAACTCTTTTGATTTAATTTCAACCCGTTGGTTCTGGTCCGACCTTGAGCAACAGAAGACAACTCGGCACCCTCCTCTATATGACAGCCCTTCAAGTACTTGAACATGGTTATCGTATCCCCTCTCAGTCTTCTCCTCTTCAGGCTAAACATACCCAGGTCCTTCAACCTTTCCTCATAGGACTTGGTCTCCAGACCCCTCACCATCTTTGTTGCCCTTCTCTGGACACGTTCCAGCTTGTCTACATCTTTCTTAAATTGTGGTGCCCAAAACTGAACACAGTAGTTGAGGTCTAACCAGAGCAGAGTAAAGCGATACCATCATGTCACGTGATCTGGACACTATATTTCAGTTGATGCAGCCCAAGACTGCATTTGCCTTTTTAGTTACAGCATCACACTGCTGACTCATGTTCAGTGTTTGGTCTACTAAGACCCCAAGATCCTTTTCACACACACGACTGCTCAAACAAGTCTCCCCCATCCTATAATGATGCATTTGATTTTTCCTACCTAAATGCAGAACTTTACATTTGTCTTTGTTGAAGTGCATTTTATTAGTTCTAGCCCATTTCTCCAGCCTGTCAAGATCATCCTGCATCTTGGCTCTGTCTTCTACCGTATTTGCTACCCCCCCCAATTTAGTATCATCTGCAAATTTAATAAGCATCCCCTCTATTCCTTCATCCAAATCATTTATAAAGATGTTGAACAACACAGGGCCCAGCACAGATCCCTGAGGAACTCCACTAGTCTCTTCTCTCCAATTGGCCGAGGAACCATTAACTAGCACTCTTTGGGTACAATCTGTCAACCAGTTGCAGATACATCTAACAATAATATGATCTAACCCACATTTTCCCAATTTGTCAACTAGAATACTATGTGGAACCTTATCAAAAGCCTTACTGAAATCTAGATAAACTATGTCTACAGCATTCCCCTGATCCAGCAGGGTAGTAACTTTCTCAAAAAAGGAGATAAGATTAGTCTGACATTACTTTTTCTTGAGAAACCCATGCTGGCTCTTAGTGATCAGACCCATCCTTTCTAAATGCTCAAGGACGGACTGTTTGATGATTTGTTCGAGCCCTTTTCCTGGTATAGAAGTCAAGCTGATGGGTCGGTAGTTACCTGGATCCTCCTTTTTCCCCTTCTTGAAGATGGGGACAACATTTGCCCACCTCCAATCTTCTGGCACCTCACCTGTTTGCCAAGACTTTTCAAAAATAATGGACAGAGGTTCCGAAATTACATCTGCAAGTTCTTTGAGTACCCTTGGGCGCAATTCATCTGGCCCAGAGGACTTTGTTTCGTTTAAAGAAACCAGGTGTTTGTGCACTACCCCAATGCCAATTCTAGGCTGCAAATCCCTTCCCTCAACACATGCCCTGTTTATGCTTGGCATGCAGAAGGTCCCAGGTTCAATCCCAGGCATCCCCAGTAAAAGGGACTAGGCAAGGAGGTGGTGTGAAAGACCTCTGCCTGAGATCCTGGAGAGCCGCTGCCGGTCTGGGTAGACAGTACTGACTTTGATGGACCAGGGGTCTGATTCAGTTTAAGGCAGCTCCATGCGTTCATGTGTGTTCAAGGTCAGGGTGATCTTATTACCCTTTCAAGTGACCAACAAGTGAAAATCAGTCACCAGATGGTGGTGGAAAGTGCAGTCTAGTCAGAGCCTACATGGTTACTCCAGAGGGTTTTCAAGGCAAACGAGCAGAGGTGGTTTGCCGTTGCCTTCCTCTGCATAGCACCCCAGACTTTCTTGGTCGTCTCCCATCCAAGTACTAACCATGGTCGACCCTGCTTGGCTTCAGATATCTGACGAAATTGGACTAGCCTGGGCCATGCAGGTCAGGGTAAGAGACAAACAGAGGTGGTTTGCCATTGCCTGCCTCTGTCTAGCAACCCTGGATTTCCTTGGTGGTCTCCCATCCAAGTACTAACCAGGGCCGACCCTGCTTAGCTTCCAAGATATGAAGAAGAACAAGAGTTGGTTTTATATGCCGACTTTCTCTACCACTTAAGGCAGAATCAAACCGTCTTACAATCACCTTCCCTTCCCCACCCCACAACAAACACCTTGTGAGGTAGGTGGGGCTGAGAGAGCTCTATCAGAGCTGTGATTAGCCCAAGTTCACCCAGCTGGTTTTGTGGGTAGGAGTGGGGAAACAAATCCAGTTCACCAGATTAGCCTCTGCTGCTCATGTGGAAGAGTGGGGGAATCAAACCCGGCTCTCCTGATCAGAGTCCACCGCTCCAAACCACTACACCATGCTGGCTGGCTGATGAGATCTGGCTTGCCTGGGCCATGCAGGTCAGGGTAAGAGACAAACAGAGGTGGTTTGCTTGCCTCTGTGTAGCAACCCTGTACTTCCTTGTTGGTCTCCCATCCAAGTACTAACCAGGGCTGACCCTGCTTAGCTTCCGAGATATGATGAGATCTGGCTGGCCTGGGCCATCCAGGTCAGGGCTGTCACCGGGTAGTCCCTACAAAACAGCTTCTGTTCAAGTACGTTTCTTCTTGTCTGAGAGGCAAGAGGAGGTCAGAAAGTGCTCTTATCTTAGCAGATCCTGGCCGCCCAAAGAGGTCCATTTTAACATAATAATAATAACCAGGATTCTTGGCATTTTGGAGCCAGGAAGCCAGAAGGCCTTCTGGATTTCCCGAGAGCCAAAAGCCCATGGGAGCATTAGAGGACAAAGAAGCAGGAAGCCGCATTCAGTCTTTAGGGGCGCACCCAAGGATCGTCACAGAACGTCGGTCCTTTGTGAGGTGGGAAATCGGACAGGAGAGGAGGGTGACTTCTCACATCAGTCTGGAATGCCTCATGTCTCATGTATGAGGGCGCCAGGGAGCCAGTTCCAAGATTTCATTTTCAGGCAGGTGTCCCAGACTCCAGTGCGTTGCGTAGTGGTTAAAGCGCCGGATTGGGATTGGGGAGAGCCGGGCTTGAGCCCCCCAGCTCTTCCTTGGAAGCTTGCTTGGGTGACTGCAGGCCAGTCACATGCTCTTCGCCTCACCTACTTCACAGGGTTGTTGTGAGAATAAATGTAGAAGCGGGGAACAATGTAAACTGCTTTGGGGAGAAAGGTGGGGTATAAATGAAGTAAAGACATACCTCAGAGGGTCGTGCCAAGCTTTTCCCAGGGAGAAGCTTCCAGGGGTAGAGAGGGAAGGAAGGAAAGCCTGAGGCAGCCTGGTGTAGTGGTTAGACTAGGATTTGGGAGGCCCAGTTTAAAATCCCCAGTCTGCCAGGGAAGCTTGGTAGGTGACCTTTGGCCAGTCACTCCCTCTCAGCCTAACCTGCCTCACAGGTTCGTTGTGAAGATGAAACGGAGGAGAGGTGGACGATGTAAATCAATCAAATAAAGGGCAAATGCACGTTAGTAGCGGGATGGGAATATTTTGCATCTCATCTAAAGTGACATACAACTTCAGTTCCAATTCAGTGGACCTTTGCATGCAAGGTATCTAGACCAACCTTTTTGAGCCTGCGGGCACCTTTTGAATTCTGACAAGATGACCACAAAATGTTTGGGATGTGAGGTCATGCATAACTCTAATAGTTACTCTTCAGCATTTCAGGCAGAAGCTTTGTTTAGGAGGATGCCTTTTAAAAAGAACATTTTGTGTACATTTAGCAACGCTGTGATGTGGCAACTGCTGCTGAAGCAACTTAAAAAAAAATCGCCAGTCAAAAGGCCTGCTATGCAAAACCACCACCTGGTCCTACCCACTTTCTAAAAACACTCGGCAGGTGTCAGGAAAGGGGTTGACAGGTGGGGACCCTTGGTCTAGATCAGTGGTTCTGAACCTTTTTTGCTCCATTCCCCCCTTTCATCATTGTTCAGAATATAATTCCCCCCTTCCCAAGATAGTCTAACTCAAAAGGTGCATTCCAAAGAATTTTTCAGCATATTTGCTGAATAGTGGTCCCAATTCCCCCCCGGAACCCTAAAATCCCCCCTCCCCTTGTTGAGAACCAATGGTCTAGACGTTCCGATGGCTTTCTCTGGGCCATAGAACTACGTGTGAACGTGTGACAGTTTTTCAGAGACTGCTTTCGAATTGTGTGTGTTTGTGCATGCTCATTTCTTGAGGTGAGACAAACGAAACCTGTATGTTGGTGTGGGACAGAAATGAGGAAGTACATCTGGATGGAGAAAATCTGAATTTCTGTTCCCAGCCCCAGTAACTTAGCTGAAATAGCATCAGTGTGGTATAGTGGTTAAGAGCGGTGGTTTGGAGCGGCGGACTCTGATCTGGAGAGCTGGGTTTGATTCCCCACACCTCCACATGAGCGGCAGAGGCTAATCTGGAGAACCGAATTGGTTTCCCCACTCCTGCACATTAAGCCAGCTGGGTGACCTCGGGCTAGTCACACTCTCTCAGCCCCACCTACCTCCCAGGGTGTCTGTTGTGGGGAGGGGAAGGGAAGGTGATTGTAAGCTAGTTTGATTCTTCCTTAAGTGGTAGAGAAAGTCGGCATATAAAAACCAACTCTTCTTCTTCATCAAGAATAAATGAGGGAAAATGTCTAAAGAAAGTGGAATTTTTGGGAAGGAATTATTGTGTGATCTAAAGCTGGGCACTGGAATTCTGTGGTGGCTGATGACATGCTAAAGGTGATTTTTTTTCTTTTTTAATATAATAATTTCTTGATTTCCCTGCAAAATTCACTGGGGCTGCTTGTTAACGGCTGGCCGAGCAGCCTGCGCGAGATAATAAGATGAAGCTGGGCTGTCTCAGCTCCTCGGAACAAAGTCGAATTGGCACCTCTCCTCTGTTGCCAGCCAGGGCCGCTGGCTCAGCACGGCCCTGTCTATTCTTAGCCCCTGGTGTTGTTGCATCCCTCAGCGAGGAGAGGGGAGACAGCGGCGGAGTGCAAAACAAAAGGGTTCAGTTGTCTGAGGAGCATGTAGACCTCTTCAGCTTTATTCCTGAAGTCTGGTTTAAAATTGGGAGTTGCGTTACTTGCTTGCATATTTATTTACTTCGCTTATATCCCACCTTTCTCCCCAATGGGTTCCAAGAGCGATGTTGTTCTTCTCTCCTCCGTTGTATCCTCACAACAGGTTTGTTATGCCGAGAGGCTGTGACTTGCCGAAGGTCACCCAGTGAGCTCTCATGGCAGAGTGGGTAGCTGAACCTGGGCCTCCCCGTTCCTAGACCCGACAGCCTGGGCGCTATACCACATTGGTTGTTTTCAGCAGGAAAGCAAACTACTTATACGCGCAGGGCCCCAGTGTTCAATCCCTGACATTTCCTGTTAAAGAATCTTGGGGAGGTGGAGAGTTCTGGGCCAGATGATTTGTTCATATGGTCCTAAACCAAATATTGTTTATTGATTTTGCTTAATTTAGACTCCACCTTTCTCCCAGTGTGAACCCAAATTAGCCGACATCAGATCCCTCCTCCTGCATTTTATCCTCACAACAACCCTGTGAGGTAGGCTAGGCTGAGGGTGGGACTGGCCCACGCCTCTGTGGCAGAGTGGGGATTTGAACCTGGGTCTCGCAAGATCCTAGTCCCGACAGTCTAAGCACTGCACCGCACTAGCTCTTATTTCTTAAAAATGCATCAGAAGTCTTAAGTGATAACTGAAGCCCTGGCATACCCCTCTAGGTTGGGGCAGGTCCTTCGCCTGTTTTATATACCCAGTGAAACAGAGAAATGGTCTCTTAAGTAGTTAGATGTCTTTGCCGTGCTGCAAAAAAAAGTGAAGCCTTGGGCCATCAGTTCTGCTCATAGCAATCCCTAGCTACGTCCCTTCTTGCCGTAAAGAGCTGGCAAGAACGTCAGTAATAAAACCGCTTGGGGGTTGTCTTGCAAAATGCATTGGTTTCATTTGCAACAATTACTGTATTGTTGTTATTTTCTGGGGCGCCGGTTATCTCTTGGTAACGTCCACCTTACATTCATGCAGGTTCCATTGATAAGGCTGCTATGTAGAACGTTGTCAGTGCCATTGTCAGTGGAGTTTACCCTCTTCAAAACTGAAGTCAACGGGTTTAGAAGGATGCGATGGCACTGGGTATCTGTTGCGGGTTGCCTGGTGATTTGCTCGCTTTTCTTCTGGTGGAAAGGGCCGTCGAGTTGCAGCCAACTTACAGCAACCCCATAGAGTTTTTGAGGCAAGAGACTTACAGAGGCGGTTTGCCATTGCCTGCCTCTGTGCAGCAACCCGGGACTGCCTTGGTGGTAACCTCTCCAAGTGCTAACCAGGGCTTACCCTGCTTAGCTTGCAAGATATGATGAGGTTTTTACTAGCCTGGGCCACCCAGGTCAGGACAAGGGACAAACAGAAGTGGTTTGCCATTGCCTACCTCTGCGTAGCTACCCTGGTATTCCATGGTGGTCTCCCATCCAAGTACTAACCAGGGCCGACCTTGTTCATAGGGTTGCCGGCCTCCAGGTGGTGGCAGGAGATCTCCCGCCATTACAACTGATCTCCAGGCAATAGAGATCAGTTCACCTGGATAAAATGACTGTTTTGGAAGGTGGACTCTACGGCATTATACGCAATGAAGTCCCTCTCCTCACCAAACCCTGCTCTCCTCAGGCTCCACCCACAAAATCTCTAGGTATTTCCCAGCCCAGAGCTGGCAGCCCTTCCTGTTATGCTCCTGAGATCTGATGAGATGGGGCTTGCCTGGGCCATCCAGGTCAGGGGTCTTTATTATGGGGGTGGGGGAGATTGTGCTTGGGGTAGGCTTTGCTCTGAAGTTGAAAGCCCTCCTTGCTAGTTTGAGTGTCCTGAGGAATAATTGTTTGAAAATTAGAAGCTGCATTACACTGCTGTCTTGACAGTGCAATGTCCTTCCGTGGGTATAGCGGGAGAGCTGGCGTGGTGGTGTGGATAAGAGTGATGGTTTGGAGCGGCAGAGTCTGGTCTGGATAACTGGGTTTGATTCCCCACTCCTGCACATGAGCGGTGGAGGCTAATCTGATGAACTGGATTTGTTTCCCCACTCTTCCACATTAAGCCAGCTGGGTGACCTTGGGCTAGTCACACTCTCTCAGCCTCACCTACCTCACAGGGTGTCTGTTGTGGGGAGGGGAAGGGAATGTGATTGTAAGCCGGTGTGATTCTCCCTTAAGTGGCAGAGAAAGTCGGCATATAAAAAACAACTCTTCTTCTCCTCCTCCTCCGGTTTTGCTGGCTGACCGCCCAGTGTCTAATTTCAGACTATGTTCCCCATCTCTAGATGTCCTCCTATCTCATTAGCTGTTCTTCTGCCACTGCAGATAGAGAGGACCTTACCACTTTTTTCTTTACATCCCTGTAATAACTTCGCACTAGCAACAACAGACCCCCCCCCCCGAGGAAAGCAAAGCGTTAGGTAAGTTTTAATATTGTTGGAACTTATCACGGTTTCCATCGTCAAAACGATTGTATTGCTGCAATACCCCAGGGACCCCGCGCACCGTGTGACCAGCAAACTGTGCCCTGACCACTCCCAAGTGTTCCACAAACAGCCCTGCTCAGCAGACAGCTTGCTGGGGGGTGGGGGGAGAAGAAAGCATGCTGTTCTTTCAACACTGGCTCGGAGCAGTCTTGGAAAGGTGCCGGGCAAAGCCAGCTAAAAGGCATCCTTCCACAACTGTACAAATACTTGCTGATTTTTCCACAAGATGGACTTAATCACAACAAGAAGAAAGTGTAGTGTTATTCAGTTCTTCAGGGCTTTCAAAAGGCTTTGCGTCTTTCCAGGGGTTTACCTGGAAAAATATAATGCCAACAATATGATATGGTAGGGTTAAAGGTAGTGTGGTTTGGCTCAATTGTATTGAAACGGTTGCTCATGTAGTTTCTGTACAGAATAGCGCAATGAACTATTAAGCCCCTTGTTGATTGATAGACAGAATGTCCCGGATTCTTTTAATGTCGCCTATTTATTGAACTGTTCACCTCAAATATTGGAGACAGTGGCACAGTTTTTAAAGTTTGTTTTAAAAGCCCACCAAACAGTTAATTAGATGGTGGTATCAACAAACATATCAACATTCGATGTAACTGTCTATTAACTATTTTTAAAGGGACCTTTTAATCATAGAATCATAGAAACATAGAGTTGGAAGGGACCACCAGGGTCATCTAGTCCACCCCCCCCTGCACAATGCAGGAAACTCACAACTACCTCCCCCGCACACACACACACAGAGTGACCAGAAGATGGCCCAGATGCCTTCCCTCTCATCATCTGTCTAAGGTCACAGAATCAGCATTGCTGTCAGATGGCCATTAATCGCCTCTTGAAAACCTCCAGAGAAGGAGCGCTCACCACCTCCTGAGGAAGCCTGTTCCACTGAGTAACGGCTCTGACTGTTAGAAAATTCTTTCTAATGTCTAGATGGAAACTCTTTTGATTTAATTTCAACCTGTTGGTTCTGGTCCGACCCTCTGGGGCAACCGAAAACAACTCGGCACCATCCACTATATGACAGCCCTTCAAGTACTTGAAGATGGTTATCATATCCCCTCTCAGTCTTCTCCTCTGCAGGCTAAACATCCCCAGCTCCTTCAACCTTTCCTCATAGGACTTGGTCTCCAGACCCCTCACCACCTTTGTTGCCCTCCTCTGGACACGTTCCAGCTTGCCTACATTTTTCTTAAATTGCGGTGCCCAAAATTGAACACAGTACTTTAGATGAGGTCTAATATCTCCATTCCTTTCGTATCCTTTTGTATTGTGCATTTTTATGCCAATAAAGGAATTATTGATTGTGTGGGTTATTCGCCACCTACAAAAGAGCAATGCCACCCTGTGAGTTCATGGCCAAGGCAAAATTTGAACCCGGGACTTGATTCACAGTTCAGCCGTGTAGAGAGCAATCTGAAGCAGGTCTCAGAATCTGGCTCAAGCATACACGATGGGATTTATTCCCAGGGAATTCTCTTTAGGATTGTGCTGTCTGCTATACAAGTTCTTCGTGAGCGGAGCGTGTGCGTATGAAACTACTGCTTTGGCCTTAAAAATACATCTGAAATGCTGACCCAGGAGGAAGATCGGGCACACATTTGTATGTATGTTTGTAAATTTGTATGTATGCATGAAACTGACATACACATGCATGTCAGTTGCGCTGTCCCCATGCACGTATATTTCCATAGTTGAGACTTGGTCCCCTTTCACAAATATTAGCATAAGGAAATGCCTCAAAGTTTGGCATCAGATGGTTTGGAAACCACACACACACACACACACAAACACAACCTCCCCCCCCCCCCCGAAATTCTTGCCAGGCCTTCAGGGTTTAATGCGGCCTTAGTTTGAAGTCCGATCTGAATCTGGAAGCTTGAGAAACATAAATTGTAAAAGCCGAATACGTCCTTTGAATTCTGTGGCAGGCCTCTTCTTTCTACAGGTCCTTGTCCTAGTCGGAGCACAAACACTTCTATCTCAAGCAAAGTTACACCAGTGGGCCTAGAAGGATTCCATTCTGCTTAGTCCGGTAGCACTTTAGACACCAACAAGATTTTGGGGTGTGTGTGCAGGTTGAATATCCCTTATCTGAAATGCTTGCGAGCAGAAGTGTTTTGGATTATTTTGGATTTTAGAATATTTGCATATACATAATGAGATATCTTGGGGATGGGACCCAAGTCTAAACATGGAAGTCATTTATGTTTTATTTAACCTTATACGCATAGCCCAAAGGTAATTTTATACATTTCCCATAACATTTTATACAATATTTTCCATAATTTTGTGCATGAAACAAAGTTTGTGGGCACTGAGCCATCAGAAAGCAAAGATATCACTATCCCACCAGAAGTTTTGGATTTGGGACCGTTTTGGATATCTTGATTTTTCGGATAAGGGAAGCTCAACCTGCATGAGCTTTCACGAGCCAAAGCTCCCTTCGTCAGATACCTGATGAAGGGAGCCTAAATTCTTGAAACCTTGGACCCCCCAAAAAACTTGTGGGTCTCTAAGGTGCTACTGGACTCTAATCTAGCTGTTCTGCAGATCAACACAGCTACCTTCTGAAATTATCTGCTATGGGGAAGGGCTGTGGCTCACTGGTAAAGCATCTACTTGGCATGCAGAAGGTCCCAGGTTCAATCCCCGGCATCTCCAGTTGAAGGGACTAGGCAGGTAGGTGACATGAAAGACCCCTGCCTGAGACCCTGGAAAGCCGCTGCCGGTCAGAGTAGGCAATACTGACTTTGATGGACCCAGGGTCTGATTCAGTATAAGGCAGCTTCATGTGTTCATGGAAAAGGATGTGGCTCAGTGGTAGAGCATCTGCTTGGCATGCAGAAGGTCCCAGGTTCAATCCCCAGCATCTTCAGTTAAAGGCACCAGGCAAGTAGGTGATGTGAAAGACCTCTGCCTGAGACCCTGGAGAGCCACTCCCGGTCTGAGTGGACAATACTGACTTTGATGGACCAAGGGTCTGATTCAGTATCAGGCAGCTTCATGTGTTCATTTTTCATGATTGCATCTCGCAGTAGGCGGACCGTTCTTCCTCCACAGCAGTGGATGAAAGCATGAAATAAGCTAATCCTTGAGTGCCCACTCCTTGCACTCAGGAATGGGAGCCGGTTGTAAGGAAATGCACCAGGCTTTTTACTCTCTGGAACACGAGACTTCTAGGGGAATTTTTTTCAGTGTGCTGCAAAGTGCCCTTGATCTGCTCTGCTGTTGTTTGCAAAGAAGCTTGACCACGCTGGACTTGACTGGAGTAACGTTGTTTCTCTCCCCGCCTCCCGCCCCAAGCAGCTCTCCAAGGCTCTCAGGACCTTGCAGCCCACGAGTGACAACTATGTGAAGAGGTCGAAGTCCAGGGGTCTAAGCCCAAAGGAGACAGCGTGATTTTAATGTAAGGGTCAGCCAAGTTCCACTTTACTTCAAACTAAAAAATTTCAATAGAGTGGTCAAGGGGAAGCCAGTCAAACCCAATAAGGAGGAAAGCTCTATTCTCCATCCTGGAAGGGAAGTGTTGAGATTATTATAATAGTGTAGTTTTTCTTGAGAGATAATGTCATTGTCTTATATGTATGTATGTGCCGTCATGTTATGACCATCTTATGGCGACCCCAGCCAGGGGCTTTCAAGGCAAGTGAGAAGCAGAGGTGGTTTGCCGTTGCCTCCCTCTGAAGAGTCTTCCTTGGTGGTCTCCCATTCAATTAGTGAACCTACTTATCTCCCAACTTATGGTGACCCCAGCAAGGGGCTTTCAAGGCAAGGGAGAAGCGGGGTGGTTAGCCATCACCTTCCTCTACAGCATCTTCCTTAGTGGTCCCCCATCCGAGTAGTGACCCTACTTAGCTTCCAACTTCTGATGACCCCAGCAAGGGGCTTTCAAGGCAAGTGAGAAGCAGAGGTGTTTTGCTACGGTCTTCCTCTGCAGAGCCTTCCTTGGTGGTCTCCCATCCAAGTACTGACCCTGCTTAGCTTCCAAGATCTGACAAGATTGAGCTGTATCATGCTGCCTTCCCTCCTACTGCCTTATAAAAGAAATCTAGAAGAATGAGTTGGTTTTCATAGTATATGTTGGTGTACAAATAAGGAGATAGCTCTGAACCTGGACTCTTCAGCTGATGGACTTGTTCTGATGATTCTTCCCCCCCCCCCAATGTCTACTTATGGCAAAATCAAGAGAGGGTTCCATAGATATGCCTCATCTTCTTCCCTCGCCACCTGTTTGTGATGCCTTGAGCCAGTGAGACTACAGTTAGTGCAATGTAGTATCTTCCTAGCTACGTAAATAGCCCAGACTAGTCCGTTATGATCAGAGCTTGAAAGCTAAGCAGGATCAGCCCTGGTTAGTCCTTGGGTAGGAGACCACCAAGGAAGACTAGGTTGCTACTTGGAAGGAGGCAATGTCAAACCACCTCTGCTTCTCACTTGCCTTGAATGGGGTCACCATAAATCAGTTGCAACTTAATGGCACACTTTACCTTTACCGTAATAGCTCCCTGGTTCCACGATCTAAACCACGGAAAGCAGGGTTTGTATTGCTGGGTCAAGGAGATCCTACTGTAAGTCCCAGTTTATGCATTACATTCTGATGCAACATTTTAAAAACTTTTTTTTAAAATGGTTTCAGAAGGTAGCCATGTTGGCCTGCAGCAGAACAGCTAGGTCCGAGTCCAGTGGCAACTTAAAGGCCAACAAGATTTTGGTGTGTGTGTGTAAGCTTTCGAGAGTCAAAGCACTTTTCATCAGATACGTATCTGAAGGGGGCTTTGACTCTTGAAAGCTTATACCCTAAAAATCTTGTTGGTCTCTAAGGTTCTACTTGACTCAGATCTAGTATCTGAAAAAGGGAGCTTTGACCCTGATAATCTTGTTGGGTCTCTAAGGTGCTGCTGGAGTCAGATCTACCTGTTTCAAAAATGGTGTCCACCAGACAGCATAATTACACACACAGTGCTGTGCTGGTCATTGATTGTAATAAAATTTCTATTCTATTCACACACAGTGCAATCCTAAGCAGAGCTGTGTCCCTCTTAAGTCCATTGGCTTCTGTGGACTTAGAAGGCTGTAACTCTGTTTAGGATTGTTCTGAAAGAACGATAGGGAAGTGGGAATGACCCAGCAGGAAACAAAATTAAAGGTCAGTTCTGTTTTGTATTTGCCGGAGGTGGATGCATGTTGGACCATAGCCACTCTTGTGACTATGGAGATTCTGGGCATGAGCGTGAGTGGGCCCCTGTGTCTTGAGGTTCTGGGGAGGGGATTGGTTGAAATTTGCTAGTTTCTTGAAAATCAGGGGATTTGGCATAAATGGGGAAAGAACTGATGTTGGTCCATTTATACTTTTTTTAAAAAATGAAAAAGCTCTCCGCTGTAATTCTAGATTGATTTTCTGTTTTTCTTAATTCAATGTGTGTAACATGAATGCCTCTATATATAGTAGCGTGCAAGGAACATTGTAATTCTTAACAAAGTTGGCATGCTGGTATACTTGGATAGAAAATCAATGGCTTCTCTGGTTTCCCCATTTCGGGATGTTCTATTGAATTTTCTCATTCTTCGTTCAGCGTTATTTCATTAAGGGCACCTGAGTCTCTGGCCATCAAATTAGAATTTTCCCCTATACAATTGTCTGTCAGCTTTTTGTCTGCAAACTCACGCGTGTAAGCAAGCGCCGCAAGCCTTTATTAGCCCTTTCCCTAATTACATTGTAGATCTTTATCACGGGTTATCTTGTACATATTGTCATAACAACAAGAGTACAAATCTCGGCGCATATAGGATATATACTTTCCTGCGAGTAACCAGTATAACGATCCTGTTCCCTTATGATAACTTTGGTATGGTTCTAAATTAAACTTCTGATTGCTCTGTGCTGTCGGGAACGACCGATTTCAGGGTCGCTTGACAGAACCGATGCAGAGCTGATACTTTGGCCTTCTGTTCGATATACAACCTCAGCTTGTCTCTGAAAGTTTCACCTAGGAAACTGTAGATAAGGGGATTCAGGCAGCTGTTGGAGAAGGCGGCGAGGTTGACAATATGTCCCATCAAGGGGTGGCTGTGTCGGAAGGACTGGCTCCGGGATGGGACCGGTTCTGTCTTTTGGAGAAGCTGTACACTGATGAAGACGTTCTCGGGAAGCCAGCAGATGAAGAAGACAAGGACCACCACGAAAATCATCCGGAGAGCTCTCTGCCGGCGTATCCGCAAACTCCTGTGCTTGTGAGCTCTGACCAGGACTCGGGCAATCAACGAGTAGCAAAGGCCTATGATGGTGAAAGGGATGATGAACCCTAGGGTGATTTCTAGCCACTGGATTTCCTTGACATCCGCAAAGCAAAAGTGCATCTCTCCGGTGTGCTGGAAATGCACCACCGTGAAGGGCACGAGCGCCGCAGAGATGGCCGCCAGCCAGATGAGGCCGCAGCTTAACCTGGCGTGCTCCATGGTGCGGAAGATGTTGGACCTCATGACTTTGGCCAGCGCAATGTATCGGTCGATGCTCATCCACGTCAGGAAGAAGATGCTGCTGTACATGTTGATCTGGAGGAACAGGGACATGAAGGTGCAGATAATGGTGATGTCATAATACTTTTCGTCCAGGTTGAAGACCTCGATGAGGGAGTCGGCGACCAAAATGAGGTCCGCCATGGCGAGGTTGATGAAGTAGAGGTCTGGGATCGTCATCTTCTCGCGGAAGCTGATGTTCACCACTAAAATGAGAATGTTCCCCACGAAGCCGATAGGAAAAAGGAATATTGTGTAGAGGCACGACAAGAACAGGCCGACGATGTATTGCTGGTGTTCCGATTTATCCGCCAGGCCCAGAGGTTTGCTTTCGTTGCACAAATAAGAGTAAGTGCTGTTGCACAGTACTGGAGATGTGGCTCCCATGTAAATTTCCATGGTTCGGTTCTCTGCTAAATAGATCGCCTTGGACTTCAGTGTCAAAGTGCTTAAATTGTTGGTTCCAAAGAGGTCTGTAGGGGTCATATTTGTAATCCCCAAAAGGAAGATTCAGTTGAGAACAAAGCTTTTCTGACTTTCTGCGAATGTTTCAGAACATGTACGCTAGTCCTCAACACGGTGAGTAAGATGAGATTCATGCGTTCTGCGGCCCAGAAGCTTTCTTCCACTAATGATGCCGGCGTTTATAAAAGTTTCCTTCGAGTCCAGACTTCCTCGCACGTTGACAGGTGCAGTACCGTAGCGCCATTTAACTTCAGTTGGGTGAAAGTTGGTGGACCTGCAATTGGTAAATGGGAAAGCTGTTAATGTCAAGTCTGGAAGATCAAAAGAAAGCCGGCGTTTACGAACGGGCTTGGCACTCATCCACGATTTTGCCTTTGTGCATTTCGGTAGGTGACGCACGAGCGTGTGAAAGCCAACGTTAAAAGTGTCTATGCTTTTTTTCTTTTTTGGAACATTCGAGTGATTCTCTTGAGATCTGTTCAGTGACAAAGTACAAAACATCTTCTTGGCATTGCTGCTATGAGAAAAGCATAAAAATCAGGAAGAAAGCCAGCGGTGGAATAAACGAGAGCTCAGCTTTCCGCAGTATCGTGTTCTCTGTTTTCTTAGATAATTATAGAAATCTAATAGAAAATAAAAAACATCACAGGCTTGGTCTGCAAAACTTCTAGGAGGCTTCTGCAAAAATAAAGGGACTCACCTACTTTTCACTTAACTTTAGAATGTGAGTAAAAAAAATATTTTCTCTCAAAGCAAGACATTAATCTTGGACCTATTTAATGGCTTTTTGGGGATTGTCTGCAAATAATTTGCATAATTGATTTTTTTAAAGGAATGCCAGTGTTTCTATTTCAGCAAAGCTAAAAGATTAGGATATTGGAAACATTTCCCTGGGCTACTTTCTGTACTTTTAGTATAGAAAGAAGATGAGTACAGCTTGGTGTGAATTTTATAAAAGTCAAAGAGCCGAAGGTGTCAGTTAAATATAATTCTTTATCAGAATTCGTAGTACTTGAGCCCGTTCAATGAAACTGGTTTGCAGTAAGTTCAATCCAGACAATAGGAGCATTTAACATACATTTGGGGGAGGGCAATCCTAAGAAGGTCTACTCAGAAACAAGCCCCATTTTATTCAATGGAGCTTACTCCCAGGGAAGTCTTTGTAGGATTCCAGCCTGTGTTACTTGCTGTGCATAAGGAACTTGCTAAGACAGGTTTGTACTGTTGGCTGCTAGCGTGTATAACTAAAAAAAAAAAAAAAAAAAGGATTAGACAAATTAAGGGAAAATAAATCTATCATGAGCACAGTTACTATAAACTGCCTTGTGTCAGGCTTGTAGGCAGGGGATAAATAAAGTAGTTCGTAATAGAGCCTCCGTGCACAGAAGCAGTCTACCTCGGAGGACCAGATGGTGGAATTTAAATTACAAAGATGATAACTCTTTCCCTCCGGTACAACCTGCATCTCTCGATGAGAGAAAGTTGAAATAAAGAATACCTTTTGCCTGATCCCAAGTTCTTATGCTCTTAGATTCCACAGAAAGGCATGCATAAAAGTAGATGCACAAGGGATTGTCATGTTTATTTCTGGGAAGAAAATTTATTTTGAGTTGCCCGAAATAAGGTCTCTCTTTATTCTTGCATGTACCACGAAGCTCGCAACAACACATTTTTAGATGAAGGCGTTCTTCCAAAATGTAACTTATCTTGTAGACATTTGATTTTTGCCAACACGGAGTCTACTCTTAACTCAGCAGTATTTTTAGCTTGCCTTTTCCTGTGAATTCTTGTTCCTGAATGGTGCCGCAAATAACTTTTATAAGCTACTGAAAAATTAGAGCCCATGTAAATGTTTGAAGGGGGGAAAAAGAATACTTCAAATAGTACTGCACTCGTGATATTCTAATTATGGATTATGGTCTGTGAGAAACCAAAACCATTTTTGTAATAGGCATCAGTTTGTGTTTTCCCTTCCTCATATATGTATGGAATTTATTTTACCTTAAGTCCCGTAGATCCATAGGCAGTAGCAGGTCTACGGTTGGTCTCCTTCCAGCCCCCGTTCGGCTGAAATATTTTCGAAGGCATCCTTCGCCCGCTCACAGAAGAGCCACGCAAAATAAGTCCTACCAAGACGATGCTCAGTATTGCTGAAGGCGAGACATCCTTAAAATTACCAACATTGTTTTATAGGAACAAAACTGGGACAGTGCAGCAAGCCCTACCCACGAGGAGAGCATTATACATTCTCCGAGCTTCTGCAGTTTGGATTTGCTGTCCAGCCTTTAAAGGCTAAAGTTAACCCTGTTTCTGCCGGCTCGTTTGTCTTTACCCGGTTTTCAGGACCTTCTTCAAGCACCATGGGGGGATTCTGCATCTTTTATTCCACCCTCTGGTTTTGAAATTCCACCCCAACTGCAAGAAAAGCAAGCTGTCAGTAGAGTGAGCTGCATTTCCACAGCCTCGGCTAAGAGCGGAAATGTCCACAGGGCATTGCTAGCCTGTTGTCCAAGCTTATCGTAGCTGCTAGTCAAAAAGTCACTGGGAAAAAAAGGTTTTGAATGAACGATGTGCCCTACCCTTTTTGGTGAGTCCTGTTTCCCTCCAAAGCTCGTGCGCCTTTCAGCAAGCGCCCAAAGCATCCCTGGCTCGACGTGCCGAAGTGCAATCGCAATCATCTTCGGGTCTCAGCCGTGCTTCTAAGGCCTGATGCAGCAGGTGGAGGCTTGAAGTTCATCTGCCTTGCAAGACAGCAGCACCGTGTACACCACCTGGTGGCTGCCAGGATTGCTGTGCTGACTGTGGGAACCGACTTCTCGGATGACTTCCTGTCAAACCCTGCTTTCGGAAGGGAAGCGGTGAGGCTGCTGTCCTTGTGATCGGCAGAAAAGGTTTTTACCCTGTGGGCGAAAGAGCCAGCGAGTTACCTGTGTCCTCCCCCCCTCCCCCCTGCCAAGCGTTTGCCCCTCTGGAATTAAGTAAGACCAGTTATGACTGTCTCTCCTGACAAATAGATTCCAGTCCAGTAGCACCTTAGAGAGGTCAAGATTTTTTTTGGAGGGGGTGAGCTTTCGAGAGTCTCAAAGCTCCCTTCGTCAGTGTTGGTTGTCGAAAGCTCATGCCCCCCCCCCAAAAAAAAATCTTGTTGGCCTCTAAGGTGCCGCTGGACTGGAATCTAGCTGTTCTACTGCAGACCAACATGGCTACCCTCTGAAATTATCTTTTGCACAGAGCATCTTTGCTCACGTTTGCACGGGTGGGGCAGCGTTTTCAGCACAAACAATTAGCTCACGGATGATCTTTGGGATTCTAGTTAATCCCAAATAAAACCCTTAGAAAGGGAACCAGGAAACGGGACATATGGCTCTGTGTAACCAAGGTGTGGTGACGATGGTTGGTTTATTTGTGCTGATATTTATACCCCGCTTTTCTGCCCAGTGGAGACCCAGAGCGGCTTACACTGTCATTCTTTCCTCCTACGTTTTATCCTCACAACAACCCTGTGAGGTGGGTTGGCCTGAGAGTGTGTGACTGGCCCAAGGGCACCCAGTGAGCTTCCGCAGCAGAGGGGAGGATTCGAACCTGGGTCTCTCCCAGGTGCTGTGGCGCCCAAGGGTATCATGTTGGGGGCCACTGCTCTAGAGCCATAGGCATTCTTTTTCTTACTTTCAGAGGATCCTTTTCACACTGACTTGTCTGCCAGGGAATCTCCCTGTACATAGCAGAAAGTTTCTACGCATGCGCTAGATTGCGCGGTCAGTTGACTCAGAGAACAATTCTGGCTTGTTGGGACCCCTATAAGCTTTCCTAGAATTGCAAATTGCTTGGGGAAAGTTCAGTGTGGGGATGCTTTCTGAAACTCCTGTTTTAGAAACCTGTTACTTCTACCGTTGGCCTTCTCCCTGAGGAACTTGTGGGAAGCATTCAAGGAGCATCAGGGTTCCAGTTTGAAAGTCACTTCTTTGGAACCCCCAAATATTCTTTGTAAGATGTTCTTTGTTCTTGTTTCTAAACTCTGGAAGCTTTCGTTTTTAAGTTACACGACTTTTGCAACTAAACAATTATTCAATTGTGCAGAAACATTTGCATAATATTTGCTTTAAGGGGCAATTTGCTTTTTTTAAAAAAGAAATGTAATTGGGGGAAAAACAACCTAGTAACTTCTGCAGAAACTGTTCTTACTTCTGAAGCTGAATGTGTGATTGACATCTACTGATTCACTACATTTTCTTTTATAAAATATTTTCTAATTATTAAAAAAATTATATCCTTTTTTCTGCCTCACAGGGACCCATATCATTCTGCCCTCCTCTACCTTATCCTCACAGCAACCACCCTGTGAGATAGTCCAGTGGTGCTTTAGAGACCAACAAAAGTTTCAGACTGTAAGCTTAGAATCATAGTTGGAAGGGGCCATAGAGGCCATCTGGTCTAATCCCCTGCTCAATGCAGGATCAGCCTGAGGATCCCTGACAAGTGCTTGTCCAGCCTCTGCTTAAAGACTGCCAGTGAGGGGGAGCTCACCACCTCCCTAGGTAGCCGATTCCACTGTTGAACAACTCTTACTGTAAAAAAAACTTTCCTAATATCCATCTGGTACCTTTCCGCCCACAGTTTAAACCCTTTATTGCGAGTCCGCTCCTCTGCTGCCAACAGGAACTGCTCCCTGCCCTCCTCTAAGTGACAGCCCTTCAAATACTTCAAGAGAGCTTTCAATAGGCAAAGCTCCCTTTGTCAGACATGAGTAGAAAAAACCACCTGTGAGGCAGGTTAGGCCGAGAGATCCCAAGGTCACCCAGGAGGCTTCAGGGGCAGAGTGGAGATTGTTCCAGTTCCAAGTCTGAGTCGGACACTCTAACCGCTACACCACGAGAGCTCTGGCACCAGTGTGATGTAGTGGATTGTGGTGTGGTGTAGTGGATGGAGTGACAAACTTAGAACTTTGGGCGACCCACATTTGAATCCCTGCTGCGGAAGCCCATGGGGTGACCATGTGCCCATCACAGACTCTGAGCCTGGCCTACCTCACAGGGTGGTTGTGAGAAAACAGAAGAGGAGACAAGCATGTTCTATGCCACTTTGAATCCCAGTGTGGGGGGGAGAAAACCGGGGTATAAATAAACTGCAAATGCAGCTTCAAACGCTCCTACCGTTTGTACAATTTTTCTCGCTACAAAGCTAATCAGTTTATCTAAGCGGCGGTATATTGCTCTGCATTTCTGTCAGCCCATATAAATTGTTTTTATTGCATTTCTGCACTTTTATAGCTGAAGCAATCAAGATGGGCTCTAGTAAAGATGCCCCTGTTGGCATTGGTAGCGCCCCAACATACCTCGAGATCTTCACTGTTGCCCAGGTTCCACTGGCCGCTGTGTGGTGCTCCGCGCAGCGAGAGAGCATGGAAATGGGTCAGCAGCTGCCATATATCAGTGCTCCATTTGTGGCTAGGTAACGGCTATCTTGATTTCACTCGGCCATATGTTTCTTTGCGTTTTCAAGGAGTGCTGTTTCCAGCTTAGCACCCCAGGTGTTGGGGCTTGCATTTCCTGAGCCTTTGCCAGGTATGTACACCAGAGAGCGGGGCTTTGCTCCGATTCCCTGCTGTGAACACGTACCCTTGTGGCCTTCTCTGTATTTTTGCGACGTGCGGGACTTATTTATTGAGGGCCGAAGTGGGAAGGAGGCATGGATCCGTGGAGAGCGTGTCAGCGTCTTGGCCCCAGACTGTGCTGAGTTGTACTGAGTCATGTTGTCCTGTTTCTAAAGCCTGTTTTCTTTTTAAGGCGTATTTTTCTTTTCTCTACGTTTGTCGAGTGCTTTGAGCTGCCCCTAGGAGACCGTAAGCAGGATCAGTTGTTCGATTAAATAGATTTTAAATTGGAAAAATACAATAATAATAGTAATTGTGTGCTGTCAAGTCGCACCCAGCTCCTTGCGACCCCAGAGCCATAGGATTTTCAAGGCAACAGATGAGTAGAGGTGGTTTGTCTTTGCCTTCCTCTGCATAGGGACTCTGGAGTTGGAAGGGGCCATAGAGGCCATCTAGTCCAGTGGTTCTCAAAGTGGGCAGTACCACCCCCTGTTGGGCGGTGGGATTACCTAGGGGGCACTAAGAGGCAAGGAGGCAGCAGGGAGTTCTAGAGGTGGGCCCCTTCGACTGTGTTGTTCACTAAGTTACAGTAGATCAAGCTATGACACCATGCTGGCTAATTTGGTGGAAACTATCAGAATTGTTTTTCCAGACTTTGAAGAGCTGGTACCACTGGATCAAGTTCATCATTTTTCTTTCAACTGAAAAGTTTTAATTTGATTTTGAATAGATGTGCAATTAGTTGTTACTGCTTTGAAATTTTATTGTTATTATCTTCTTTAGTGAGTCATGTAAACCCCTATTTTGAATAATGCTTTTTTATAGGATAGGGTAGGGGGTGCTGGGGTTGAGTCTGTGGAACCAAGGGGGTGGTCGCCCAAAATGTTTGGGAACCACTGATCTAGTCCAGCCCCCTGCTCAATGCAGGATCAGCCTAGAGCATCCCTGACAAGTGCTTGTCCAGCCTCTGCTTAAAAAACAGCCAGGTAGCTGATTTCACTGTTGAACAACTCTGACTGTAAAAAAAACTTTTTCCTAATATCCAGCCGGTACCTCTCCGCCTGCAATTTAAACCCATTATTCCTTGGTAGTCTCCCATCAAAGTACCAACTGCAACTGACGCAGTTTGGCTTTCAAGCTCTAATGAGCTCAGTCTAATCAGGGCTGTTTAGGGTTATTCTTGTGTGTGTGTGTGTGTGTGATCAAGTCACAGCAAACTTATGGCGATCCCATAGGGGTTTCAAGGAAAGAGATGTTCAGAGGCGGTTTCCCATTGCCTGCCTCTGTGTAGCAACCCTGGACTTCCCCCCGAGTGGGGGGTGCTCCCATCTGAGTACTAGCCAGAGCCGACCCTACTTAGCTTCTGAGATCTGATGAGATCGGGCTAGCAAATGCTGTCCCGGTCAGGGTTGTTGTAAGATGGCAGCTGAAATTTGTGGGTTTTGTTGCACGTGTTCCTTTAAAGGAAATCTGTTTCCCAGTCAATTGAGGGGAGGCGTTTTAAAATCAGTTTTATTTAATTGATTAATTAAACAGGGTGACACCGCCCTCATTTCTGATATCTTGTAATGACGGCACTCTCGCCTGAAACGGGGCGAGCGGAATAATTCAACCTCACTTTCTGCAAGCGAGGGGTGGGGCAGAGATACGCTGGCACCCTGGATTCTGCCACAAGCCACAGTCGTTATGTCTGTTCAAGTCAGTGAATTTTAATTCGCGTTTCCCAAGGTATTTTCCGACATTTAGAAACAAGGATTGCTAAAAGCACATCCAATACCCACAGGTTCCAGGTAATGCAACTAATGTGTGTTCTAAATGTACTCGTCCCAGTCGTGCCTGCTCATCTTTTGTTTGGATGTGGGTGACATTCGTTCCCATTTAGCTGGTGGCACACTGTAATAGCATTTCCATAATTGCTCTCCCTTCCCCTTGCCTCCCTTATAAAAGACGATTGCTTCCGAATCGGAGCAGTCTGCTTTTTTCCTCCATGACCAAAACAAATATCCAAACGCCCAGAGAGCTTCCAGCATCCTGGCCTGCGTGCGCTTTTGAAAATGAATTTAGTAATAATTGGAACGTCACCGAGACGACGGAAATATTTTTAGAAACTTTTATTAACTTTATACGTGGAAAAACAACAACAACAGAGTTTGACTCTGGTTTAGAACATCGGGGGAAACAGTTCTTCCCTGTCATATTACCATAAACAATTTTTAACAATGGATGATAAACATTTCCCATAATTCCACCTCACTCTCTCAACATTCCATTACACTTTGGCATGACCGACAAAACAGAGCACAGGCTGGCATAACAAAGAGGAAGGGATTGGCTCGATTCTGAGTGGCTGGCATAGCTAGAGCAGTGGTCCCCAACTTGGTGTCCATGAGCGCCATGATGCCCGCTGACACCTTCTCTGGCGCCCGCTAAGTGTTTTTAAGTAGTGGGTGGGGCCAGGTAATGCTTCTGCCCAGCGGGGCTTCTGATTGACTACTGGAGATTTGATTGGCTGCACAGATTTTTTTTGAAAAGGTGCACTGGCAGCAGCTGCCACCACAGCGCAAGGATCTACACGGTGTTGCTGTGCCCGCCGTGCCGTGTCAGAATTCCAGATGTTCCCGCAGGCTCAAAAAGGTTGGGGACCCCTGAACTAGAGGCACAGAACTGACTTATCTCCTTCCGTGATACCATCCACGAGGGGTACCCCCTTTTAATTTCTCCCATGTTGGTGAACAATGTTGCACTTGGAGAGGCTGTTTCAAAGAGGGCGGGAAACATGCTTCCCACCCAACAAAAGGTTGACCCACCTTATCAGTGAGGGAGGAACAAGCTTGGGCTTTTCCCCCACAGCAGCAAACCAAGATTTGTGACACCTATATCTGTTAGGAATTCAGTTTGGTATTTTTTCATCGTAATTAACATTGTAATGAACATTTCACACTCCGGCTTAGATCACGATGGGTAGCCGTGTCAGTCTGTCATGAGCAGTAGAAAAGAGCAAGAGTCCAGTAGCACCTTAAAGACTTAACATAATTTCTGGTAGGGTTATGAGCTTTCGTGAGCCACAGCTCACTTTTTCAGGTATCTTTAAGGTGCTACTGGACTCTTGCTCTTTTCTACTGCTCCAGCTTTTTCCTCTTTAGCCCTGCCCGTTGTTTCTTTGGTTTTCCAAAAAGCATACAGTCAAGATGTGCATGTACCTGAAATTGAGACAGTTTCAACTGGGCACCTGAGTGGTGTTTCTTAAAAAACAAAACCAAACCATGAACAAGGGGTTGGATTCAGCCTGCTTTCCCACTTGATCCTGCTCAATTTCCTTTCTTACTGCAGCCTACCATCCCGCATGGCTTTGGTCCATGCTGGTCCCCTGATCCCCAGCATAGCCTTTTCAGTGGTCGTCATCATCATCTTCATCATTCCTTTATTGACATAAACTCAATGTTTTGTTTTTATTGTGCTTTATATAATAACGTCCGTAGCAAAACTATTGGGCCATTGCTGGAAAGGTTCCCTGGGAGATCTACGGTAATAAAATTAAACTTGAATATTTTCTCTCAGACAAGAATCATCAAACAACTCGGCTGGTTGCTTGATTTTGTACCCAAGTTTGTAATTTTAGAAATAGTAAAAAGGGCCTTTTGACATAAAGAGTGATAGAGTTTTAAAGTTTCTGGGTAGGATTTAAATTTTTAGTATTTGTCAAGGAGAATTTCAAATTGTAAATTGGTTTACAGGTCTATAGGTTATTTCTATCCTGCAGTTTGTATTTGGTATATACCATTTTTGATGGCAGTTGCTACATGAGTTTGGTTGTACACTGATCTTATTCCTTTTGTTTATTCTCTGTATCTGTTTTTGTGCTGGTCGTGGACTGTAATAAAGTTTTAATAATCCTTAATAATAATATTAGAGTGTAGTCTTTACAAAATGGGTAAAAGGCAAATATATCGAATGGTGCTGTTGATTAATACCACCATCTAATTAACTGATTGGCGGACTTTTATAGCAGTCGTTAAAAACTGTGCCACCTTCTCCAATATGTGGGGCGAACGATTGTTAAATAAAAAATACACATTAAAGAAGTCAGAGACATTCAGTATATTTGCCAGCAGGGGGCTTAATAGTTCGTTACGAAATTCTTTGTAAAAACTACAATAACATAAAACATGAACAACTGTTTCAATACAATTGTTGCCACTAGGGCAAAGTCTGTCTGACGGGGGGGATTTTCCAGTGGTCAAAGTGGACTCCTTTCTCCACTTCTAACCAGTGGAAAAAACAGTTGGATACGACCCACCTGGAGATGTGGAAAAGAAGAGTCATTGTTTGTAAAACAGAGGAGGTCAGTAGCTGATGGTGCCATCCTAAACTGAATTTTTTTTTTTTTTTTTGCTGTCAAGTCACATCTGACTTGTGGCAACCCCGGTAGAGTTTTCAAGGCAAGAGGCATTTAGAGGTGGTTTGCCATTGCCTGCCTCCACATCACGACCCTGGTATTCTTTGGAGGTCTCCCATCCAAATACTTGCCAGGGTCGACCCTGCTTGGCTTCCGAGATTAGTCAAGATCAGGTTAGCCAATCTTAGTATGGAACTACTAGTCTCTGAAAGTAAAGGACTAAGCATTTCATTTCAGGGCCCCCCAACCTTTTCCAAGCTCCTGCGGGCACCTTTGGCATTCTGACGCAGGGTGGGGGCACAGCCACAAAATGGCTGCCAAAGGAGGTGGGATCAACCACAAAATGTCAGGGAGGGAGGCTATGCATAACTGTAATAGTAACTCTTCAACATCTAAGGCAGAAGCTCTCTTTAACAGAATGCCTTGTAAAATGAGCATATTGTATAAAAGCATGCATACACACAGTAATGCAGTAAAATAAAATTATGCTGTTGATAGCAGCTGTTGCTGAAGCAACTTTAAAAAAAATCTGCACAGCCAATCAGAAGCTATGCTGGGAAAAGTCCTACCTGGCCCCACCTACTTTCTAAAAACATCTGGTGGACACCAGGAAAGGTGTTGGCAGGCACCGTGGCAGCGATGAGCATTGTGTTAGTGACCTCGGTTTAGTCGGTATTGAGTGAACTTGTAGAGTCTAGACTTAATCTTCCTTAATTTATGGCCTTCTGTTTTAATGAAACCTTGGGACCAGTAGATTAATGACTTCGTGCTCATAGGAAGAAAATGCAACACCCTGTCCCACTGGGATGTTCTTTCTTCCTTTACCATTCGCCTCAGTTTTCTGATACAAAACCCTTGCAATCTGTTTAATAAAAGTGCTACCGTCTTTATGGCCTTTAAGTTTCTTGCGGTGTCACGATGGGTAGACTTTCCATTTTCTCTTGACAGTGATTTTAAAAATATTTAGATCCCAAGAACCCATCATTCCTCAGTATGTTTCACTATCTTCAAAATTTCGTTTTCTACCAGAAGTTTTGGTTTTTTTCAAAAGTTTGCCCAAATACATTGAAGCAACACCTCCCCCATCAACACCAGTATGACAGCTGGCTTAAACCCCACCCTACTTAGTGCCCCACCCCACTGAAAACCAGCTATTTTTCTTCTCCAGGCACACAGGCTAAAGTTGTCAACTCCCAATCGGGGAATATGTGGAGATTTCAGGACACAGCGTTGGGAGAGTTTGATTTGGAGGGGGAGGGACCTCAGTAGGGTAAAACACCACCGAGTCCACCCTCCAAAGCAGCCATTTTCTCCAGGGAAAACTGATATCTGTCGTCTGGAGATGAGTTTTAATTCCAGGAGATTTCCAGGCCCGACTACACACAGTAGAATGTGTTTCTCATTGCAGATAGGCTGTCTGAACCTGGTAACATAGAAGAAGAAGAGTTATTTTTATACCCCACTTTTCTCTACCTTTAAGGAGTCTCAAAGTGGCTCACAGTCGCCTTCCCCTCCCCACAACGAACACCTTGTGAGGTAGGTGGGGCCGAGAGAGTTTGGAGAGAACTGTGAGTAGCCCAAGGTCACCCAGCAGGCTTCGTGTGGAGGAATGGAGAATCAAACCCGGTTCTCCAGATTAGAGTCCGCCACTCTTTAACCACTACATACGTTCCTTCCTGGCAGCAATGTCTCTTTGCAGCTTCTGCCTTCAGTTTCCGATGCATTTAGAGCTTTTGGTGACCCAGAAGAATCCCAATCCAAGAGGCTGCGCGTTCTCTGTAGCCATGCGCAGCATTGCTGGCTCCGTAAAGTGGTCTTTTGAAAGCCTCTGCAACTTGCTAATGGGATGGGTTTTGAAAGCAGGACTCCTTACAGCCGTACAACTTCGTAGCTGCTTGCTTTACAGGAGCATGTGGTGGAGGGCAGGGCCCTTCCTGTGTCTGAGTTGTATCCATTGTTAACCTGTCTGGCTCAATTTTGGAAGCTTGAAGGGATAATGTAGGAGGACAACCTAGTTAGTTTTGTCAACTTAACAAGCATGGCGGGCAGATTTACGTTATTCTTTAAGTAAGAGTGCTTCTATTTCAAGATCTCCCGTCTCTTCCTCACATAATCTCTCTTTCCATTTTATTGATCCTGGGAAGAGCGAGTTTTACTGTATGCCTCCTTAAACTCTAGATAATTAATTGTGTGTATGTGTGTTAATTGCCATCAAGTCGCTTCTGACTCATGGCAACCCTATGAATCAGTGTCCTCCAAAACATCCTATCCTTAACAGCCTTGCTCAGATCTTGCAAACTGAGGGCCATGGCTTCCTTCATGGAGTCAATCCATCTCTTGTTCGGTCTTCCTCTTTTCCAGCTGCCTTCCACTTTTCGTAGCTTCATTGTCTTTTCCATTGACCTTTGTTTTCTCATAATGTGACCAAAGTACAGTAGCCTCAGTTTAGTCATTTTAGTTTCTAGGGACATTTCAGGCTTGATTTGATCTAGAACCTACTTATTTGTCTTTTTGATGTTCCACTCTCCTCCAAAACCACATTTAGAAGGAATCTACTTTCTTCCTGTCAGCTTTCTTCATTGTCCAATTTTCACACCCATACATAGTAATAGGGAATACTGTGGCCCGAATTAACTTGAGAATTACATGGAGATAAAATGGAGGTGAAGTCTCTTTCATAAAAGCTCTCGGCCTGTTTGTTTACACTAGATAAATTCACTGTCCACCCATCAGTCACTGTACAAAGACGCAGCTGCCGTGGGTCCAGTGTGTAATGGCAACTCTGGCAAAGCGTGACGTTCTTGCAGTTGTAAAGAACATCTCTGCTGGAGTATGTTTCTTCAGCAGCCTGGTTGTAGTCGTAAAAGAGCTAGGCAGCCTTTCGTTTTCTGTTAGGAAGTCAGCAAGATCCTTTTTCAGGAGGCACAGGTAAACTTACGACTGAGTTTCTGGCATTTCCAGAGATCTGTTGCTGGCGCGTTGCCTTCTGCAAACTTTTGTGACATTCCATATAAAATTTAAGAAACCATTCCTGTATGGTTTATGAAGGCAAAGTGTGATAACTAAGCTAATGCAGCTCTCTGCAAATAATACTATCTCCGCAGTATTCATTATGAGCTCGTTTTTGGGTGTCCCTATGATTCTCTGTATCTTCAAGGTGGTCCTGGAGAGAAGAATAATGTTGTAAAATAGGCGGCATGCGAACTTGGTGATTGCAATAACCAAAACTGTTGAATGAGAGTGAGCGTTCTGTCGTGGGGAGTGGATTTCTGGCTGAGTCCCTTTAGCTATTAGGAGAATAAAGCAGAAAAGCTGGAACGCAGCTGGAACGCCGAAGCCAAAGGTAAATTTAATAATCTCGTATTCCGGCCATGCAAATAAAGGATCTAATTGGCAGGCTGTTCTTCCATGGTAATTCTCAATGCCCAGCAGCGCCACGGCGATCAGCGCCGTACAGAAGGCCCACATTAGCACAAACCCGATACACACCGTTGGATTTTGATGTGCCCTAGTGATTAAAGCATTCTGGGGCGGGTATTTGCCGAGGTAGAAACTAAGCATCATTAGAACGACAAGGTACTGAGAGCCAAAGTAAGCCAAGTTGAAAAAGAATGAGAGAGTCCCACACTCCAAGTAAGTGACGTAGAGATAGTCAGGCCTCGCCGTGACCGTGAATGAGAAAAGGATCATTAAGAGGCTGCTGACGGCATGAACCAAAATCAGGACGTCGAGCTTCTCGGAGGTGCGCCATGCGCGGGTCTTGATAAACGTGGCCAAGATAATAATCGCGGCTAGTAACCCGAGGGGCACGAAGAAAGCGAAGTAGCCGTGCATAAATCTGGATATGACGTTTTGAGAAGATATGATGTCCTCGAAGCGGGTGGAGGAATGGCTTGGGTACCGAATCCACGTCATGTTATGCGAAATCATTCTGGGTGAAGAGGCTCGGCTTCTTGGTGGTCCTGCAAGGTGAAAGGAAAGGGGAATTAACAGTAAAATCTAGGCGGCAGGAAAATACGCTCCAACCCCCCCCCCCCCCCGGTGCCAAACAGTGCATCTCCAGTGCAGATTAGGGTTGTCATCTCCAGCCTGGGAAATTCCTGGATAATTGGGGGCAATATTTTTTTTGGGGGGGGGGGCAACCTAAAAAACAAAGTTGGGTACCCAAAAGGTTGAGTGGAACAAGACCTAAATAAAATAATGAAATATATTTATTATAAAGTGCTTATGGATAATATGTGCATAAGTGCTTTATAATAAATATATTTCATTGTTTTATTTAGGTCTTGTTTCACTCAACCTTTTGGGTACCCATATTTGGGGGTGACGTCTGTGGAGGAGAGAATTTGGGGGAGGGATTTCACCTAGAGTCTCTGGCATACCATAGAGTTTCTGCTCTGCAGCTGCCGTTTTCTCAAGGGGAGCTGATCTGTGTAGTCTGGAGATCAGTTGTAATTCCTGGAGGTCTCCAGGCTCCACTTGGAGGTTGGGAACCCTACTGAAGATGCATCCCTTGGTGGAAAGGTAAGTAAGGTTCTGGTTTAGTCATATTGGGCTCACTGGTCACCTTGACAGGAAGACCTCATCGCAGCGTTAAAAGCTTGACAACTTTTTATTCCTGCGTAAACTTGCATGGACTAGTGGCTATTTCATCATAGGCAGGTAAAGAGAGCCAGCGTGGTGTAGTGGTTAAGAGTGGCGGACTCTAATTTGGAGAACCGGGTTTTATTCCCCACTCCTCCACATGATGCCTGCTGGGTGGCCTTGGGCTAATTACTGTTCTCTCCGAACTCTCAGCCCAGGCAGAGGCAGACAATGGCAACTGCCTCTGAATGTTTCTTGCTGTGAAAACCCTGCGGGATAGCCATAAGTCAGCTGTGACTTGACGGCACACACACAAAGACAGTCTTTTGAAGGGACATTTAGAAGAAGAGGAGGAGGAGGAGGAGTTGGTTTTTATATGCCGACTGTCTCTACCACTTAAGGAAGAATCAAACCGGCTTACGATCACCTTCCCTTCTCCTCCCCACAACAGACACCCTGAAAGAGTGGAATTAGCGCTAGGTCACTCAGCTGGCTTCATGTGTAGAAGTGGGGAAACCAACCCGGTTCACCTGATTAGTCTCTGCCGCTCATATGGAGGAGTGGGGAATCTAACCCAGTTCTCCAGATCAGAGTCCACCGCTCCACACCACTGCTCTTAACCACTACACCACGCTGGCTCTCCAGCAGCCTAAATTCAAAACTTGGCTGAGGAGTTCTCAGGGGGAAAGGCTGGGAATGTAAAGCAGATGGAGGAGGGAAGGGGTCGTATTATGGGCCATGCTGAAATTCTTTCTTCTGTCTCTGTCCTGTTCCCTTTTGTGACAGGCATAGCTTTACCGAGCCCCGGTGACTGTATTCTGCTTTCCCGCTGAGTGGTTATAATTAGCAGATAGGATTGCTCTGTCAACAATGGAAATTTTAGAATAGTTGTGAAAGCTTCACTTCCGGAGTGATAAAATTCCATGCGTTAATAATCCGACCTTTTAATATATATATATCACACAGCCCTAAATCTCACGGTGGAGCTAGTAGAGAGTGGCAGAATAAAAGTTTTGGGTTTTTTTAAGCCGTCATTGTCTGATTATGTCCTCATCTGCCAAGTTTGAACTGGAGGTGCTTGTGTGTTTTATAGCTGAGTTATAAATTCCTAAAGATTGGGGCTTCTTAAGGTGAAGTTGATGGGGAATTAATTGTAACGGCTTGATTATGTGCAGGCGACGTGATTGTGTTACCATGAAAAGGCATCTTTTTTCCTTTTACACAAAAGATAGAGATTTTGTTTTTAAAAAAAACACAATAGATGTTTGCTCGGCACAAAACGACTGCAATAAATACAATCTTGTTGGCGGCCGAAAAAGCATAATTTTGTTTGTTATCGAGAAAGGAAATTTCCATATAGTCGGTTAGAGAAAACCAAGCACTGATATTATTCAAAGGTTTGGGGGCGCCTTTGGGTTTAGACTCGTGGCATGCACTGCGACAGGATAAACCTTTTGCATTTAAAATGGCTTTGTCGTGTCGAAAATTGTATGGATCTTTGGTTTTGTAATAATTAACACATTTTAAAAGCCAGCTTCTGCTGTCCAAGCTCTCTCTCTATATATATTTTGAGGGAGAGAGAGCATGCCACGTCTGCTATTTCATCTTCCATTTCCTTTATAACGCAAGCATTTCAGGTTTTGCATTAATCCCTCCCAGATTTAAAACTAGGGTTTCTTCCAGTCGTTCAATAGAATGCAAAGCCGATCTGTTCAGGCAGAATGTGCGCACACTCACACAAACACACACACATACAGCAACTCACAGGGACTTTTCCTTATCAGAAGCTTCCATAGAGCCTCATCTGTTAATGGAATAATGTCCCTTCATAAAGCTTTCTTCCATAGCTTATGTCTCTTTAGTTGAATTTTGACAATGTCGGATGAACGATAATGCCACCCTTCTAAATTATTCTTTTAATTTAAGGCTCCGGTCCTAGGCACGTTTTTGCTTGCGTTTAAATCCAGGAGGACTCTGTGGGACTTCTCTCTGGGCAAATGTGCTGCAGAATTGGGTTGTAAGAACATTACAATGAGCTTAAAATATGTTATTCTAAAATGTGCTGTCTGGCTGAAACGAGGCTGAACGATAAATCAGCACCCATAAAATACCTTTACAGTCGTCTGGACTCTGACAACGAAAATGAAGAGCGTTGTAACGGATAAAGCAAGATTTGAGTCCAGTAGCGCCTTGAAGACCAACAGGATTTCCAGAGTATAAGCTTTTGAGAGTCAACGGAGCTGTGATTCTGGAAAGCTCATTCCCCAAAAATCTTGTTGATCTTTAAGGTACTACTGGACTCGCATCGAGTTGTTCTGCTGCAGCCCGACATGACTACCCCCTAAAATGATGTAATGGATAAACGTTTGTTGTGGTTTGGGGAGCCCAAGTTTCAAACCTTGGTTCGGCCATGAAAATATGTGGGGCAGCTTTGGGCCGGTTGCCCCTACCAGCTACATTTAGGGTTGCCAACCTCCAGGTACTAGCTGGAGATCTCCTGCTATTACAACTGATCTCCAGCCCAATAGAGATTAGTTCCCCTGGAGAAAATGGCTGCTTTGGCCATTGGACTCTGTGGCATTAAAGTCCCTTCCCTCCCCAAACCCCGACCTCCTCAGGCTGCGCCCCCAAACCCTTCCGCGTGTGGCGAAGAGGGACCTGGCAACCCTAGCCACGTTCCTTGCTAGGTTTTCTGAGGAAGAAATGGGGAGAGTCAGTGGGAGTGCCATGAACTCCGTGAAGGATGGGTAAGAGATGCGTTTTCTACCTATTATTTGTCTCTTGCTTCCATGGCAACTTCTGTTCCTGGTATTTTCTGGAGTTCTTCCTTTCTAGGCCATGCCATGAACTATCAAGGCCTTGACTGAATGCCTGTAGGCACTATACATTAAGAATCTTTCTCTAGGTTAAAACAAGCCTTGAGACTTATGAACTAAATTCTCTGTTTGGGGGAGAAATAAGCTCTTGAGCAATTTGGCACCTCTGCTATGATAATGGCAAGGCTGCTGGTAGTGGGAGTGCTTTGCCACCATCTGGGGAACCTAGGGTTGCCAACCTCCTGGGGGAGACTGGGGATCTCCCAGAATTACAACTGTTCTCCAAACTACAGAGATCACTTCCTGCAGAGAAAATGGCTGCTTTGGGGGCGATAAACTCTATGGTGTAGTGGTTAGTAGCGGTAGACTCTAATCTGGAGAACCGGATTTGATTCCCTGCTCCTCCACATGAGCAGCGGAGGCTAATCTGGTGAACTGGGTTGGTTTCCTCACTCCTACACGTGAAGCCAGCTGGGTGACCTTGGGCTAGTCACAGCTCTCTTAGAGCTCTCTCAGTCCCACCTACCTCACAGGGTGTCTGTTGTGGGGAGGGGAAGGTAAGGTAAGCCAGTTTGGTTCTGCCTTAAATGGTAGAGAAAGTCGGCATATAAAAACCAACTCATCTTCTGCTGCTGTTTTGGCCCCTCCCCTCCCCAAACCTTTCCCTCTCAAGCTCCACCTCCCAAATCTCCAGGAATTTCCCAGTCCAGAGCTGGCAACCCTAGGGGAAACTGAGGCCTAGAGAACAATGGGTGCGGAGAAGGCGAATGTGCAGTGCACATACCGGGCATCAGAGAGAAACAAAGGGATTTGTCTGTTCCGCTTGCAAGCGCCCACCAATTCTCGGCGCTGCAATAATGATTTTGATGTAAGGGGGATTAGCTCCTTTACTCATTCAGCACCCAATATGAATTCAACTTAATTATTATAAGTCGGATTTTGGTGGTGGTGGTGAGGAATCAGGTTTGGAGTTAATTATGGGGAATAAAGCGGAAACAGTTTGCTCGGGGGGGGGGGGACACCGAATGAAAAGCAGCACATCTGCAAAAGCCCGTCGGAGGGTTGTAACGATAACATTCATAAAATACTTCTTGAGTGTTTGAAACTCTTTGTCCTATAAGGAAATCAATCTAAAGAATGTCTGAGTTCACAGAAGAGACCTTTTCCTGTTTTCCCTTCCCACTGAAGTCTCTTCTAAAAGGTAAAGGTCCCCTGTGCAAGCACCGGGTCATTCCTGACCCATGGGGTGACGTCACATCCCTACGTTTCCAAGGCAGACTTTGTTTGCGGGGTGGTTTGCCAGTGCCTTCCCTAGTCATCTTCCCTTTTCCCCCAGCAAGCCGGGTCCTCATTTTACCGACCTCGGAAGGATGGAAGGCTGAGTCAACCTTGAGCCGGCTACCTGAAACCGACTTCTGTCGGGATCGAACTCAGGTCGTGAGCAGAGCTTTTGACTGCAGTACTGCAGCTTAACACTCTGCGCCACGGGGCTCCTAGAAGTCTCTTCTATCCCCCTAAAAAAGTCACTCCTGAGGATCTAGGTAGCCTTGGGAATATAATCAAATGCGGCTCAGGCAGCCCATTCGCACCTTAAAGACTAACAAAACATCTGGCAGGGTATAAGCTGCCATCTGAAGAAGTGAGCCGTGACTCACGAAAGCTCATACCCTACCAGAAATTTTTGTTAGTCTTTAAAGTGCTACTGGACTCTTGCTCATTTCTACTGATCACACATGAAGCTGCCTTATGCTGAATCAAACCATTGGTCCATCAAGGTCAGTGTTGTCTACTCCAGTGGTTCCCAAACTTTTCGGGCCACCGCCTCCTTGGTTCCACAGACTCATCCCCAGCGCCCCCTACCCTAGATGCTCTACCGCTGAGCCACGGCTTCCATATGCACATGAGACTGCCTTGTCCTGAGTCAGACCCTTGGTCCATCAAAGTCAGTATTATGTATTCAGTCTGGTAGTGGCTCTCCAGGGTCACAAGCAGAGGTCTTTCACATCAGCTACTGCCCGGTCCTTTTAACTGGCAATGCCAGGGGTTGAACCTGCGACCTTTTGCGTGCCAAGCAGTTTCTCTACCTCTGAGCCATAGCCCCTCCCTGAACACATGAAGCTGTCTTCTACTGAGTCCGACCGTTGGCCCATCAAGGCCATTCTCGTCTACTCAGACTGGCGGCAGCTCTCCAGGGTTTCAGGCTGAGACCCTCCCTAATCACCTACTATCTGATCCTTAACTGGAGATGCTGAGGATTGAACCTGGGACCTTCTGCATGCCAATCAGAGGCTCTTCCACCGAGCCACAGTCCCTGTGAACTTGTGTGTTCATAATTTATGTAAGACTCGAATGAGGAACCGTCACCTCACCGCTCTTCACCACTAAAGTGCATCAGATCCCAGAGGCGGTGGTGATGCTGATGCATTTAACGTTTGCACGTGTTTTGATTTTTGAAAAAAAAATGTGTTAAAATGTGGAATCAAGCTTTTTGGGCCCAGGTTTGTTGAGATAGAGTTTGTGCTTTGAGGACCCAGTGGTTGAATAAAGCTCTTGAAATTTATCAAATTTCAGAGGCCGCAAGAAAGGACCAACTGTTCTGCAGTAAAATCTTGAGAAGTTTGTGTGTGGGTGAGTTGTTGTGTGTTAACATTTAACACCCTCTGCACGCTCTCTTGAAAGGTCTAAAAGGAACTGGGTTTAGAATGGTATTTACGAACTTTGGCGTGGATCTGAAAGAGCTGTGGGAGGTCAACAGCAGGGTTTGCCGTACCCGATGGGAGTTCTTTGAAGAGCAGACCCCCACGCCTTGCCTCAAACTGCTTTTGAAACTGTTCTCAGCTTCAAAAGCATGTTGGCACGAAGGAGGGCTGCTGTTCGAGAGCTGGAAACCCAGAGTTCCTTCAGAGACGCAGAACTTCGATCCGCTGCTCTTTGGAATCCTGGCCTTTCTCTTTACTTCTTTTTACTTCATTTATACCCCTTCTCTCCCTCCCCCCCAACGGGGACCTAGAGCGTTCTCCGCTCCTCCAGAGAGTGGGGATTCGAACCTGGGTCTGCCAGATCCTAATCTGCCTCCCTAACCACTACATCACACAGAGTGTGGTAGGACAAAATGTTAACCATGTTGGGCACAATTGCCTATCGATTTCAAGTGAAATCCTTTAGCCCTTGTGTTATATGCCCAGGTAACAACTGCTAGTGTTGCTGGTAATCTTGAGATTACCAATTAAAAGGTGCCCACGGATGGTTATAAGCATCCACCTTGGAGATCCTTTATATTTCAAGAAGACGAGGTTGGTCCAGTTTACCAATCAGAAAAATACAAATCGTTGTGACCCTTTCTAGCACTCTTGAGTACTTCAGCAAAAGTTCCCATACCCCGGTTATGTAGGCCCTGATCCAAATAACCGTGCTTCTAGTTCTGTGGAGCAGATGAGCTTGCGTTCCTCAAGCGTCAAGTCTATGCTGAACGGTCAGGGAATTGTTTTTGGAACCGAGCGCGAAGTGCCAAGGATCTGTGACCAAGGATTCTAGCCGCGGGGGAACAAAACCATCTTACTCTTTATGTGCCCATAGTGCTTTGCAAGACTTTGGCGCCACTGCTGTTGATGGCCAAAGGGAGATACGGCAGCTGCAAACTCAGCTGGGGCAGGCGATGTGAAGGGCCTAAGTAACTCGCCGCTCAGACGTGACAATAGGGCTTTCGCACCGCTTGTCTTTGTGTACCTCCTTGTCTGCCTCCTGGCTCAGGAGATGGGGACATTGCTCAGTGGTAGAACATCTGCTTGGCATGGTATAGTGCCATAGAGTCCACCTTCCAAAGCAGATGTTTTCTCCAGGGGGACTGATCTCTGTCGCCTGGAGATCGTTTGTAATTCCAGGAGGTCTCCAGGCCCCACCTGAAGGTTGGCAACCCTAGCTGGCAGACATGTGCTGCTGCCCCTGTGTACACTAGAAGGCACCCAGCCCTCTTCGGTATGTCTTGCAGAAACAGATGGTTAAACCTGTCTTTCGGAGTTGGTTTCAACGGGCCAAACGGTGCAGGGATGTGGAATTGTTAAGCTTGCTCTGAGAACGGGAGGAAGAATCGGCTCCCCTTCAGCTGCGGTTTCCGCTTAAAAAGATCCTATCCCAGATTTCCCAACACCTCTTCCCTTTGGGCCTGTAGTCTGAAAACCACAGGCATAAGGAAATTGTGTTTCTTGCCATTTTACAGTTGCATACAGGGAGGGGGAAGCCTCAGAAGTGACGTGACTTGTCGAAAATGTGGTAAACAGAAACTAAAGCCCAGTGTGACTTTTATTTGTGCCGTTTTTTTACTTCTTTGCCCTGCTTTTCTTCCGTTACGCCCGCCCGTGTGGGAAATGCACCGTGAAACAAACATTATTGCTCTCTCACTTCACATAACTACACTTTTGGGGGCGAGCGGGAGAGAGCTCTTCTCAGGCGCTCTGCTGCTGCTTATACGCTAGGCTGTATTTGTTTTGGCACCCAGAGCCAAATGTTCTGGAATCCTGTCCTCCAGACCCGCAGTTAATAAATAAATGCTTTGCTGCCAACAGATGGAGCCCAGTGATTCCTCCCAAATTCAGCTCGGGCGGGCGAGTCCCGCAGAAGAAACGTCTCGGGAGAGAGCCAGGATGTGAAACGATTTTCTCGTTGCGTGCGTTCGCTTGAAAAACCCAAGTCTTGGGACTCGGGGGATTTATCAGCTCACACTGACACTTATTTGAAAGCTTCCAAACCGCTTTGCTGTGTTTAGTGATCGTTACTTTAGAAACCAAAACTATTTTGTGTGCGAGAGTTTAGCATATGACATCCTCTCCCCACATTCTTTCTTTCTTTTTTATTGGCTGCAATATTTTTTAAAAAAAGTTATTCTCAGCCAAACAGGGAGCTCTTTGCAAACAGCTATCTGCTGCCAAAAGGGGACCTTTCTCGATGCAAACCGTTCAGCGCAACCCCCCCAAACTGTTATTCTAGTTCTTAGCAAAAGTTTATCTGGACCATCACTGAATTATTGTGGTAAAACCTGGGAACAGCATTGTAAAACTCAGGGGCCCGGCATTTATATAGGTATGAGAACCAAATACAACGCTGACTACGAGAAGTATTTAATTGGGGAGGGTGGGGGGAACCAGCGTTGACCACTGGTCAAAAAAAACCCTGACCGTGTCTCCGCATACAGGAAGAACGTCACAATAACGTTTTGTTTGAGATGTGTGCGATTTCTCCTTCAGTCTCGCTCGAAAACAGCAGACGAGCAACATGTAATCTCAACAGAATTGAAGGATATTTCCCCCCTCCTACTTGATGAGTCTGGCATTTAAAAAATTCGGTGATGCTTTTAATTATTCCTGCTCCGTTGGTAGGATTCCAGCTGAATGCAAAAATGTTTTACAGCTGTGATTCCCAGATGTGACGTTTTACTACTCTTCAAGCAGTTTTAAGTGAATCTAGAAGGAGGGGAGCGGGAAGTCCAGAGCTCTCCCCACACAATATTTCCCCCCTTGATCTTTAGGATGAAAACAGTTTCAGGTTTAAAACAAAATAGGTTACTTACCCTTTGCTGGAGAACGTTCCAAAATGCAAGAGGCTGAAGCTCCCTTTATGGCTCCGACTGATGAAAATAATTTCAGCTCAAGAGGGAAATAACTGAGCGCAAACTCCACTTCCTGCCTGCGGTGACGTCTTCAGTCAGAAAGCTCAAGACTACAAAAACCTACAGTTCTGTAGGGAAACAGGAACTTGGCTTCCACGTAAACCTTACACGTTGCATCTTTTGAGCAGGGGTACGGCTCCATCATGTGACTTGAAAAGTTCAAATTGACCTACGCAGAGTGATAGATTTGGTGTTCCCGAGCAGAAAAGTCAGGTTCCTCCATACATTTCTGAGCATAGGAGGCCATCCAGTGGTTTCTCACGTAAGAATTCCGTTCGCATTTTACTTCCTGCAGCAACCGTCCTGCACACACTCACAGATAGCTGAAAATATGCTTCCAGACTTCAAATGTTTTGCGGTGAAAAATGCTTCACAGGCAAAATGATAGAAGTAAAATGACTCTAAAGCTTCATGTCTCTCCTTCCCTTCCGACTGGCTTTCAAACACTCTGTTTGGAATTAGGAATATTCGTTACTAAATTCCTGCATCCTAATCCATCCCACGTTCGGTTTTGAAAGGACAATTAGGGTGTATCTGACTGGGATATGAGGACTCAGGGGTCTCCGTTTCTGCTTGTATCTGATGAAGGTAGCTGTGACTCAAAAGCTCATACCCCCAAAATCTTGTTGGTCTTCAAGGTTGCTACGAGTCTCAAGCCTAGCTCTTCCAACACACACCAACACAGCTACCCTCTGAAACGATCTAGTACAGGATTGTCAAATGTAAGGCCCATGGGCTGAATCCGGCCCCTGGAGAGCTCATATCCAGCCCGTGAGCCAGCTGAGGCAGCCACCCCCCTCGATCTGGGCTGGCGAGGCATGGCCCAGCCCGACCAAGTGACATTTGTTATATCCGGGCCTCGTAACTGTTGTTCAACACCCCTGGTCTAGTATGAATCTGTGACAGTTTGCTGTCCTAACAACCAAATCATAGAGTTGGAAGGGACCACCAGGGTCATCTAGTCCAACCCCCTGCCCAATACAGGATATTCACAACTACCTCTTCCCCCATACCCCCAGTGACCCCTACTCCACGCCCAGAAGATGGCAAAAAAAAAAAAAAAAAAAACCCTCCAGGATCCCTGGCCAATCTGGCCTGGATGAAAATTGCTTCCTGACCCCAAAGTGGCTATCAGCACTACCCTGGGCATGCAAGAAAGGGCCATGAGAGCCAAACACTGACGCAACCCTGTGTACTGCTTACGCCATGTTTCTGAGTATATGCCAATAAAGGTTGATTGATCAACATTGACACAACCCTTCCTGCCCTCCCTCTCATGATCTGCCTTAGGTCATAGAATCAGCCTTGCTGTCAGATGGCCATCTAGCCTTTGTTTTAAAACCTCCAGGGAAGGAGAGCCCACCACCTTCTGAGGAAGCCTGTTCCACTGAGGAACCGCTCCAACTGCTAGAAAGTTCTTTCTAATGTTTAGCCAGAAATTCTTTTGATTTAATTTCAACATCAGTTTGGCTTGGATCCTGCCTAAAATTTCCACAGATGGATGGATGGAGCACAATGTTTCCTCCCCCCCTTGCCACAGCCCAAATCCCCCCCCCATAACGCAGCTCTGTTACTTCGTTTAACCTGCCTCCAATAAACTCACAAGGCCCCTTTACACATCTGGAAATGGCTGATTTGGATTTTGCCTCTGCTGGAGACCTGGAGAGCTGCTGCCGGTCTGAGTACTGACTTCGATGGACCAAGGGTCTGATTCAGTATAAGGCAGCTTCATGTGTGTTCATGTGTTTACACCTAGCAGGGACTTGCTGATAACCCTAATTCCGTGATGAGCGTGCCTCTGTATTACGCGTGTTTGCAAACGTGTCTTCAATGTGTTCACACTTCTGTTCTTTTAGGCGTGCCTCAAAGGATGTTCCATGTGAAGTGGCCCGTTGCGTCTGTTATTTAATAGCCTGTACTAAAACAACCAGTGTGGTATAGGGGTTAAGAGCAGTGGACTCCAATTTGGAGAACCGGATTTGATTCCCCACTCCTCCATATGAGCGGCGGACTCTAATCTGGTGAACTGGTTTGGTTTCCCCATTCCTCCACATGAAGCTTGCTGGGTGACCAAGTCACAGCTCTCTCTGAACTCTTTCGGCCCATGTGGAGGTAGGCAATGGACAACCACCTCCAAACGTCCCTTGCCTTGAAAACCCTACAGGGTTTCCATAAATTGGCTGCTACTTGGCGGCATTTTCCTCCTCCACCTAGAGGGTGGTGTGCAGATGTGATTAACGGTTAAAAATAGTTCTCAACAGTTTTTGTGATAGTCACATCCCTTTCGGTTTGCTGAAGCGCCAGTGGGAACTGAAAGAAGAAAAACCCCGATGAATTCGTCTTGTGAAATGTGTCTTCCTTTAAACTGTTATATCATCTCTGTTTGATCCAGTGGAATGGTCACAGGATGTGGTCATATGACCACACTAAGAAGGAGAACTTTATCTGGTTCACATATCAGGACTGTATTTGTTCCTGGGGTTCTGGGTCTCTGTGTGCTTTAACCCAGTGAGTACTTTGCATATGCATTGGGGGCTAAGTGTTTTGTGATCACAGGAAGGGAAATTACCAATTCTTACTTAAAGTAAGCATTCAGCAAGGTTGGAGACAAATCACTTCTCATCTCCAGGCTACTAACTTGCAAAGCTGCTTCTCAAAATCCAAAGACTTTCTGTGCAGCCACTCAGATATTTTTTAAAAAAATATTCTTCATGCAGCAGTACAATACTGTGCCGTATAGCATACAATTTTTTGATACTCCTCTCTATTGCAGAAGTGATCCACCGTGAAACAAACAGAAGTCCAGAGTCCCCTTCGGTCCATGACACAGGCTCATGTTGGGTTTTTTGGGACATGGTTTGTGCATTTTTTTAAAGTCATGGGTATTTCCCTCACAGAATACTTTGACCTCTAGAAGCCTAACTCAGTAGATGCCAGCCTCGTTCCTTGGAATTTGGTATTTTGTCGTGGATTGGTGTTACCTGGATCCCCCTTGGTCTCAAGGATTAAGTTTACCCTCCCATATTTTAAAGTGCCACGTATAAGAACATAAGAAAGCCCATGCTGGATCAGACCAGGGTCCATCAAGTCCAGCAGTCTGTTCACACATTGGCCAATCAGGTGTCTTTAGGAAGCCCACAAGCAAGATGACTGCAGCAGCATTATCCTGCCTGTGTATCCTTTTTGACTTGTAGCCATGGCTGGCCCTCTCCTCCATGAACATGTCCACTCCCCTCTTCAAGCCTTCCAAGATGGCAGCCATCGCCACCGCCTGGGGCAGGGAGTTCCACAATTGAACTCTGCGTTGCTTGAAGGGTGTTTAAGTGAGACTTAGTGGTCTAGCAGAGCAGGTTTGAACTTGGGTCTCCCAGATCCCAGTCTGACACTCTAACCACAGAAGGGATGAACAGGTGAGCTCTGCTGAGGCACAGCAGCGGTACACCTAAATGAACTTGGCCTGCCTTTTACTAATAGGGCACACCTGTGTCTTCTACACATCTGGAGAGCCCAAATGGCTATGATTGGCTTATTCAGCATCCGAGGTCGCTGTGTGGCTAGTCTTGGCCATCCAGGTCAGGGCAGAGACAAACGGAAGTGGATTGCCATTGCCTGCCTCTGCATAGCAACCCTGGACTTCCTTTGTGGTCACCCATCCAAGTACTAACCAGGGCTGACCCTGCTTAGCTTCTGAGATCTGATGAGATTGGGCTAGCCTGGGCCATCCAGGTCAGGGCAGTATAGTTTTTACAATTAAGGCTGGTTGGTGGAGTAAATGACGCCTCCTTGTGCAACAGGCCACCAGGTGGAGTTTCCAGCAGGCTAGCATTTAGCTTGTTCTGTTTTTCAGCAGTGGAATAGTTCGGCCCCTGTGCCAGGATGGGAGAATGGAGCCTTGGAGGTGTCAGCAAGAGGAGGGAATCTTTCTTCCATGGTCCTTCCCTTTGTGGCTGGAACTCGCAGGGAGAAGAGGCTAAATCCTCTTTTTTGCCTAAGTGCTTCTGGCGTGTGATCTTGTCAAGTTCCTCTTTCCACTTCCCTGCAGCAATTTGGGGGGCCGGCCAAGGCCAGGTAAATTGGACTTGACTTGGGCCCTGTTCCTTCCATCTGCCTCCGGCCTTCAGAGAGGAATTAGGGAGGAAGGCTGGGTTCCATTCTAGTATTTTCTTAGCTTTTACTTGTGCTTTAGTTGCTTTTATTTTTATGATTATAATTCCCCCCCCCCATTTCATTTTTAAGTACCGTGTTAGAAGAAGAAGAGTTGGTTTTTAAACCCTGCATTGTGTAGTGATTAAGAACGGTGGTTTGGAGTGGTGGAGTCTGATCTGGAGAACTGGGTTTGATTCCCCGCTCCTACTCATGAAGCCACCTGGGTGACCTTGGGCTAGTCACACTCTCTCAGCCCCACCTACCTCACAGGATGTCTGTTGTGGGGAGAGGAAGGGAAGGAGATTGTAAGCCAGTTTGATTCTTCTTTAAGTGGCAGAGAAAGTCAGCATATAAAAACCAACTCTTCTTCTCCTTTCCTCCTCCTCCACCACCACCATCTTCAAGGAATCTCAGAACGGCTTACAATCGCCTTCCCTTCCTTCTCCCCACAACAGACACCTTGTGAAGTAGGTTGGGCTGAGAGAGTTTGGAGAGAACTGTGTCTAGCCCAAGGTCACCCAGCAGGCTTCATGTGGAGGAGTGGGGAATCGAACCCGGTCCTCCAGATTAGAGTCCACCATTCTTAACTACTGCACCCTACAAATTTTAATGGAAAATATGTTTTACAATGTACTTTTTGTTCACGTAGACCATTCAGAACCCCCTGTGTGCCACATCTCGAACTCGTGTCAAAGCTTGGCTCCTGTGTAGAGCACTAACTCTGCTATAAATAACCCAATCGATTTACTTAATTCATTTATACCCCACTTTTCTCTCTGGCAGGAGGAACCATTCTCCCCTTCTCCATTTTATTGTCACCACAGCCCTGGGAGGAAGGGAGGCTGAGGGGAGAGTGAGCCCCCCCAGGTCCCCCATCAAGCTTCCATGGAAGAGTGGGGATTCGAATCTTGGCCTCCCAGGTCGTAGCCCAACATTGTAACGGCCTCACCATACTGGCAAATTCTGTTCGACATAGTCCAGATAAAATTCTTCAGTTTAATAAACAGGCATCTTTTTAGTGTGTTTTTAATAATAATAATTTCTCATCTTAGGAGGTAAATAGGTTTCCTTGAGGTTAGAAGAAGAAGAGTTGGTTTTTATATGCCGACTTTCTCTACCACTTAAGGAAGAATCAAACCGGCTTGCAACCACCTTCCCTTCCCCTCCCCACAACAGACACCCTGCGAGGTAGGTGGGGCTGAGAGAGCTCTAAGAGAGCTGTGACTAGCCCAACGTCACCCAGCTGGCTTCGTGTGTAGGAGTGGGGAAACAAATCCAGTTCACCAGATTAGCCTCTGCCTCTCATGTGGAAGAGTCGGGAATCAAACCCGGTTCTCCAGATCAGAGTCCACCGTTCCAAACCACCGCTCTTAACCACTACACCACGCTGGCTCTCTCTTGGTTTTCTGATGTTCCTGATGAAGGGAGCTTTGACTCTCGTAACCTGACAATCTTGTTGAGCTCTAAGGTGCTACTGGACTCGAACCTTGCTCTTCTACTGCAGACCAGCACTGCTGCGCTCTTAAACTATCTTGGCTTATGTACCCGGTAAGCAAAAAAACTTGTTGCGGGTGGATGGGCACTGCTGTTCTTCAACGAGGGTGGGGTTTGGCTGCTGGGTGATGGATGCTAAGGAAACGGATCAGATTTGCCTGTTGCTTGTTGGCGTTTTTAAAGCCTCTGCTGGGGAATGCTACCGTTTCATCTGGGACTAAGTATTTCCACGCCGAATCTGTGAAATGTGGAAAATCTTGGAATGTGTGACGATGTTTTGTAGCTAGAAGACAGAAAAGCTTTATACCCGTTTGCAGACTTGGGGGAGGGGGCATGGCTCCTTTACTATAGAAGACGAAGAGTTGGCTTTTATATGCCAACTTTCTCTACCACTTAAGAAAGAATCAAACCAGCTTACAATCACCTTCCCTTCCCCTCCCCCTGTGAGGCAGGTGGGGCTGAGAGAGTTCGGAGAGAGCTGTGACTAGCCCAAGGTCACCCAGCTGGCTTCATGTGGATGAGTGGGGAAACCAACCCGGTTCACCAGATTAGCATCCACCGCTCATGTGGAGGAGTGAGGAATCAAACCTGGTTCTCCAGATCAGAGTCCACTGCTCCAAACCACCTCTCTTAACCACTACACCACTCTGGCTATACTAAGGTCTCAGCAATCGGTGGATCGCCCGGCGTCATGACTGCTCAACAACTGCAGTTCTTGTTGGGGAAGCCCCAGGTTTGGCAGCAGGTTTTAGGACATCTCCAGGCTGTCCTACGGTGGGCCACCCTCCCCTACTGCACACATGCACACACGGAAACTTTCCAGCTGGCAGGCGGAAGCGGGACATGGAACCATGCGCGGGTATATGCTAGTGCACTGAACTAATTGCGCAGGGTCCTGTAGTGCAGTGGTTCTCAACCTGGGGCCATATGGCCCCCGGGGGCCCCCCAGGATATTCCAAGGGGGCCCCAGGTGAAAACTGCGTAAACGGGGGGCCGCGGCATGAGACTAGGGGGCCACAGAGGGAAGTGAGAAGTGAAGAAAACAGAAAATTGACCGAGAAAACAAAACAAAGGAAAATAGAAAACAGAAGTAGAGTGAACAGAGAAGTGACTGTGCTTCTCAGTGGATAGATCACCATGCGCACTCTGCATGTGTGCATTTTGTGTGGCTGTTTATGCTTCTTTGTTCCTTGGCTATTTACAGACAAAACATTTAAATAGCTACCTTTCTACCGGTAGGACAGGGGGGCCACAGGAAGGAAATAAGGTCTGAAGGGGGCCACGGTAGGAAAAAGGTTGACAACCACTGCTCTAGTCTATCTTTATGGCTCACTGTAAGACCTTTTATGTGCCACTTCCTAGGAAAGGACTCGCAACGCTTGGCTGCAGAGACTTTGTCAATTATTGGTCAACCCGTCAGTTATCAGGATGCTGATTTGTGCCTTGGCTCTCCCATACTGGCTCTTGGTTGACCTCGTTCTCTGATTAATTTTGATGTTGTTTGGTTCTTTATTTGTAACAGCTATCTCTGCCCACTGTGGTAGACAATGCAATAGTGAATGTGTTTTGATTTGCAAAATTAGGGGGATTGAGATTTGGCCACCTTCTCTAGTCGAAGCTTGGTCATTAGAAGAAGAGTTGGTGTTATACCATGCTTTTCTTTTACTGTAAGGAGTCTCAAAGTGGCTTACAATCTCCTTCCCTTCCTGTCCACCCAACACTGTGTGAGGTAGGTGAGGCTGAGGGAGCTCGAAGAGAGCTGTGACTAGCCCAAGGTCACCCAGGTGGCTTCATGTGGAGGAGTGAGGAATCAAACCCGGTTCTCCAGATTAGAGTCCACCTTTCCAAACCACTGCTCTTAACCTCTACCACGCTGGCTGTAAAGCTCTCAGTAATATACCTTCCTGCTTGGGGGCAGGGAGAGGCACGTGTGTTGGATCCCTTTCCCCATATCTTTTTTTTTTTTTTTGCAATCTGATTCCCACTCCCCTTACCCCCCAACCCCACCCTGTGCCAAACTTTAAGAATCGGGCACGTAGCGTGGCATGGTGAGAGACCTGTGTATGTCACGTGGTGTCTTTCTCTCACTCTTCCCATCACTCTGTGGCTCAGCGAAGAGATGAATGTGAAGTCCTTGTATTTCAACAGCAGTCTGGGGGATTTAAACCTCCCCGCCCATGAATCTAGGGAATCAGTTGTCCCTGCTGTCCACCTTCAGTATTTTCCCAGCGCACTAGAATCTGCCAAAATGGCTACTGCTCTGCATTTAGGCCCAAGGAGGTTTTGCGATCCTCAAAAAAACGTTCAGAGCAACAGTACAAATGACGTAGGTGGAAACGGGGGGTTGGCATCGACCGTTTCAGTTTATTGATTTGACATAGTTGTCTCCCCTGTTCAGAAGGCGCTCTGCAAAATCATAAATTGTTTTCCAAGCAAAAATACTGATATTTTACTCCTGAGAAAGTAATACTGTTAAAAATGGTGCGCTTGTGCTGACGTTCCCATACACATAAAACGGCATACAGTATTCTTTAATGATCTAGAAGAGTTTATTTTTAAATGATGATAAATCTGTATCTTAGGAAATAATTTAATAAAAATCTTTAAAATGTTCTTTTTTACATCAGTAGACTTCTTTCCTCAGTATATATACAGTAATATTCATTGTCACACTGAACAGTTTGGCTCATATTTACAAAGAAATCTGAAAACTTCAGGCATTGAAATGAGAAAGGCCCCATATTTGAGAACAGAATTCAAGTTCTGATTCCTTAAAATTCTTTATTTTCCCTGCGTGGGATTTTTCCTTCAGACTCGGTTTGCTAGAATAATGCCTGCAAAATTGCCTGTTCAGGTATTTATTCGAACGCTGATCAGAAAAATCACACCTGATCCAGAATTTTACACACATACAATTTGACACACAGGAGTGCATCCGCCCACCCACCCCCAGCCAAAATAGTTCAGAAGTAGGAAATTGTATCGCCGATGAAAGAAATACGCAAACATTTTGAATGTCCGAAGCTCAAAGTATAGACACAGTCGCTGTGAGTGATTCGTACATTCGCAACAAAAGGTGATTAAATCTTTCCACCTATCTAAAATTCTGTCCTTTCTGTTTTATTAGAACATTGAACTACACTTTTGTAGCACACTGTAAAGAAAATTATCCCCCGGCTGTAGTCCAAAATGCAAACACTTGTTAGTAAACCCCACAGAATTTTCTTCAGCTACTTTTACACACAAGTGCAGGAAGCTGAGACAGGTAGGCAAAAGCAGAGACCAGGTTCTTGGTATTTATAGAAGAAGGTGAAGAAGAAGAGTTGGTTTTTATTTGCTGACTTTCTTTACTACTTAAGGAAGAATCAAACCTGCTTACAATCACCTTCCCTTCCCTCCCCACAACAGACACCCTGTGAAGTAGGTGAGGCTGATAGAGCTCTAAGGTAACTGTGACTAGCCCAGGGTCACCCAGCTGGCTTCATGTGGAGGAGTAGGGAAACTAACCCCGCTCACCAGATTAGTGTCTGTCGCTCATGTGAAGGAGTGGGGAATCAAACCCGGTCCTCCAGGTTAGAGTCCACCGCTCCAAACCACCGCTCTTAATCACTACACCACACTGGCACCACGCTTATATCCTGTTGGGCCAATCTAGCATCTTCACAGTACCAGCCAATCACAAGGGCTGATATTGGGCTTGGCTACACTTGTGTCTGGATGATAATCCATAGCAAGTGGGACTGGCATTTTTTAAAAAAAGAAACAGGAGAATAAAATGAAATGAATTTAAGCTGGCATGTAATTATGATGGATGCATTTGGGCTTTTCAAGCAGCAAATAGTTCTGTGAGCAGTCAAAAAATATATATTAATGAGATTCGGCCTTCCAAAGATGTGTGGAATTTTTAAAAAGGGGGATTATTCTAGTTCTAGTTTGCTTTTGCTGCATGAAGACTCCCTGTGTGTGTTTTGACAACATTAACCTAAAACGGAAACACTGAACTAAATGTTTTCCTGCCGAGAGTCCGAGTTTCTGGTTGGCAGGAAAGGGTAAGGCAACATGAGGGTTTCATTTTTCCCCCGGGCGGGTGCCACACCTTTGGCACTCTGAGTTGCAGAATTTCAGCAATATCTGCTTGCCAGGAGTAAAGGGATAAGTGTCACCCGAGTGGGCGCGATGAGATTTTGGAGTCCACGGGGCTCTGTTATCCCGCCATTCCAGTGAGCTGCCTGGCCCCATGAAGTGGTCAAATCTACTCCGGTGTTACTTTGGCGAATGGCGCTGCCGAGCAGGAGGGGGTGGAAGAGAGCAATGGACTTTTAATCCCTGCTCACTTGTATATGCTAGCTGAGTAAGGGGCAGTGTTTAAAAAGCTGCCATGCCGCCTCTGCTTCGAGTGATGCCCATCATGGCGAGCTACGGGCAAATCAGGCCTGGATTGGAAGGGGTTCTGCATTCCAGTGGTTCTGCTTTTCACATGAAGCTGCCTTATTCTGAATCAGACTCCTGCTCCATCAAAGTCTGTGCTGTCTGACTGTCTACTCTTTCACGTCACCTCCTGCCAGATCCATTTAATTGCCGATGCCAGGGATTGAATCTGGTATTTTCTGCATGAGAACACAAAGCTGCCTTATAGCGAATCAGACCCTTGGTCCATCAAAGTCAGTATTGTCTACTCAGACTGGCAGTGGCTCTCCAGGGTCTCTGGCAGAGGTCTTTCACATCACCTCCTGCCAGATCCATTTAATCGGCGATGCCAGGGATCGAACCTGGTATCTTCTGTATGAGAACACGAAGCTGCCTTACATTGGTCCATCAAAGTTAGTATTGTCTACTCAGACTGTTAGTGGCTCTCCAGGGTCTTCGGCAGAGGTCTTTCATATCACCTACTACCGTGTTTTTTAAACTGGAGATGACGGGGATTGAACCTGGGACCTTCTGCACGCCAAGCAGATGCTCTTACTACTGAGCCACAGCCCTTCCAATTAGTGAATTGCGACGGGCAGAAGATCCCTGCGCTGGTGACCAGTGGAGGGCAAAAGGTGCTACTTGATTGGAATCGAGCACTTCTACTGCAGATCGAGACAGCTGAAACTCTGTTTAGAATGGCACTATAACTCCCAGCCTCAGACGATGAGGTGGTTCAAGGCCCAGAGCCCCTGATGCCCCAAGGCCCAGAGCCCCTGATGCCCTTTCTGCAGACTGCTGCTCCAACTAGGAATGGAATTATTTGACAAAAAAAATCTCACGCTTAGCAAATGAACTAAATCCTATTCAGCGCTGCAAATCAGGCGGGAAACACTATTTTAAAGGGCAGATGACATTGTGTGGACAGTTGCACCGAAGGCGTGGGCGACCGCTGCTGTTCTGTTTTGGAAGTTTGTTTTGAGCAGAGAGTTTTCTGGAGCGTGAAGACAACTGTCGAGAGAGCTGGAAAGTTTAGAGGAGAGGCAGCTCAGTTGTTTCCTGCATCTTGTCGCTTCATGAAGCTGCCAGTGAAAGCCAGAAAACAGAGCAAACCTCTCTGCCTTATTACTGTTGCCAATACAGTGATGTTTAAAAAGTCTTCAGCAACTTGTGATGTAAAGGGATTTAGATGCAATATTGGAAATTCCAAAAGGGATGCCCGTGCCGAAAGAGGCGGCACAATTCCATGTGACGTACAGTGCTTTCACATATGCTGAATAATGCACTTTCAGTGCACTTTGCAGCTGGATTTTACTGCGTGAAACGGAAAGATCCACTCGCAAACGATGGTTAAAGTGCACTAAAAGGGGACTGAAAGTGCATTATTCAGCCTGTGTGAAAGCGTCCGTAATGTAACACTGAGATTTGGGGCGCAGTAAGGCCCTGACCTGGATGGCCCAGGCTAGCCCGATCTTGTCACATCTCAGAAGTTAAGCAGGGCCAGACCAGGTTAGTATTTGGATGGGAGACCACCAAGGAATGCCAGGGTCACTATGCAGGGGGCAGGCAGTGGCAAACCACCTCTGTTAGCCGCTTGCCTTGAAAACCCCATAAGGGCTCACCATAAGTCACCATAACACACACAAGGGGAAAGAAATATTTCCGATTTCTGAAAACGATGACGGTAGGAAGCATAGTGTGGTTGATCAGGTGGGTAGGGTATTGTAGGGAGGTCCTTCATACTGAAAAAAAAAACCTTCAACGTAGCAATTACATTACGTAAATCAAAGCATTGGAAAGAGGGGAGACAGTTAAATTATGTATTCAATAAACTCGGGCTGCAGCTGAGAAACGTCGCAGCACCGTCCTGAACTGAGTTGCACCTTTCTAAATCCACTGAAGGCAATAATAGGCTTAGAAAGGGATACCTTTGCTCTGGATGGCGCTGCAAGTTACAAATAGGGGGAACGGGGGATATCAAAGGAAAGAGTGCAGCTGTGCTAAAATACTGAAGGCACAGGAAGTCCATTTTTAACCACAATCTTTAGCTTCATGCTTCGTGCACAATCTCACTTTCGCACAAGGAGCAAGGACGAAAGTTTGACATCCGTGGCTGGGATTCAGAAAGGCCCGGGTGATGTGTTCGTGCCTGCATGAACACATGCAGCTGCCTCATACTGAATAAGACCGTGGGTCCATCAAAGTCAGTATTGTCTACTCAGACCGGCAGCGGCTCTCCAGGGTCTCAGGCAGGGGTCTTTCACATCACCTACTTGCCTACTCCCTTTTAACTGGAGATGCCGGGGATTGAACCTGGGACCTTTGGCATGCCAAGCCAGAGGCTCTACCACTGAGCCACAGCCCCAGGAGACGTAACAGACACCTTTTGCTGTACCAACACAGTGGTGCTCAGTCGAATTCACCTCCTCCTAACATGGCTAACCAAGCCATGTTCAGAGGGTTGGCCCTGTAGAGGGAGGCACAGTGCCAGGGTCAAAAACAGTACAAAAAGCATCTTGTGGTATGCGCTAGAGCCCCGCTTTGTTGGATGCATGACCAGGTGGGTTCTTGCTCATGAAAGCCGAGGCCACAGTCGGTCTTTAAGGTGCCACACTGTCCTTTTTGTTTTGCCTGCCACTGACTAACCTGGCTATCCCTTCCAGAAATAAACAGAAATTCAGAATGCACCATACTCTGTCGTTCCTTGACGAGAACCAGTGTGGGTTGCTGTTTCCCACAATCCAGTGTCTCTTCCAATCATTTGCCTAAACTCCATGTCTCCTGCCAATCAATACCTATTTCAGGGGTCCCCAGCCTTTCTGAGCCTACGGACGCCTTTGCAATTTTGACACAGGGAGGCAGGCACAAGAACAAAATGGCTACTGCAGGAGGCAGAGCCAGTCACAAAATGTTAGGGAGTGATGTTAATGCATCAACATCTAAGGCAGAAGATATGTTCAACGGGAAGCCTTTCAGTCTGCACAGCCAATCGGAAGGCCTGCTGGGCGCGTATCCCACCTGGCCCTGCCCACTTTCTAAACAACTCGGTAGGGGCTAGGCAAGGGGCCGGCAGGGGCTGTAGCGCCCGTGGGTACTCCTCTGGGGACCCCTGATCTAGATCATAAATTTGCAGTTTGTAAACATTTCAGGTTACCCTACTTTCAGTACAGAGGCAATATTTCAAGAATGCTCATCACAGGCACATAAAGTCATTCATTCAAATAAGGTGGCACGTCCCTCTCTGTTCAATGTTCATCTTAAATCTGTTGATACTGCTATCCTTCATTTCACTTTGCAAATCTGATTCCCCCCCCCCTCTTAATTTTAAAGAGGTTGCTTTGGGCTTACTGACATGTTTTTGTGGTACAAAATAAGAAACAGGTTAACTGCTTTTTTTTTTTTTTGTTCAGTGCTATGACTAGGCAATTATGAGTAACCAGTTAATCTGTTTTAGAATTGCAAATAAAGATTTCTGTTAGTTCAAGATTTTGGAGAAGTCAGGAAAAAGAATAAGCATTAAATACTAAAATTAAGTTTTGTCTTCCGTTCTTTTTTTGTTAAGAGTGTTATACCATTTGAACAGTGCGATCGTAAATACTAAAATTAATTTTGTCGTCTGTTCTTTGCTGTTAAGAGTGTAATACCATTTGAATAGTGCGATCGTGAATGGAGATTAACAGCTAATAAGGGGCTGTCCTCCCCTCCTTGAAATAACACTACTTTGTAAAAATAATAATAATTAAAAATCATATTATTTTACACAGAACCTAGGAAATAGCTTGTTTGAACGCTACAAGATTACAAAGTGCTGGGTGTTCATTCAGAGCTCCAGTTGGCCCTCTAGTGATTGTTTTTTCTCTCTCCAGGTAGGATAACTAGAACAAAGCTCGTACTGTGTAACTGAATCAGTGCACTGGAAACCTTCAGAAACCCGAGGGGTCGTAACACACCGACAGATTCTCAACCAAGTTTTCCAGCCGTCTCTGCTATCTATGTTGGTTAAACCTGCCACTTGCTGACCTAACTGTGATAATCCCCCGTTTCGGTTTCCTTGCTCAGCGGTCTTCTTATAAGACCGTCTCAGAGACACGGTAGCTTCACAAACTTGAGACTGGCCCACCACCATCCGTTCATACCTACGTTACCACTTGCTGAACCACCGTGCGTTCGTGGGAGCACCCTTGGTTCCCACAGTGCAGTTTTTTAAGCAGCCGCCGCAGTTTGTTTGGGAAGTTTTTGTTGATGTATCGGTAAAGCAGGGGCATCACGAAGCTGCTTGAGAAAGCCAAGAATTTGGAGAGCCCCTTGGTAAAATGCAGTATTTGGATGTAATTGTCATCCGGGACCTTTCCTTGCATGCTAGTCAACGTGCTTACGAGAAGAGTGACGTAATAAGGTGTCCACAACGTGAACTGTGTACAGACTGTTGCGATCAAAAGCCTGTGCACTGATGGGTCCAGCCTTCCAGTGTCTTGATCCAGCGGCGTCGCCTCCTTCCGGATCCGTGAAATCAGCACAAGTGCATACAGCACGGCGATGGCGGGGACGATGTAGCCGATAAAAACCATGATGGTGTCCGCCGCTTCCTTGTTCTGCATTTTGGAGCACTCAATGATTTTGGTGGAGACGTGGTTGCAGACATAGAACAGAAGGGAGGAGAAGCTGGTCAGCATGGCCCCGCCCCAGATAAATCCACACACATGCTTGGTGTTGTACACGCTGGACATGTAAGTTCTGGGCAGTGCCCGTTCAATGTAGTAGTCCAGGCTGAGCAGGGTGGTGGAGTACATGATCACCAAGGAGGACACGTTGAACAAGATCAGCAATGTGATGTAGACCTCGTTGTTGAAGCTCAAGATGGCCCATTTGGTGCTGGCCGGCCCGAGGAGGTACATGGGGGCGATGGCGTTGATGATGAGGCCCGCGATGGCGATGTTGACGAAGTAGACGTCTGGCATGGTCATCGTGGCCTTGTTGTACAGGTTGACGAGGACCAGGAGGGCGTTGTAGCAGAGGCCGACCGGGAGGCAGACGACGAGGTAGAGCAGCGAGAAAATGGAAAGCATAAGGTGGAAGTCATGGCAGAGGTGCTGGCCCTGGACGGTTTTGGTGCCATTTAAGGTTTCGCAGCTCCACATAGTGACCCGGGCGTTCGTGTCTCCTCTGCTGGTTACCAGCTTCTCTAAACGGAGAGAAGAAGGGAACAAGGGAAGTTGATGCCCAGCTTGCAACTCCACACGCACAGATGAGGCACTACGCTCATTTGTTTGTTCTTAAAACACATCTTGGGTATCCAGGAGTTCACAAGCACCTGACAACAGTTGCGGCCGGGCTTGTCAAACAATAAGCAGGCAAGCAAACAAGCAAGCGCAAGGTAAATCCCAATGATAATAATGAAAGAGGAACAAATGGCCTGTGTTGCTGTACAACCAAGAATGAAGAAGAAAAGTTGGTTTTTATATGCTGACTTCCTCTCCTACTTAAGGAAGAATCAAACCAGCTTACAATCACCTTCCCTCCCCCTCCCCACAACAGACACCCAGTGAGGTTCGTGAGGCTGAGAGAGCTCAAAGAGAGCTGTGACTAGCCCAAGGTCACCCAGCTGGCTTCATGTGGAGGAGTGGGGAAACCAACCCGGTTCACCAGATTAGTGTCCACCACTCATGTGGAGGAGTGGGGAATCAAACCCGGTTCTCCAGATCAGAGTCCACCACTCCAAACCACCGCTCTGAACCAGTACACCACGCTGGCTCTCAATCAGATATCACAACCACCACGCTTACTCTCAACCACTGCACCACTGTTGGCATTTCAATCAAATACACTGTGGAAAGTGTGCAGAACTCAGCAGGGTTCAGTGCCATCGAGTCCACCCTCCAAAGCAGCCATTTTCTCCAAGGAAACTGACCTCTGCCATCTGGAGATCAATTGTAATAGTGGGAAATCCCCAGGCCCCACCTGGAGGTTGGCAACTTTTGTAACATGGAGGATCTGGCCAAAAACCAGTGGAGTGCCTTTTTTAAAAATTTAAGCACATGTTTTTGTTTTTGTTTTTTGTTTCTAATTATGGACTATTCTTCAACATCAGGAAATAAATCAACTCCACTTTTTGTTTTTTTATTAAGCCTTGATGTGGCTGGATCATTTCTAAGAACTGTCTTGTTTCATATAAGACGGCCCTCCCCTCCAAGGGTACACGAAGTAATTGTTTTTATAATTGCTTTGATCGTCACTTAATTTAATAGCATGTTATTTCTTCTTAGACTGGTCTTTCTTTTGTTTAACAGCAGGATTAGCATACTTTGGGTCTTGACTCTTAAAGCTACTCTGAAGAAAGTTTCAGATGGTAGCCATGTGGTTCTGCAGTAGAGGAGCCAGGTTCGAGTCCAGTAGCACTTTAGAGACCAACAAGATTTTGGGGGTATGAGCTTTTGACAGTCCAACCTCCCTTCATCAGATACAAGTGTCGACTCTCAAAAGCTTATCCCCTTGAAATCTGGTGGGTCTCTTAAGGTCCTACTGGACTCGAATCTAGCTCTTAAGCAGTTCTGTTGATCTTGAAAATCTGCAGGGGAGCGTGTAGAACTTGTGCACGCTTAAAAGGATGTTAAGGCGTTTAATATGTTTATATTACAAATGCCATCTGATTGTTACAGGCGCTTCTGTTAAAATGGTCTATCGTTTCACTTAAAAAAAAACAACAACCTGGGGATAGAGAAGGAAAGGGATTGAACCTGGGGATCTTCTGTGGGGCAAAACCACGGAGCTTTGGGCCCCTCCAGGTTCTTCCGGATGTAAGGACGCTAGTGAGAATGTTAGACCTCAACGCTACATGAAGCTGCCTCATACTGAATCAGACCCTTGGTTCATCAAAGTCAGTATTGTCTACTCAGATCAGCAGAGGATCTCCAGGGTCTCAGGCAGGGGTCTTTCACATCACCTACCTGCCTAGTCCCTTGAACTGGAGATGCCAGGGATTGAACCTGGGACCTTCTGCATGCCAAGCAGATTATCTACAAACTGAGCCACAGCTCCTCCCCTCATTGTTGGGCTGCACATTCTGATTTCATCAGAACTGCGTTGGGCCAGCCGCATGCCTGCAGTAGCCACTGACTGAGTTGTTTGCCTTTTCCAGGCCAAGGTTGGGACATCAGTTTGCACCACAAGTTCTGCCCCCCCTCACATAATCATTATTTCAAAGTACCCTGACCTTGATAAGTTTTTTATTTATTTATTTAAACATTTATTTATTTAAGACATTTACTTAGCCCCCTTTGTACCTTATAACAACTCAAGGCGGCTTACAATGTAAATAATAAACTACGATAAAATACATACGGGGGCCATGGGGCAGAGTGGTGAGCTGCAGTACTGCAGTCAAAAGCTCTGCTCATGACCTGAGTTCGATCCTGACAGAAGTTGGTTTCAGGAAGCCGTCTCAAGGTCGACTCAGCCTTCTTCCAAGGTCGGTAAAATGAGTACCCAGCTTGCTGGGGGTAAAGTGTAGATGACTGGGGAAGGTAATGACAAACCACCCCGTAAACATAGTCTGCCTAGGAAATATTGTGATATTGCACAGGGGACTATCTTTACCTTTATAAAATACATAAAAACCATGAGTTAAAACTGCCAGTAGGCAGAAGAACTAACCAAATGCTGTCATAAATAAAGCTGTCTTCAGCTGCCTCCGAACGATCAAGAGTGAGGGGGGCCAGGCTCACCTCTGGGGAGGCTGTTCTGTAATCGCAGGGCTGCCACTGAAAAGGCCCTCTCTTGCGTTCCCATCGGATGAGCTTCTTTGATGGGACAGTCAAGAGGGCTTCTCCCTGTGATCTTATTTCCAAGGTAGGGATGTACAGTAGAAGAGAGTCCTTCAGATACCGCAGACCCAAGTCACATAACCATGCAGAAGTGCTGCCAATATTTTGGGGTTTTTTGAAGAATGCCAGGCTAACCCCCCCTCCCCCAAGGGCTTATGTCAGTGATTGGGTCTCTAAAGGTAACTGACGTTCAGAAGCTAGTCCTTTAGAAGCGAGTCCTACTTAAAAACATTTTTTTTGAGAACTACCTGGCTTAAGTAGTACGGTGTGTCCAATGATTGATGGGTTGGGTGTTGACCGGGGCCACCACCTAGCATCTTCTGGATTTCGTTCTGGTGTCGTTTGTTAGTAGGGGCAGAGAAGAAGAACACCGTACCGAAACCTCTGGGAGGACAAACTTAACAACAAAGCAACGCTTCTGCTAAGGGAGCTATCTGCTATAACTCCGTCCATGTCTAAACAGGATGAATTTATCATCTTGCCTGTTTTGCACTGCGGCCTTTAAAATGCATCGGTGTATTATTTTGCAGAGTGGTTTTTTTATTGTAATGTTTTAAAAGTTATAACACCATGCTTGCCCAAGTGTTCCATGATAAACAAATTGTCAAAGTCCACAAAGAATCCTTACCTATTATTGTTAATCATTTTTTAAAAAGCTAATGTCATTGTTTCTCAGTAATGGTTAATTATCAAACCAGTTAAAAAATCTGTTTTAAGAGTTAGTCCTTTAAAGCAACTTTAGATCAATATTTGACCAACTGGCCAGTCCAATGGTCAACCCTCGATATATTTAACACACCTCAAAATACTGCTTTTATAGAAAAACCATAACTTATGGGGGGGGGTAAATGTCAAATGGCCAACCCTCGATCTAGTTGACACACCCCAAAATACAGCTTTTGTAGGAAAATCATAAATTTTGGGGGGTTCGGTAAATGTCAGATGGCCAACCCTTGATATAGTTAACACACACCCCCAAAAAAACTTTTATAGGAAAACCGTAACCTTTTTGGTCTCCGGTAAATACTGCCAAATACTGCACGTGCGTTTTATTAACATCATTCATTTAGAAGTCCATAACAATATAGAGAGATGTATTTGAAGCTTATCAAAAGACTTGGGTCTACTCGGAATCCCTTCAATGTGGCTTACTCCCAGGAAAGCGTCCTTAGGATTGCACCGTCCAGCGCTTACTTTCCTGCAACACGTTTCCTTCCGATAAAAGTGACTTCGGGACAGTTCCCTGAACTGATATGTCATGCCCAGCTTAGCGCAGTGCAAAAAAACCCCGTGTCTTCGAGCAATTCATCTGCGCCGTTGGTGTGCGCTGAACACACCTCCCCAAACGTCTCTCTGCCTTTTAAAAAACACAATAATTCCAGCTGTCTTTTAATTTTAGCTCTTCCTTTCCTTCCCAACCCCCCCCCCCCCAGCACGGCTCCAAGCCCTTCGCCGCCACTGCAGCCTGCCGATTTCCTACCTTCACTTCACGTAGTAGGAGCCTTTGTACTTGGAAATCCAAACATGGCTGGTACATAACATTTTCGGCGAAGAAAGCACGCAGGGAAACGCCAGGCAAGTCCCTCTCGGGAAACATAGCGATCCTCTCTTCCCCGAGCCAGCTAGCCAAGGAAACGCAAGCAGGAAAATCCCCCCCCCCTTTCCCTCTCTGCCTCTCTCCTGCACTTGTTTTTGCCTCTAGTAAATTACTCACAAAGTTTCTGGGTAGGCAGCTGCTGGCTCCTCCCTTTCTGTGTTTACAGCCAGTTTCAAGAAAGGGGCGGCTGAACTGGGAGGGGAGTGGTTAGCTGACATGAAACCCAGCTGAGTCTTGGCTGCTTCCCGATTGATTGGGAGAAAGGGAGATGTTCCTGGAATTGGTGTTGGGTTACAGCTGCATTTCCCCCCCCCCCAAAAAAAAATTCCATTGGGGTATTCCCCCCCCTCCGCACACACCATTACAAAGCAGATTTATTATCAGTCGGCAGATTCCTTTGAACATATAAAATGCCTTGCCAGAGACGATTGTCGGGAAATGCAGTGTGGTGGTTTTGATTTTGTACGGGGCGAGACGTTCTAAGCTTATGGAAAACCAGATATTGTAAATTGCACAGGTAGTATTAAAGGCTGTTTTGAATTAAAAAAAACATAATTGGGGTTCAGGGAGGGGCCTCAGTGGGGTTTAAATTCCATAGGGTCCACCCTCCAAAGTAGCCATTTTCTCCAGGGTCCTTCAAGATTTTATAATGTTTTAATGTCATTTCATCTTGTATGTATTTTTTATGCTCAAGAATCTTTGGTCATATGAGCTTAATAATAAAGGAAAGGTTTTTCTCCAGGGGAGCTGATCTCTGGCATCTGGAAATCAGTTGCAATTCCAGGAGACCTCCCGGGCCCACCTGGAGGTTGGCAACCCTAGCCCTGCAGACTTTGCAACTTGCGTTCTTGGGTCACAGATCGTAAATTGTTTTTGTAGTTCCCCTTGGTGAGAAAGAGGCTACTGTTTGCAAGCAAGCCCAAAGCCTACCCACCCACCCCTTGGCAGAAGCAGTTCGACAGTTCTTTGATCGATATCCTTAAAACCATGCACTCTGATTAGTTTGTGCCCAGCAATTCCCGTGCTTTTCTGCCCTCAACGAACAGCTGTGTTCTGAGACCGCTGAAGTTATTAAGAGGGGGAAATGCCAGTTCAGGGTCATAAAATGAAGTAATAACTGTATTTTTAAAAATCTCAGGCGGTTGTACCAGTGCCAAAGTTTATAATTCTTAGCCCTTGTTGATAATAATGGCTTAGACTAATTAAAACGGTAGGCGATAACACCTAACTGTTAAAAATGAAACAAACAGCCGTATGAGGAAACATTAAGTTCTTTTACTTTAGGCTATAGTTGTACCGTATTGAATTGTAATTCGCTTGCCATTTATTTTAGCACACTAAAGAGAAGGTGTACTATTTGAACCTCTGTATATGTCCTGTGGATATTTTTAGGAGGTTTTCCCCGCCCCTAAAAGCAAACCCATGGCATTTTACCGACATGACTACAAGAATCTCTGCTCAGAGTTTAATCTGTGGCTAGCATACAGATACAGTGTGCTTAGCAACATACCATTGTTCATTAAATATGTTCGATGGTTAAAAAAAATAATCAAATAGCAGCCTTATAAGTAGGGTTGGCAACCTCCAGGTACTAGCTGGAGATCTCCCGCTATTACAACTGATCTCCAGACGATAGAGAACAGTTCCCCTGGAGAAAATGGCCGCTTTGGCAATTGGACTCTGTGGCATTGAAGTCCCTCCCCAAACCCTGCCCTTCTCAGGCTCCACCCCAAAAACCTCCCGCTGGTGGCAAAGAGGGACCTGGCAACCTTACTTATAACTGTGCCTATCTGATTTCTTGGCCATTTAGATAAAAGCAGGGCAACAAAATGGTCTTATCCTTCATCTAGCTTCCAGAATACTTCAGATGCTTTAGGGAAGGAGCCTTGATTCTGGGATGCGTGGATTGATTTAGAATTGCTGAGGGGAGCGGGGGGAAGCCAATTTAAAGCATAGATTTACACCCAAACGTTCCATGTATTACTGAGATACTTCCTGAATGAAAGTGCATACTAACTGATTTCGGTAACCGTAAAACCGTATTGATTTAAAATTGAACAAAGCATTAATGAAACCCAAGAGGGGTATACTACGTTTCCTACATTTGTAACTTAATATTTCTTCTCTTTTAGCAAATGGAACGTAGTATGTTGCACGCTTTTAATGAATCTGATGTTGGTGGGCAGTTGGTCACTTTTACAACCATGGTAGGTTTTGGTAAATAGGTGTTGACTGGAATTGATACCAGAAGGTGTTGTTTCTGTTCAGTATACTTTTCTGCTTTAGCCTGCTGCTTTAACTATTTAGTACCTTTCTGTCCGGCCCTTTCTCCAAGAAGCTCGGGGTGGTTAGACATCATTTTTCTCTCCTCCTCCATTTTATCCTTACAACCACCCTGGCAGGTAGGTTAAGATTTTACACAGAGATTTTACAGTCTGCTGATGATAAAAATAGGTTCTGACTAAAAATAGGTTCTTGAGGACCCACAAAACAATACAGATATTTCTGAATAAGAGGAAACATTCCATCAATGGAACGGAACTTTCCTGCCTCTCCCAGTCCTGCTGCAGGCCATGGATTTCCAAGAAATGCTGCTCCGAGGAGGGGGAACTGAGGACCCCGAGGAATAACATTGGGTTGGCTGAAGCAAGAAGGGGGAATTGGCAGAGATTGCCAATTTAGCCTGGATCTGACCTGTAGTCTCTCGTTGGCCATTAGCTGTTTGTATCAACGTAAAAGATCTTCAGTATTTGACTGATACGTTGAAGATACAGAACTTAATCATAGAGTAGGAAGGGACCACCAGGGTCATCTAGTCCAACCCCCTTTACAATGCAGGAAATTCACAACTACCTCTCCCCCACACCCCCAGTGACCCCTTCTCCATTCCCAGAAGATGGCCAAGATGCCCTCCCTCTCATCATCTGCCTAAGGTCACAGAATCAGCATTGCTGACAGATGGCCATCTAACCTCCTCTTAAAAACCTCCAGAGAAGAAGAGCTCACCACCTCCCAAGGAAGCCTGTTCCACTGAGGAACTGCTCTAACAGTTAGAAAATTCTTCCTAATGTCTAGACAGAAACTCTTTTGATTTAATTTCAACCCGTTGGTTCTGGTCCAACCTTCTGGGGCAACAGAAAACAACTCGGCACCATCCTCTATGTGACAGCCCTTCAAGTACTTGAAGATGGTTATCATGTCACCTCACAGTCTTCTCCTCTTCAGGCTAAACATACCCAGCTCCTTCAACCTTTCCTCATAGGACTTGGTCTCCAGATCCCCCACCAACTTTGTTGCCCTCTGGACACGTTCCAGCTTGTCTACATCCTTTATAAAATGTTCCAAGGATAAATTTACTGGCCACCTGCCTATTGAGAACGAGTATTATTCATCGAGGAGAGAGGTTCCAGCCTGGTTCAGCCAAGGAAAATCTGATACCTGAGACAGGAGGACCCTAGGTGTTTTGTTACCTCCAAGCCCAATAGCCAAGACTCACTTTTAAACATTTTGCATACCGATTAGTTGGGGCAAACATTCTTGAACTAACAGCAAGAGCCGGTTGGGCAAGAGGGATAATCTTGGAGCGGGCTGACTCGCCATTATATACTATGCAGGTATTTGATAGAGCGGAGATAAAATGTTTCTTGAATGACTGTAGAAGAAAATCCAGCTCGGTCGAGGGTGTTGGCGCCACAACCCAAGGAAGCCTTTTTTTTCTTCTTCTTTCCAAAACTGGTCATTTACGGCGGCACGGCAGCTTCTCCGACCAGTTGGACTGGGGGGGGGGGCAGCTTAGGGCTCATTTTGTACGGCCAACAGTGTGGAGATGAAGGGTGGGTGGGACGATAGAAACCTGGGTGTTTTATAATAGCGGCCAAAAAGAATTTCCCTCCTGGTGTTCCTTTGCCTCAAACCACCAGCCTTCCACCAGCTGCTTTGTTTTCCCCTTGAGGGTTTCCAAAAGTGTGTCTGCGCCTGGCGGATATGTTTTTGGAACTTTACAGGCAAAGCTTAGGGGAAGGGAATTGGAAGTGGAGAAACCGTGGGTGGGGAACGGGTTATGTTCTCTGTCTGTGCTTTTAACCACCCGCTCACCCCCTGTTAATGGGTTTTCATTTAAAAAAACAGCACAGAGGCTCAGTTGTTCATACGTTCATAGAATCATAGAGTTGGAAGGGACCACCAGGGTCATCTAGTCGAACCCCCTGCACAATGCTGGAAATTCCAAACTACCTCCCCCACACACACATCCAGTGACCCCTACTCCATGCCCAAAAGATTGCCAAGATGATCTCCCTCTCATGATCTGCCTTAGGTCATAGAATCAGCATTGCTGATAGATGGCCATTTAGCCTCTGCTAAAAAAAAACCTCCAGGGAATGAGAGCTTACCACCTCCTGAGGAACCGGTCTAACTGTTCTTCTAGGGCAACAGAAAACAACTCGGCACCATCCTCTATATGACAGCCCTTCAAGTACTTGAAGATGGTTATCATCTCCTGGTTGGGAAATACCTGGAGATTGGGGGGGACGGCTTAGGCCAGGGGAGGGAAACATGTTGGAGGCACCTCAGAAGGATATAATGCCACAGAGACTTCCCTGCAAAGCAGCTGTTTTCTGCACAGAGACTGATCTGTGTAGTCTGGAGATCAGTTGTAGTTCTGGGAGATCTCTAGGGGGGAGGGGCCACGGCTTAGTGGTAGAGCATCTGCTTGGCATGCAGAAGGTCCCGGGTTCAATCCCTGACCTCCAGTTAAAGGGAATAGGCAAGTAGGCAAGTTGTTAAAATTTGAAAGACCTCACCCAGAGACCCTGGAGAGCTGCTGCCGGTGTGAGTAGACGATACTGACTTTGGTGGACCAAGGGTCTGATTCAGTATAAGGCAGCTTCATGTGTTCACCAGGAGGTTGGCAGCAATCGTTGTACATGTACAGTGACATAAAAGCCTAACTTAGTTTTCTTACTGAAACCTGCGCTTCCTTTCTAAGAAGCGATTTGGAACTTTATTTCCTCTTCTGTTAATGCATCTTCCGGCCACTCTTAAGTTAGGTTGGCGTGTCTCCATATCTGCCCTGCAGGAAATGTCTGCCAAACCCTGGTCGAGCCCCTCCTTAAATTGGTCAGAATCCAGAGCTCCGGGCAACTTGCTTCACGTGGCCAAGGTGTCTTTTGGATGTGACTCTGCGTTTTGAAGAGCCGCCACCTGTGTTCCTTGTCCAAACCACTTTTAAAAATGTGAGCAGTTTCAGAAAATTTGATACGAGGGCAGGGAACTGCTGTTCAAAGACTGAGATGATCTTGTGAACATATGAAGGTGGGTTATGCCGCAACAGACCCTTGGTCCATCCATGTCAGTATTGTCTTCTCATACTGGCAGCGGCTCTCCGGGGTCTCAGGTAGAGTACTTTCACGTCACCTGGCAGATTCTCTTAACCATGAAGATGCCGGGGATTGAACCTGGGACCTTCTGCACACCAAGCAGACGCTCTACCACTGAGCCACGGCCACTTGCGGGGAGCTCGCAAGATACTAGTGAGCCATTCGGGCTCCAGCCAGTCTGCGTCCTATCACTGGATGTACGGGTCTGTTTCGTCAGGCATTCATCATGAAAGAGAGAGGTTTTTCGGCAGCGGCTTTGTCCTGCAGTTTTGTGTCAGCAGGTGCGAAGGCGTTCCGTCTGAACACATACAAGACATGCACTGAAACCATCCTTGCATTGCTAAACGTGGTTGAAAATAAATGCAAGGAATGCTCTTGGTTGTTCTCGGGATTAGGAAACATCTCCGAGTTTGCCCTTGCATCTCTGCTCCCGTGCCATTTGCCTCCTTCTCAAGGATCTTTCATTGGATCGTTACAGGAAAACGTTACAGGAAAAATAGAATTGAATGGAAACCCTGAAAAGAAAACTGATAAAGGGTTCACTGTGGGGGGATCTGTGTTTATTATGTCTCTGATAGATAGGAGATGTGGTTGCAGAAAGTAGATACTTTGATAAGGCCGGCACCAAATAATGAAGGAGTGTACTGAGTGACTGATTGCCTCTCCTTTCTTTCCTTTTTGACTTTCACTTTGGTTTAACCCCATAAATGCACACAGGAGATCTGGTGAGCACCATTACCGATCAGTGGTTAGATATGCGTTGGTCATGGCTGAGTGGGAACTCGGTTGTCTTTAACCATGGTTTCCATCCATGTGATACAAGCCTCTGGTTAAGGAAGGGCAGAAATTGCTCTAGAAAGGAGAGGGCAGCTGCATTAAGTTTAAAAGAACCCTCACTTTAATGCTGTTCCAATAATCTTGGTTTGGATATATTTAAAAAAAAATATGGGGGAGTTTTAATAGCATTGTTTTTAATGGGTGCGTTTTACTGGTTTTGTGTCACTATTTTATTCGTAAGCCTCCTCCAGCAGGTCTCTGGAGAGTTAAGCATGCCACTGAGTTGCCGCCAGCTCTTGGCGATCCCATGGAGTTCCATCTCATGGGGTTTTTAAGGCAAGAGGAGCAGAGGTGGTTTGACATTGCCTGCCTCAGCATAGCAGTCCCAGCCTTCCCTGGTGGTCTCCCATCCAAGTACCAACCCTGCTTAGCTTCCAAGCTCTGACATGATGTCTGGGACATTATAAATAATAACAATCTCAGATAGGATTCTTCCCCCTTCCCCCCACATCTTCAGCCTGCACCCCCCCCCCCCAAGTGCATGGTTCCAGCGGAGCCAGATCTAGCTCCGACGTGAAAATCTGCGGCGCTGTTGATTTTGCTGTCGCCAGGTTGTTTAATCAGAACTGGAATCCTTCTCGGCGAATTCGGCACAGATAGGACCCGTTTGCTCTCTGACCCTCAGACTCCCATTTGTTAAAATCACCAGAGCTTAGACTTTTGTTGAGCGACCGAGTGGGGGGGTTAGAGAAAACCCGGTATTCGCCGAAGCCTAGTCCCCGGCTAAATCTTCTGCTAATTCTTCTCCAAAGCACAGACGGTGCTTCTCCTGCAGACCATTACCCAGTGCTACTTCTTGTCAATGAATCGAGTGAAAGCCCTGCCTAGTGGCTTATCAGCAGTCCATTATTGCCAGCTGCGCTAGAGATTCCTTTTCAGAAACAGACTCCAGTTCCCCGTACCCAGAACACCAGGGCAGCTAATCCTTAAATGTTTTCTAGAAATGTATTGAAATGAAATCCCTCGCCCCACATTGGATGTTCATAGGCAGGTCCACTTCCAGGATTTTTTTTTGGGGGGGGGATTCCCGTCAGAGATTGCCACTCTTCTGTTCACCACCAGGCTCCCTGTTCGCACCTTCCTTCCCGGCCCTCCTACCTACCTATGCATCCATAGTGAGAGCCAGTGTGGTGTAGTGGTTAGGAGCGGCGGACTCTAATCTGGAGACCCGAGTTTGATTTCCCACTCCTCCACATGAGCGGCAGACTCTAATTTGGGGAACCAGGTTGGTTTCCCCACTCCTCCACATAAGGCCAGCTGGGTGACCTTGGGATAAGAACGTAAGAAAGGCCATGCTGGATCAGACCAAGGCCCATCAAGTCCAGCAGTCTGTTCACACGGTGGCCAACCAGGTGCCTCTAGGAAGCCCACAAGCAAGACAACTGCAACAGCGCTATCCTGCCTGTGTCCCACAGCACCTAATATAATAGGCATGCTCCTCTAATCCTGGAGAGAAGAGGTCTGCATCATGACTAGTATCCATTTGGACTGGTATCCATGAATAGCCCTCTCCTCCATGAACATGTCCACTCCCCTCTTCAAGCCTTCCAAGTTGGCAGCCATCCCCACATCCTAGGGCAGGGAGTTCCGCAATTGAACTATGCGTTGTGTGATGAAATACTTCCTTTTATCTGCTTTGAATCTCTCATGCTCCAGCTTCAGCAGATAACCCCGTGTTCTAGTATTACGAGGGAGAAAAGCTGCTCCCTGTCCACTCTCTCCATACCAGGCATACCAGGATAGTCACACTTCTCTCTGAACTCTCTCAGCCCCACCTACCTCACAAGGTGTCTGTTGTGGGGAGAGGAAGGGAAGGCGATTGTAAGCTGGTTTGATTCTCCTTAAAAGGTAGAGAAAGCATATAAAAACCAACTCTTCTTCTTCCTTCCTCCTGCCCACTTGCAAGTCCACCTCCCGTTCCTGCTAACAACCACCCATGTGTCTTTCCCTAGTGGCACCGGAAACCCTAGTGATAGAGAGTCCGTATGCAAGGGGGCAGATGAGGAATGTATGTTCAGGCAAGGTGCAGAGGAGGGGAATAGCCAACGGTGGAGCCTTCCGGAAGCCCTGGGCCCCGGCAGCTGCCCCACCTGATGGTACACTGAGGCCAGCCCTGTCATAGACTGGTTTGATTTGCAGTCGAGGTCTTTGGTTATAGAATCCACTGGTTATCTCCACAGTCGTCATTCTGTGCCTCCAAAGCAGTGCTAATTCCCAGTCTGAATGCTGCCCTCTTTACTTAATTCCCCCTGGAATTCATGGCTTCTGTTTTTCTGGTTTGTTTGTTTAAAGAAAAACACCAATCGCCTCGGACGTTTTTTACTCAGACGTAAAAATGTTGGATTCACTGGACCTTAGCTGAATATGTTTCAGATTTTGCAGCTGTGATTGCTTTTGACAGTTTAATTGGAGGTTCCTTCTCTCTGCTGACAGTCCTGTATTTTGCTGTTCACAAATAATGCTTCTGAGTAAATAAAAGGTGACGCAGGGTGGAAAGTTGATCGGAGATTTTACAGCGCCCGTCGAAGAGGCATGTCTTAAATCAGGTTCTGTTAGAAAAGTGCCTTTCATCACTCAGTCCTAACTATCTGAGCCCCTTGTTTCTGTGCTCTAAGTTAGGGAGGGGGTTGCCATAAACACCCCTTCGATTGAGACCCAGTATTTTTTACTCTTTAAACTAACGGTATAGTTACTGAACAGCCTCTTTTCCACTACCAAATTGATTGAGGGGGTCCTTCTGTTCTTTACCTCCACAACATCTGCAAACAGGTTACTCTGCCATCTCCCACTTGCAAAAAATATCCTCGTACCATGTGCATGTCTTCACAGTTACGCCCATGCATGTAGCATTGCTTCCTGTTATGCATCTTCTTGTTTCCTGGCCACTTCCCTCAGAGAGAAGAGTTTATTACCCCCCCCCCCCCATGTAGTTGTTTCAATAAACTAGTTTTGCCCAGGTTAGGAGGAGGAAGAGAAGTAGAGTTGGTTTTTATATGCCGACTTAGGGAAGAATCAAACTGGCTTACAATCACCTTCCCTCCCCCTCCCCACAACAGACACCCTGTGAGGTAGGTGGGGCTGAGAGAGCTCTAAGAGAGCTGTGACTAGCTCAAGGTCACCCAGCTGGCTTCATGTGTAGGAGTGGAGAAACCATCCTGGTTCACCAGATTAGTGTCCACCACTCATGTGGAGGAGTAGGGAATCCAACCCGGTTCTCCAGATTAGAGTCTACCACTACAAACCACCGCTCTTAACCATTACACCATGCTGGCTCTCTATGTCCCCTTAGTGTGTCCCCTTCCCCTGAACAAAGTGTCCAGCTTTGGCCCGATCAATACGACTCCATCATGAGTTTGAGGTTGATTGGCATAGTTAAGGAAAATATGAACTGTGGTAGCCCAGTTTATTCAGTTCCTCTTTTCATCAGAGGGCAGATTTTGTCTTGTTTCACCTAGCCACGAGGAATACAGGTTTTGGTTTGGGCAATGTGCAGAGTCTGAGGCATTGGTACTTGCAAAGAGCCCCGAATACAAGTACCATCACCCTGAAGAGCCACATTTCCTTCTATCCCTGGCACAAGGCCCACATCTAACAGAGGCTCGCAGTTTGCTTGTTCCTGTGGCAGCTGTTTCAAGGTGGAAAACACCTGCCAACCACAAGCCCCACAGGGCAAGAGTCTTGCCCACTTTTCTGAAACCTGGGGCAGGTGCCACCTTGGGGAGCAAACACTTAGAAGAGCCACGTGTGGCTCGCGAGCCACCAAGTGAGTATCACCAGGGTGTGAAATAAGCCATATTCTCAGCATATATAGGGTAGGATCCTGGCTTAATGTAGAGCAGAAAGATGGCATAGAAGACCAGTTACATTCATCTTAGGCACTCATAATATTATCTGCTGCTTTTCAGTCAGTATTCTGAATGAGAACCTCAGAAGAGCCCTTCTGGATCAGACTGGTGGTCCATCTAATCCAGCATCCCATCTCACATAGTGGCCAATCACTTCCTCTGGAGGTCCAACAACAGGGCAGAGAGGCTGAGGCCTTCCCCTGATAAGAACCTCAGAAGAGCCCTGCTGGATCAGACCAGTGAGGGTCCATCTAGTGCAGGGGTGGGGAACATTAGGCCTGGGTTCCGTTTAACGCCTGCTAAATCATTTGGTCTGGCCCTTTGTGGGTCCTGGCAGATCTCTAGCTCAAAAGGATCTAAGACTGGTGATTCGCCCCCTCCTGCGGACAAGAGCAGCCTCTATTCAAGGCGGATGTGAGTTTGTTTTGCTGAGAAAAGGAACCTTTCCCCCCCTTGTAGAAAAGTCATTAGCTATGGAGCTGCTAGGACCCCCCAAGAAACTATGTTAACCCTTTCCCACCCAGGCCATGAAGAAACATTTTCCTTCTGTACTACAAGAGGGCTGGGGGCGGAAGTGGCGACAATGGAAGGGTTAAAGGGGGAAGGGCCAGAATGCGCATGCGGGGGGGGGGGAGTTCTCAGCCAGTGTACTCATTTCATCCCTGCAGGCGTAGGTAGCAGGAGCCAGCTGTAGAATCTGGCCCCGACCATGCAGAGCAGGAGCAACTCTGGCGTGTGGCTGGATGGCTACACCCGGTTGGTGCAACAGATCATCCCGTGCCACCAGGTGGGCGAGTGTGCCACCGGTTGGATGCCTGCCTGCTTGCCCATGCCGGGGTGGGTCATCTGGGGCAGCTGCGTGCTTGGGACTTGGTCCCTGAGTTCAAGTATTATGGGAGAGGAAGAAAATGTTCTTCCTCTTCGTCAACTGCCTCCATTTCATGCATGCATTTTATAAGCCTTTATCTGCTCCCCTCCCAGTCTCTTTCGCCTGTCCTCATCGAAAAGTATCCAGACAGCCACACCAACGAAAGCTTGTCGAAGTCTTTGTTCAGCAAACAAAGCCTGTTCTTTGGAACAAGGCTTGTATAATGTTGACCAAATAAGACTATGATAAAGTGATTCAAGGCTACATACATCAGCATGCCAATTCATTCTACTCAAAATATCTGATGGCCGGTATATATCTTCAGACAGATCGTGCTCTCTCAAGTCAGTAAGGAAACCTTTTCTTGCATTTTAACTGGAAGTGGATCAGCTGGTCTTTCCTCCGGGTTTATACACCACCCGGCCAATTCATTTCTCATAGTTACCTGGCGTAGACTGGGTTTCATTTTCTCTCTTGCTCAATGTTACAGCAGACACCGTAGATACCAGACAGCTGAGAGGTACCGAGTTTCTAATTAGCACAAGAAAATCAATTGCCAAACAAGATTGCTAGTTCTCAATCTTGCCTTCACTCCAAAGTATGGAGCCAGCTCTGTCCCCAGTCTAATGAAGTTTCAGTGCCTTTTATTCTAATGGCTTAATAATATATATATTTTAAAAAAACACCACCCAGGCAAACTGCTTAGTTGCTGACTTCAAATTGCAACACAAAATAATTCTTTTGCAATATTTGCCTGGGTTGTGTACCAACCAACCCCTTCTGTAGGTATAACTTTGTGTTTTATGAATGGCAAAGGAGTCATTAATTAGAGTGTTGCAGCGCAGTCAAAATTTTCAGGGGAGAAAACAGGGTGGAGAAAGTTGATTTAGGATAAGGTGAGGTCTAGTGGCATGCAACGTTTATAGTATGGAGATACAGACCCATGTTTGGAAACCACAATAAAGATAGCATCATACCCATTTTTTTAAAAAAAAACCTTTTTGCTTTCGAATGATGCATTGTGCAACAACTGCATACTTCCTTCTCGGGCAGAAATTTCATGGTCTCTGCCCATTAGCTGCTTGCCCGCGGTCTATGCTAAAACCATTACAAATCCTCTTTAAAAAAAAGAAAAGAGAGGGAGCGAGAGTGATTTGCCAGATACTCACCTGGTAAACGCTACCCTGCCTGAAAGCGAAGTATGCAGGTTCCTTGACAGCAGGCGGAAACATCTTGCTTCTCAAATCGAAACTTTTCCTCAGCGCGAGTTGGGCAAAAGGAAACGCCGGCATCTCATCTCTGCAAAGGGTAAACAGTAAGCAGAGCTTAGGGGAAGAACGCTGACTCCGCAACATCGCTGTTGTTAGTGGTACTTGACTCCATACATTCACGTGACCTGTTTCCCCCCCCTTTCGCCCCCTTTGCAAAACTCACATACATACACAACATAATCCTTTAAGCTCGGGCCAGGCTCAGGGATTGGCCGAGCACGCCGTTACAAAACCAAGCCCCTCCGCAGCGATATCTCTAAGCGCTTAAGTCTGGAGGGCAAAGGGGGCATTAATCATGTGGTCCAATTAATGCTCCAGGCCAATTTGCCTCTATGGCAGCAGCAGAGAGTCATGGATTTGGGGGTGGGGGGGAGGAGCGCCACATTAAAAAGACACTTTGATCGAGCCCCGTTAAACCTATCAGACAGTTGCATAACGAGACGCAAACCACAGAGCCCCCGATATTGGGCATGAACGCCTGAGTCGTTTTAACTGAGCAATCTCGTTCAAAAAGAGGCGCAACAAGGCATGTCGGGTTCCTCTGCTGAATATTCCAGGAAGATCATTTGAAACCTCTCAGATGCAGCGGCGGTTTATTTTAATAAGAAGATGGCCTTTGGAAGAACAATATTCTATAATGGCATCTTTTACTGTAATGGGATTTTGAGCAGTGGGGCTTATTTGGACAGAGCGTGCTCGGCTGTATGTTATTTCCACTGCGCTGTTAGCAAAAGCCTTCCTCTGTTTTTTTCTGTCTGGCTAGCTCGATCATGTCACATCTCAGAAGCTAAGCAGGGTCAGCCCTGGTTAGTACTTGGATGGGAGGCCACCAAGGAAGTCCAGGGTCACTATGCAGGCAGTGGCAAACCACCTCTCGTCTCTCGCCTTGAAAACCCTACAGGGGCTGTGGCTCAGTGGTCAAGCAGAAGGTGCCAGGTTCAATCTCCGGCATCTCCAATTAAAAGGACTAGACAAGTAGGTGATGTGAAAGACCTCTGCCTGAGACCCTGGAGAGCCGCTGCCGGTCTGAGTAGACAACACTGACTTTGATGGACCAAGGTTCTGATTCAGTATCAGGCAGCTTCATGTGTTCATGTGTCACCCAGCAGGCTTCATGTGGAGGAGTGGGGAATCGAACCCGGTTCTCCAGATTAGAGTCTGCTGCTCTTAACCACCACACCACGCTGGCTCTCGTATTTTTGTAGTTCCTCAAAATTCTCCTAACCTCACTCCTCTTTTATTCTTTCTATCCTCTGCCTTCTTCGCTTCTTTCCTCTCCCAGCCCTGACACAATTAAAGGGGAAGTGGACTTCGGACTCCAGATATGTACTTTTCTGTTTTTCTGCCAGAGCTCTGGAATCCAGCAGCCGAAGCAAAGCAAATCCCCCGCTATCTTCTGTACCACACAGTGGATTATCTCTGCCTGGGCAAGGGCGGGTTCACATCTGAATTACCACTCATCAGGGATTCTAACATCAGACACTAAAAATGTTACGTAAAGACCTTATCGCAGGCAGCCAATTACGCTACCATTTTATAAATGAGGAATGCGGAAAGATCCAAGATTATCGCCCGTTTTTAAAAAACAAAGAATTTGTATCGCACCCTGATTTGGATGGCCCAGGCTAGCCCAAACTTGTCAGATCTCAAAAGTCAAGCAAGGTCGGCCCTGGTTAGTACTTCGATGGGAGAACACCAAGGAAGTCGTCACTATGAAGAGGCAGGCAATGGCAAACCACCTCTGTTCGTCTCTTGCCCTACCTGGATGGCCCAAGCTAGCATGATCTTGTCCGATCTTGGAAGATGACCCCGGTTAGTAGTTGTACAGGATACCGCCAAGGAAGTCCAGGGTTGCTACGCAGAGGCAGGCAATGGCAAACCACCTCTGGACGCCTCTTGCCTTGAAAACCCTACAGGGTCGCCATAAGTCAGCTGTGACTAGACGGCATTTTCCAGCACCACAAAAATAATAGACATGCCAGAAGAGCGAGATTTGAGTCCAGTAGTACCTAAAAGACCAACAAAATTTGCAGGGTACTTCAGATACAAATATCTGACAAAGGGAGCTTTGCCTCTCGAGAGCATATAGAAGAAGAGGAGTTGGTTTTTATATGCCGACTTTCTTTACCACTTAAGGCAGAATCAAACCGGCTTACAATCACCTTCCTTTCCCCTCCCCACAACAGACACCCTGTGAGGTAGGTGGGGCTGAGAGAGTGTGACTAGCCCAAGGTCACCCAGCTGGCTTCCTGTGGAGGAGCGGGGAAACAAATCCAGTTCACCAGATTAGCCTCTGCCACTCATGTGGAGGAGTGGGGAATCTAACCCGGCTCTTCAGATCAGAGTCACCTGCTCCAAACCACCACTCTTAACCACTACACTATGCTGGCTCTACAAATCTGATTGGTCTTTTAGGTGCTACTGACTTCTTGGTCTTATGTGATCAACATGGCTGCCAACTGGAAGGAAATGTCAGATGCTCGTATTCTGTCCTAAACAAGACGTCTTTGTGAAACTAGTTGTTCCAGTGGGGAACTGCAGCCCAGGTTCAATTGCACTGCACTTCAGACTTCGGAAAAAGGTGAACACTGCACTGCGTCCTTTAGCAAGAGTTTATTTAATTAGTCTTCTAATACATATTAAACATCCTGGTCACAAAGTCAAAATCAAAAGGGGTATCATTAAGTGACAGCTATTAAAGACATTTAATTAAATTTTTATCTTCTGCAGCAATCTCTCTGCACAGAACTATAAACTGTCTATAAGTAATATTTATTTTGAATTAACTCAGTTTAAATAATCCAGATGCGTACAATAAAGAGGAGCGACAGGGTGCTGTGACATTTTCAGTGTAATCCCCTTTTCTTCCTGATGTATCTTATCTTTAAAACAGTCTGTCTTCCACTAACCATTTTAGATTATATACTTGATGCCAGTCGGTGTGGTGGTAAGGGTTTTGGGGCTAAGGAGACCTAGGTTTGAATCCTCTTTCTTTCATGAAGTCAGCTGGTCAGCCACAGGCCAGCCACCCTAACCTACCTCACGGGTATTGCGAGATAAAAATAGAAGGGAACTGTGATTGTTGCTTTGAACACCTTGGGAAGAGGAGGAGGAAGAGGAAGAAGGTTGGTTTTTATATGCCGAGTTTCTCTACCACTTAAGGGAGAATCAAACCGACTTACAATCACCTTCCCTTCCCCTCCCCACAACAGACACCCTGTGAGGTAGGTGGAGCTGAGAGAGTGTGACTAGCCCAAGGTCACCCAGCTGGTTTCATGTGGAGGACTGAGGAATCAAACCCAGTTCTCCAGATTAAAGTCCACCGCTCCAAACCACCGCTCTTACTACACCACGGTGGATCTCGAGTGCGAAGAGAGGGACAGGTGCGGTGTAACGGTTAGAGTGTCAGGCTAGGATCTGGGAGACCCAGGTTCGAATCCCCCACCCTGCCATGGAAAGTCGCTGGGTGACGTTGGACCGGTCACTCTGTGTCTCCTCACTCTATCCTTACCTACCTCACCTAAGCCAAACCTGGCCTACCTACCCCCTGTGAGGTAGGCTAGGCTGAGAGCGTGTGACAGGCCCAAAGTCACCCAGCAAGCTTCCATCGTGGAATGAGGATTTGAATCTGGATCTCCCAGACCCTAGTCTGATACCCTTAACTACTACAGCACTGAGGTTCACTTGTTGGCCGTGCAAATCCCAGTGTCCAAAGCTGAAATCTCCCTTTTGGGGGAAGAGTGGCGCAGGGGTAGTATCATGATTGGGTGTGTACAACTTAAAGTTCTGGTCTTAAGTTCAGTGAGTGGCTTTGAGTAAGTTGTATCCTTAACTTGTTGCGCGCACCCTTCCAAAGGGCCAAGAGAGCCAGTGTGGTGTAGTGGTTAAGAGTGGTGGTTTGGAGTGGTGGGAACCGGGTTCGATTCCCCACTCCACATGAGCGGCGGAGGCTAATCTGGTGAACCGGGTTGGTTTCCCCACTCCTCCACATGAAGCCAGCTGGGTGATCTTGGGCTAGGCACAGCTCTCTCAGCCCCACCTACCTCACAGGGTGTCTGTTGTGGGGAGGGGAAGGGAAGGTGATGTAAGCCGGTTTGATTCTTCCTTAAGTGGGAGAGAAAGTCGGCAAATAAAAACCAACTCTTCTTCTTCTTCTATTGAATTTCAGATTCTTTCTTTTTGTATAAACCTCACCATACTGTACGTTTAGTACTGTAACAATGGATTCTCACATCAGTACAGTTGCATTCACAATGAAATCGTGGCACATCGCAAGCTGCAGTTTCTCTTCCTGTTTTATTGCACTGCCGTGCAGGTCCCTAGGAACAAATTCACGCAGTGGGGAAATTTGTCAAGATTTCTGCAAGTTTCTGTCCCCTAAAGTGACCTTGGGCTTTTAGGAGATTGGTTTGTGGCTAAGAGTCAAGCTAAGGTCGCATGCCTGCAAACAGATCACGCCAGCATTTCAAAAACCAACATGGGAGTAACACAAATTATTTATTTACTTCATTTATACCCCCACTGAGGACCCAAAGTAGCTTGCATCATTCTTCTCTCTTCCATGTGGTCCTCACAACAACCCGGCGAGGTAGGTTAGGCCGTAAGTGTATGGCTGGCCCAAAGTAACCCAGCGAGCTTCCAGGGGAGAGTGGGGATTCGAACCTGGCTCTCCCAAATCCTAGTCTGATGTTTTAACCACTACACCGTGCTGGCTTTAAGGATCTTTCTGGGGGTCTTTTTAGCAGCATCAAAGTGAGAAGCAAAATGTATATTATCCATGAGAATTAGAACCTGCTCACCAAGCACCGTCTGAAATGCTCGCTTATATTACATCAGGGTAACAGGTTTGAATAAATCCTTCCAAGTCAGGTTTTCCGGATTTTGTTCTCAGCAATGGGTTTCAGTGAAGATTGTTCGGCTACCTTCTGTTAAACGAACATTGGCAATATGTTTTCGTCTCAATGCTCATTACTTCTTCAAGGGAAGGGTGCTGCTGACTGCTTTATAATATTGCCTGTCGGGTTTAATTCTGCTTAAACCTTAATGGAGTTCCGTGATGTTTGCAACCTTGCACTCGGGTTCCTTTTGTTTAACCACTCGCGTTCCCAGGCCCTCTGAATTTCCTGTAGCTGAGTTCATGCGTTGGGTGGGAGAGGAATAAAATGTGTTTTCACGTGGCTAGCCTCTGCAAAGCAGGGAAACATCGTTTGGGAAACCCAACCCTCGGTGAGAGTAGTGCATTTTTGTGGACGGTTACTCAATCTGTGAAGCGTTCTTCAGCTGCTGTAAGAAAGAAAGAAATATGCGGAAGCCCTGCAGACCCTGTGGGCAGGGCCCAATGGTTCTTTCCTGACTAACTCACACCATTCCTCCAAGCAGGGAAGTTATGATTACCCCGAGCCATATGGTGGTGTAGTGGCTAGAGCAAGGCTGTTAAACTCATTTTGTTATGATGGCCGGATATGACATAAATGTCACTTGGTCAGGCTGGGCTGTGCCTCACCAGCCAAGATCAGGATTTGGGGTGGTGGTGGCTGTCTCGCGGGCCAGATAAGATCTCTCAAGGGGCCGGATCTGGGCCCCGGGACATATGTTTGACACCCCTGGACTAGAGTGTTGGACTAGGATCTGTAACCTTGGGCCAGTCACATGCTCTCAGCCTAACCTACCTCACAGGGTTGTTGTGAGGATAAAACAGAGAGAGAAGAATGACGTAAGCCACTTGGGGTCCCCACTGTGGGAGAAAGGTGGGGTATAAATGAAATAAATAAATGTTTAAAGACTGCTGGGGATAACTGCTCCCAGAATGCTGTGTGGGTCTCTGAAGGGAGCTTGCAGTTAGATGTGTAAGCACAGGATCTCATGAATTGTGCCAGCAGATAATCCATTTCAAACCTGCGAATGGTTTTGTTGGTACAGGAATTGGCTTCTGGTGGCTTTATGGGAAAGAGATTGGTGGTTTGGCAACAGTTAACGGGACAGAGGCCACTGTTCTGTGTCACGTCCCCCATCCAGCCTTTGGTATCTCTAGCTTAGGTGGCATGTGCTGGAAAAGAATCTATGAACACATGAAGCTGCCTTATACTGAATCAGACCTTTGGTCCATCAAAGTCAGTATTTGTCTATTCAGACCGGCAGTGGCTCTCCAGGGTCTCAGGCGGAGGTCTTTCACATCACCTACTTGCCTAGGCCCTTTAACTGGAGATGCTGGCGATTGAACCTGGGACCTTCTCCATGCCAAGCAGGTGCTCTACCACTGAGCCACGGACCCTCCCTGAGACCCTAGAGAACAGCTGAATAACAGTATGCTGTAGATTGGATAGACCTGCTATCTAATGGGCAGGTGTACACCCATAACACGTAGCATGAATGCACTTTTTTCCGTGGCGTGTACCCACAGAGCAGAGCTACGATTCAGCCTGTCTACCCAGCCCATAAGCCTCGTTTGATATAGACTATACCACTGGTACCTGCAGCTCACCCCCTTAACTCTGTTTACCCATGAAACAATCCAGGGCATACCATTTAATTTGCCACACAAACAATACACCCCCCCCCCCCCCGTAGCAGTGTGAATGAACATGGAAAGTCGGAGGCTCTCCGCTGATTTCCCCAGCCTCCTTTGCTTTAGAAAAGGTTTGAAAGTCAGGGAGTGGGATGAGTCATCTGGGCCGTTTACTGCCCTCCTTGAGAAGCAGGCGCGCTTCTCTTGAAAAATACCATTGTCCATTCTGAGAACTGGCTCCTAAGCAACCGAGGCTGGTTTGGCCACGAAAATGGGGGAAGCGGACCAGCTGATGGGAAGCTGTTTGAAAAGCTGGAGGGGTTTTGCTTCTTAGCCACCCTCTTGGTTTTTGTTCCGTTGAACCCCAAATGTCTTGTGCGTTGTGGGCTCTTTGGGTCCCCACCTCTTATTTAAAAAACAAACAAACTGTAATTATCTGTGAGTCAAGTGTCATACTTTGAAGGAAAGCTGTTTTCGGTTAGCCCTAATTTTGTGGTGTCCTGTTTTTTGCTAAAAGGCGAGTGGAACGAAACAAAAAAAAATGTTGCAGCCAAGATTTGTACTTGGCAATGGCAAAAAGAATTGTTTGGTTTTGGAACGTCCATGGTCTAAAATTAGTTGAATTTGGGTATCCAGTGTGCTAGAAAGTGAATGCCTTTCCCCTGTGACACAACCCTTCCATCTTTTGAAATCAAATGTATTCATACCAAGCCAGTCCTGCTGTTTTGTGGTGCTAATGCAGTCCAGGAGGCGTGCTGGAGTTGAATTGCGAGACACAGCCGCCGACTCTCTCTCGTGAGGCCGCCCAGTTTCTCTGCAGTGCTTTCTCAGAATCTGTCAAACTTCAATGTAAGGAGCTGCCCCAAACAGTATCTGACCGTTGGTCAATCTAGATTGTGCTCACCCCCGCCAGCCTGGTTGTGCACAAAGGCTTTTTAGGATGCTTTGAATCAAGTTCTAGTTCGGTGTGATGTCTGTGTGCCGGTGCCTGGGTGAATTGGAGTTGCATCCCCAAAACACAAATGGAGATTCTAAATCTCAGTTTAAACCCATTTAGGTAGGCAAAAACAAACCCAGGTTTGCCTAGGCACCTGAGCTTGGACATCAAGCCTCCCCAAATCCAGAAGACTTTGCCATGAAAACAAGCTGTGCTCGTGCCCGTTACCTGATTTGATGGAGGAAGAGTGAGATGACCTTGCGGACATGACAACAAAGTGTGTTCATACTCATTACATGAGTCGATGAAGAAGCAAGATGAGCTTGTGAACATGAAAACAAGCTGCATTCATGCTCATTACATGAATTGATGGAGGAGGAGCAATATGAGCTTGTGCACATGACAACAAACTGTGTTCATACGCATTACATGAGTCGATGAAGAAGCAAGATGAGCTTGTGAACATGAAAACAAGCTGCTTTCGTGCTGATCATGGACAAACCACTGTTTATCACGATACTCGAAAGCGGCCTTAGTGAAAATATAATGGGATTGGAAGGGGCATGGGGTGGCAGTGTGTGATTCTACATTTGGCTTCTGGTCTTCTGAACCATAATTCAGAGAAAAAGACAGAGAAAGTAAAAGACAATTATATCTGTTCTCCGCATAATTTCAATTACCTGTAGTATCCTTGCCCTGACCTGGATATCCTAGGCTAGCCTGATCTCGTCAGATTTCAGAAGCTAAGCAGGGTCAACCCTTTCAAGTATTTGGATGGGAGACCTCCAAGGAATACCAGGGTCGTGATACGGAGGCAGGCAATGGCAAACCAACTCTGAACGTCTGTTGCCTTGAAAACCCCATCAGGGGTTTCCATATGTCAGCCTTGACTTTACAGCAAAAACAAACAAACAAAAAACCCAGTATCTTTGAGTATGCCACACTTCTTTTCTTCTCTCTTTCTGTCTCTTTCTCAGTGTCTCAGCCTGCAGAGTCTGATATTCCATTAGCTGAACTAAGTAAAAGCTATATTCAGGGTGTAGTTTTACATTTTTGCAGATCACATGCAAGTCGATTTGAATTTTAATGTTCAAGGAAGGAAATAGCTCTGGTGAATGACCTACAGAGCAGAGTGCTTCTCCTCTCAGTACACAAGTACATTACTGTGCTCTTCAACTTTCATCCTAGGCTAGCCTTCTGATCGCATTATCACCTCAGTCTAGAAATAACCCCTATCTTGTTTCCCTTTGGAACGTTTGGCAGCGTGCAGGAAATTCCCCTTCTAGCTTCTAAGCAATATCTTAACTACAAATCACTTGCCAGTGAATCTGTAAAACTGATTTATAGGCAACATGGTTCAGCCTTGGTAAAGATAAAGGTCCCCTGTGCAAGCACCAGGCCATTCCTGACCCATGGGGTGACGTCACATCCTGACGTTTCCTAGGTAGACTTTGTTTACTGGGTGGTTTGCTAGTGCCTTCCCCAGTCATCTTCCCTTTACCCCCAGCAAGCTGGGTACTCATTTCACCGACCTCGGAAGGATGGAAGGCTGAGTCAATCTTGAGCCAGCTACCTGAAACCAACTTCTGTTGGGATCGAACTCAGGTCGTAAGCAGAGCTTGGACTGCAGTACTGCAGCTTACCACTCTGCACCACGGGACTCATGTGTCTCTTACTTAAGTATGATATGAAGGACCATCTCCTCTGGTACTGTCCAACCCACAGATCTGTTTCTCTAGCCCTGCTCCCTGTGCCCCCCGTCTTCAGATGTGGAAGCGCGTGGTGACTAGAGACAGGGCATTTTCTGTGGTGGCACCTCGCCTTAGAAATGGCCTCCCCCTTCAGGCTTGCCTGGCCCAAACATTTCTTTTTACCCAGGCGTGTAGGGTTTTTTAAGCTGTTTTGAATTTTTAAAAATGCTAAAAAGTGAGGCAAACATGCAACAATAAACAAATATTGTTTAGCCTGCAGAGGAGAAGACTGAGAGGTGACATGATAACCATCTTCAAGTACTTGAAGGGCTGTCACATAGAGGATGGTGCCGAGTTGTTTTCTGTTGCCCCAGAAGGTCGGACCAAAACCAGCAGGTTGAAATTAAATCAAAAGAGTTTCCGTTTAGACATCAGGAAGACTTTTCTAACAGTTAGAGCGGTTCCTCAGTTGAACAGGCTTCCTCGGGAGGTGGTGAGCTCGCTCTCCTTCCCTGGAGGTTTTTAAGCAGAGGCTAGATGGCCATCTGTTAGCAATGTTGATTCTATGACCTTAGGCAGATCATGGGAGGGAGGGCATCTTGGCCATCTTCTGGGCATGGAGTAGGGCTCACTGGGGGTGTGGGGGGGAGGTAGTTGTTAAGTTCTTGCATTGTGCAGAGGGTTGGACTAGATGACCCTGGTGGTACCTTCCAACTCTGTGATTCTATGAAATATGCCTTTCCCAGTTAAATTCAGCTCAAGATGCTTTGTAAATTGAGGCTGTGATCTCATTATTGCCACCTGTTACCTAGTTTTACCTTTGGTACAAAAATTAATCTCATGGAATGGTACAGTTTAGGACAGGGGTACAGAGTCTGTTCAGAGGGCAAGAGCTGCCATTAGGAAATAATATTTTGTCAGCTGACATTTCGTCACCACGAATAGGAGGCCAGTTCCCAGGAAACTTATCACAATTTTTGCAATAAGCAGCAAAAATAAATAAATGAAAACCAGTCACCATCGTTCATCGGTTTTTCAAACAGTTAAAAACTGGTTTTGCTCTTTTCCTGTTATTGCTCCCCGATAATACTGTTAGTATGGTATCCAGGTTATTAATCCTTGCTTGTTTATTTATTACAGAAATGTCATAATCTGCAGGGTGAAGGTTAGTCAGCGGCATTTTGACTTAACGTTCCAATGGTCCCCCCCCAAACAAATTATACAATGGTCCTTAAAAGAAAATCCTGTTCTTTTTTTTCACTGAGGCATAAAGAAGCTTACCTTTTGTTTTCAGGCTGTAGTCAGCATTTGGGGGAAGCAAAGTAATCCTGTTACGGCGACTTAAGGGCCATTTGGACTCTCTTCACCGCTGATGGTTTTCAAGGCAAGAGACAAACAGAGGTGGTTTGCTGTTGCCTGCCTCCATGTAGCAGCTCTAGACTTCCTTGATGGTGTCCCATCCAAGTAATAACCAGGGCTGACCCTGCTTAGCTTCCAAGAACAGACAAGATCCGAGCTAGCTTGGGTCATCCAGGTCAGGACAAGAGATGAGCAGAGGGGGTTGCCATAACCTGCCTCTGCATGACAACCCTGGACTTCCTTGGCGGTCTCCCATCCAGGTACTGACCAGGGTCAACCCTGCTTAGCTTCCAAGATCTGATGAGGTCAGGCTAGATCAAGGCACTTTTTCCAGAAGTCACATCTACAATGCAACAAAACCACAATAACCCACAAAAAATATATACTTGGAGCAGTGCTACACCGAGCTTCATGAGGAACCGATGTGGTGTAGTGGTCAGAGTGTAAGACTAGAGTCTGGGAGACCCGAGCGTGAATCCCCGCTCTCCCATGGATGCTTGTTGGGTGATGCTTGAGCCAGCCACACCCTCTCAGCCTGACCTACCTCCCAGGGTTGTTGTGAGGATAAAATGGAGGAAAGGGGAAATGATGCTTAAATGCTTTGGGTTCTCATTGAGGGGAAAGGGTAAGGTATAAATGTAAATAAAGGATAGAATTAAAATGGGGGGGGAGGAATGAAGGAGAGAAAAAAAACCAATGTTCTGCCCAAGAACATCCGCATTCTCTATGTCAGGACTGTCCTCATGGGTAGTTTGGACCACTTTCTCAAATTACGTGGTACCAGTACTGCTTTTACAGTGCAGTCCCAAGAAACACATTTATGCTTCTGTGCACTTTGACTTCAGTGAGCTCAGAAGAGGAGGAGTTGTGGCTCAGTGGTAGAGCATCTGCTTGGCATGCAGAAGGTCCCAGGTTCAACCCCTGCCATCTCCAGTTAAAGAATCTGGCAGTAGGTGATGGGAAAGACCCTTGCCTGAGACCCTGGAGAGCCGCTGCCAGTCTGACTAGCCAGTAGCGACTGTGATGGACTAATGGCCTGACTCAGTATAAGGCAGCTTCATGCGCGTTCCAAGGTGTAAATCTGTTTTAAGGCTCCGCTGGTCCTAAAAAAAGCTGTTTTCCTTCTTCCCGTCTCGCCTTAACCACACGCGGACGTTCGCTGCAATAATTAGAGATTTTCGCTTTGGTGCTTCTAACGTCACGTATCGAGGATAATCTTTGATGAACCAGAATGTGCAGAGCAGAACATGCCGCTCCGGTTCTTTCAGCAAACAAAACCCGCAACTTCTCCCTGGCGTGACTTGTAAATGGAAACTTACAGAATAACATTTCACGCAATCATCAACTGTATAATTTAGGTTTGCTTTTGAAGTGAAATGGCTTCCCCCTTCCCTTTTCAGCCTGGATTATAATACTCGTAGAGTCTCACTGTCTTGGTAGATTTTTTTTTCATAGCCCAGCAAAAAACCTGAGTAAGCCGATCGAGGGCGAGTAGTTTTAGATGACAGAACGAATCCTTTGTTGAGAAACAGAGCGGCATTCAGAGGCATTCCCCCCCCTTCGGTTTCGTACAGTAGAAACATCACAACTGTTTCCCTTTTCCCTGGCAGACAGAATCGTCTGTCCAGGGGGCAAGAATCAATGCTGATCTTTGTATGTTCTTAGTTCAGAGGGCACACTCTTCTAGATGTTGCAGAATAGCGATGCATTTCAGCCACCTTTGCAGCTAGATAGTTTGCAGTCCAATTTATTTCTGTTTTTGAACAAGGTTTTTTTTGTATTCTTGAACAAACTTTGTTTGTGTCCTTCTTTGTGTTATACAAACTCTAAGCTGTGGGAAGGGTTTTGGAAACAGTAAAAACATGGAAGTTGTCGGGCTTACCGGAAATAGGTGTTAGTGGAGGAAGAGGAGGAAGAGTTGGTTTTTATATGCCGACTTTCTCTACCACTTAAGGGAGACTCTAACCAGCTTACAATCACCTTCCCCTCCCCACAACAGACACGCTGTGAGGTAGGTGAAGCTAAGAGAATGTGACTTGCCCAAGGTCACCCAGCTGGCTTCGTGTGGAGGAGCTGGGAAACAAATCCAGTTCACCAGATTAGTGTCCGCTGCTCATGTGGAGGAGAGGGGAATCGAACCCGGTCTCCAGATAAGACTCCACTGCTCCAAACCACCGCTCTTAACCACTACACCACTAACTAAAAGCTTGCTTATTTAAATTTTTCCAAAGGTCCATCAACTTATTTATTTGGCATGTAAATAAAATGATTTGTTCTGGGGGTTCTCCCCACCCCCCACCCCAAGCTGGTTCTCTGGATAGGCAGTGTAGGGGACACGTGCGAGTTAAGTTTTGATCTGCTCTGACCCTCTGAGTTAAACAATATTGAGAGAGAGAGAATTGCCCAAGACCAGCGGGAAAATTTCAGGGCTGAGTGAAACGTTGAACATTCTGTGACATCAGCAGGTGTGTGCCAATAGCTGCAAAGGTATCACACATTTGTGCTTCCCTGTAGGGCTATAGATCTTGTGTGAATGTTTAGTTGCACCTTTAAGAATAGGTGCTAGCTAGCCTGGTTGCATGTTGCAGTACCATGCCATGTGACATTGTTTCTCCCTCGCCATTAGGCAGTACATTTTCCCCGTCTGTCATTGCTGACCTCAGTAGCATTTTTTCTCTTTAAAAAATATTTTTTTAATTTTATTTTTCAAATGGATAAAACAAACCATACATATCAACTTCTTACATTGTACTGGAACTTACTTTATAATTTCATTTGATTATACCTTCTTTGAGTTATTACATTTGCATTTCTTACTTAAATTCTTACATTCTGTTATTATTATTGGTGAACAATATAATAAAAAAAAGACTTTCCATTTTTCTTTGAACTCAGAAGTTGACCTATTATGCACTAAATTGTGTAACTCCCTGCCCCAGGATGGGGTGATGGCTGCCATCTTGGAAGGCTTTAAGAGGGGAGTGGACATGTTTGTGGAGGAGAGGGCTATCCATGGCTATTAGTAAAAATGGATACCAGTCATGATACATTCCTCTTATCTCCAGGATCAGAGGAGCATGCCTATTATATCAGGTGCTGTGGAACACAGGCAGGATAACGCTGCTGCAGTTGTCTTGTTTGTGGGCTTCCCAGAGGCACCTGGTCAGCCACTGTGCGAACAGACTGCTGGACTTGATGGGCCTTGGTCTGATCCAGCAGGGCTTTCCTTATGTTCTTATGGAGGATGGGGCTATCCATGGTACTAGTCCAAATGAGCAGTAGTCATGACACATACCGATTCTCTCCAGCATCAGAGGAGCATGCCTATTCTGTTAGGTGGTGTGGAACACAGGCAGGATAATGCTGCTGCAGTCGTCTTGTTAGTGGACTTCCTGGAGGCACCTGGTTGGCCGCTGTGTAAACAGACTGCTGGACTTGATGGCCCTTGGTCTGATCAGCAATGGTTGCATGTTCAGCTACTTTATTTTTCCATTCATTTACATCTGGGTAGTCTTCTGCTTTCCGCTTTCTTGCGTCCTCCACTCTTGCCTCTGTCACCATATACCTAAATAGTTCATTATATATTTTTGGCATATTACCTGGTAAAATATTTAACAACATACTTTTTGGGCTCTGTCCACAAAAGTCCTATATCACATTGGGTTTAGAGCTCCTGTATTCTGCTCCATCACCGGCAAGCAAGCTTGCGGAAGGAACCCTGAGATCCAGAGCTGAATAGCCAAAGAACTATAGCCATAAACCTCCCTGGTTAGGATATTAGGATATTGGTTAGGTCAGCGTTGTGTAGTAGTTAAGAGCGGTGGACTCTAGTCTGCAGCACCAGGTTTGATTCCCTGCTTCTCCACATGAGCGGCGGAGGCTAATCTGGTGAACTGGATTTGTTTCCCCACTCCTCCACGTGAAGCCAGCTGGGTGACCTTGGGCTAGTCACAGCTCTCTCCGCCCCACCTACCTCACAGGGTGTCTGTTGTGGGGAGGGGAAGGGAAGGTGATTGGAACCCAGTTTGATTCTTCCTTAAGTGGTAGAGAAAGTCGGCATATAAAAACTTCTCTGCAAGCCAGGACTCCATAGCGAGGAAGAACAGAGCCCTCTTAGCTTTGGCGTGCATGGCACACCCCCGCAGTGATGTTACGGGCCGTGTTCCTCTGCTCTTTGGTGGCTCCCGCGTGCCGAGCCTCCTGACATTACAAGATCAGTTTGCTAGCCAGAAGAGTGGTAATTGTTTTAAAATGCCTTGGAAATGTGGTTACAATTAGGGCTGCGTTCATGTGCCAGTCCTCCTTGAAAGCAGCTTCATGTGTCCTAACGTAACGTTTTGCATGCTGAAAAGAAATGCCGTTTGACTTCAGAGCTATTTTAGAGAAGAGTGAATGAAGCAAAATTGAATTAAGCAGCCTGTCTTTGTTTAGAAGACAGTGCATTTTTTTCCTGCACAAATTGAAGTCCTGATATAATTTAAAGTGACATTTATTTCCTTTTAATGTTTCTCCCTCGTCTTTTTAAGACAAACGTATGGCATTAAGGAGCTCATTGCTGAACTGTAATGCCATGTGTGTGTTTGTGAACGTAAGAACATGAGAGGAACCCTGCTGGATCAGACCAGTGAGGGTCCATCTAGTCCAGCATCCCATCTCACACAGTGGCCAACCAGTTCCTCTGGAGGTTCAACAACAGGGCATAGAGGGCGAGGCCTTCTCCTGAGAAGAACCACAGAAGAGCCCTGCTGGATCAGACCATCCAGTCCAGCATCCCATCTCACACAGTGGCCAACCGGTTCCTCTGGAGGGCCAACAACAGGGCATAGAGACCGAGGCCTTCCCCTGGTCAGAACCTCAGAAGAGCCCTGCTGGATCAGACCAGTGAGGGTCCATCTTACTTCAGCATCCTGTTTCACACAGTGGCCTGCTGCTGGCCAACATAGGGCACGGAGGCCGAGGCCTTCCCTTGATGCTCCCTCCTAGTATGAGTTGTGTTTGTCCACCATCCAGACAAGGTCTCTTTGCCGGCTGCATTTCTCCTTCACATTTTGGCACATGGATTTCCATATGGGAGAGCGCGAACCAGGGAGGAATAGTTTCTGCACAGAATCCCACGGCTTCCCACTGCCAGCTCGGCTAAAATGCAAACAATCCAGTCCAAGTGGAAAGCTCTCTCTGCCCCCCCCCCCCGAATCTTGTGAAATTACTAGGGAGGGGTCACTGGTACCCGGGCCAGATGCTCAGTGCCAAACGGCTGCGTTGGGAGTTCATAGACAGTTTGCCAAGGATACTGGAGTCTTGCAATCACGTAATATGGTAACCTTGCCCAAGTAAGCAGGCCTGGGTCCGGCCAGCAGGGCCCCACCTGGGAAATCTACATGTCTTCTTTTGCGGGGGACAGGAGGCAGCTCCAAGAGTATACAGAAGGTCCCAGGTTCAGTCCCCACCATCTCCAGTTAGAAGGATCAACTAGCAGACGATAAAAAAGACCTTCGCCTTTGACCTTGGAGAGCTGCTGCCCGTCAGAGGAGACAAGAATCACCTGGACAGACCAACGGTCTGAGTCCGTAGAAGGTGGCTATGTTTTCGTGTGGTACTGCAGAAAGTAATCTTGAATCAGCTTATTTGCATGAATCTTTCTCCTCTTGCAGCAAGCTCATGAATTCCTTTCCTACCAACCACTACATCCCTACCGGAAAGCTATTCTGTGTTAGAATCATAGAATCATAGAGTTGGAAGGGAAAAGCTGCCATTAGGAATAATATTTCCTAATGGCAGCTCTTTCCCTCTGAACAAACTCTGTACCCCTGTCCTAAACTGTACCATTCCATGAGATTAATTTTTGTACCAAAGGTAAAACTAGGTAACAGGTGGCAATAATGAGATCACAGCCTCGATCTACAAAGCATCTTGAGCTGAATTTAACTGGAAAAGGCATATTTCATAGAGTCACAGAGTTGGAAGGTACCACCAGGGTCATCTAGTCCAACCCTCTGCACAATGCAGGAACTTAACAACTACCTCCCCCCCCACACCCCAGTGACCCCTACTCCATGCCCAGAAGATGGCCAAGATGCCCTCCCTCTCATGATCTGCCTAAGGTCATAGAATCAGCATTGCTGACAGATGGCCATCTAGCCTCTGCTTAAAAACCTCCAGGGAAGTAGAGCTCACCACCTCCCGAGGAAGCCTGTTCCACTGAGGAACTGCTCTAACTGTTAGAAAATTCTTCCTAATGTCTAGACAGAAACTCTTTTGATTTAATTTCAACCTGCTGGTTTTGGTCCGACCTTCTGGGACAACAGAAAATAACTCGGCACCATCCTCTATACGACAGCCCTTCAAGTACTTGATAACCAAGTACTTGAAGATGGTTATCATATCCCCTCTCAGTCTTCTCCTCTTCAGGCTAAACATAACCAGCTTCTTCAACCTTTCCTCATAGGACTTGGTCTCCAGACCCCTCACCATCTTTGTTGCCCTCCTCTGGACACGTTCCAGCTTGTCTACAATTTATATCCTGACATCCTCCTCAATGGAGACCCCAAACGGCTTACGTCGTTCTCCTCCCATCCCTTTTAGCCTCACAACAACCGTGTGAGGTAGGTAGGTGAGGCTGAGAGTGCGTGACTGGCCCAAGGTCGCCCAGTGGGCTTCTGTGGCAGGATGTGGATTTGAACCAGGGTCTCCCCGACCCTAGGGTGACACCCGAACCACTGTACTGCTACAAACAGCAGTTTGCCACAAAGGCAGAATTAACCCTTTCGTTCATCAATTGCAAGGAGAGAGCCACTGTGGTATAGTGGTTAAGAGTGTCAGACTAGGATCTGGGAGAACCAGGTTCGAATCCCTACTCTGCCATGAAGGCTCGCTGGGTGACCTTGGGCCAGTCACACAATCTGCCTAACCTACCTCCCAGGGTTGTTGTGAGGATAAAATGGAGGAGAGGAGAATGATGTAAGCTGCCTTGGGTCCCCTTTGGGGAGAAAGACAGGGTACAAATGCCATCAATAAAAATACATAAATAAATAAAAAGAGGGAGGGAGGGAGGGAGGGGTGGGGGTCAGGTCAAAACTTTTTCTCAGCTCATTCATGTAGCAGCAAACCATTATTTGGCGTTACATCAGAAGCACGCCATTCCCCGACAATTCAGAAGCCAAGTCTTCTTTTTCCCCTTATCTTGAGAATACCAAGAACAAAAGACAAGAGAGATGAAGCTTTAACTGATTACAACCACATCCTAAAGCACAGGAACTAAATTTAAAAAACAGGAAAAAAAACCTTCCACCACAAAGGGGACATTATCACATCTAGAAACTTTAGAACTCTTATGAGGTTTTGGCGGGTGGCGCGTCGTGTTTCCTGGATTTGTTTTGTACATCCTCTGTGGACAGGAAGCCAGAAACATTTGAAGAATACTTCAGGGGCCTGGGATCGTGGAAAATAACTCAGCAGCCTGAACAGGACATGTAAAGCAGGGGTTCTCAGATATAGTCACAGCTGGCTTGCTTGGTGTGCTGTTTCTTAGGTGTGCCCAGCATTTATTTTATGTGCACATGGAAAAATACACAGTTTGGGAATAAGAGGGCACGCATTTGCAAGAATGTGAAGTATAAAAAGGCCCATTTGCCGGGGAGCTGTGACTGACCATGTCAAGGAAAATCACCTAAGGCTCCTTCAGTGTCAGAGCCAAATTAGAAAAGACAGAGGATCGGCCATTGTTTAGCTATTTATACTCCGCTTTTCGAGAGACAGCGTAGTGGTTAAATTGTCGGACGAGGACCTGGGAGACCCAGGTTCGAATCCCCACTCGTGCCATGGAAGCTTGCTGGGTGACCTTGGGCCAGTCACACACTCTCAGCCCTCACCCTGACTAGTATTTGGATGGGAGATCTCCAAGGAATACCAGGGTCGTGACATGGAGGCAGGCAATGGCAAACCCCCTCTGAACCTCTCTTTCTTGCATTAAAAACCCTACGGGATCACTGTAAGGCAGCTGTGACATGACAGCAGAAAAAACAACGACAAAACACGTTTCTCCCCCATCCAGGAGCCAAAGTGGATTACGACTTTGTTCTCTCCTACTCCGTTTTATCCTTACAATAACAACCCTGCGAGGTAGATGAGGCTGAATGTGTGACTGGCTCGAGATCACCCAGCAGGATTTGAACCCGAGTCTTCCGGATCCTTGCTGCTCTAGCCACAACACTATGCAAGTCACGTGAAATTCCTAGTGTGTTATAAAGGGTGGGAGGGAGAAAGTCTGCAGTCTGTGCTAAGGAAGTCTTGTATTCTTTGACTTGCATGCGTAGGCTTGATTTGAGTCGCGGAGATGGGAAAGAGCCATGCAAGGCACCCTGGCCTGGATTGGGAGGTTTTCTGCTGTGAGAAGGGAGGGGATTGTAAGCCGCTTTGAGACTCCTTAAAGGTAGAGAAAAAGTACGGTACAAAAACCAACTTCTTGCTGCTTAACACACACCCTCCAGTTGAACTCTTTTTATCGCTTGGCACTTGACATCTGACTTCTTTGGATGCAGGAAGACGTAAGCGGAATGGTGACATCCGTCGCGGGATGCTGTCGTTTCAGTGATGTGGAAAGCAGCGGCAGAAAACGGGGACAGCCTGTGGGCACGCTCCAACCGTTCTGCAAACTAATTCAAGGCGCCACATTTTGTTTTTCTGGGTTTAGTGGTTATTCTGCTCGGTAATTGCTCAAAGATTCGAAGGAACTGTCTGCTCGCGAATTTGGATTTAATTTTGCAGGAAACCATGCTGAGCTATAAAACTGTCAGCTTCAGGATATTGTACACGCTTGGCTAGGGAGAGGGCTGTTTATGTAAAAAAATGTGTCCCATTCTGCATTTGGCATTGCCTTGTAGGATGAAGAAGAGTTGGTTTTTATACTTTCTTTTTCTCTACCTTTAGGAGTTGGTTTTTATACCTCTACTTTTTTTCTACATTACAATCTCCTTCTCTTCCTCTTCCCCACAACAGACACCTTACGAGGTGGGTGAGGCTGAGAGAGTTCAGAGAGAACTGTGAGTGCCTCAAGGTCACCCAGCAGGTTTCATGTGGAGGAGCGGGGAATCGAATCTGGTTCTCCATATTAGAGTCCGCCACTCTTAACTACACCACACTGGCTCTCACCACGCTGGGTCCCCAATGCGTGCCACAATGGTTGGAAGCTGGTGACCAAAAACAAGATATTAGATCAATGATTCTCAATTTTAGTTTAATATACTGAGTTTCAATAAGCCTCTAGGAGACGGCAGGAGAAAGGCAGGGTATAAATGAAGTAAATAAATAAAATAAAAATAATAAATAAGGTTCAATAGTCGTTTTACTTCCTCCAAGCAACCGCAAGCAATCATACATAAAAGCAGTCCATTACTTCTGGATGAAAAACAGCAGCAAATCTGTAACCCCAAACCAAAACTCGCAGCTGGACGTGTATTTTCGAAAATTCTAGCAGGTGAGGATTGGTGTTTACATCTATATTTTGGTAGAGATACTTAACATAGCATTTATATAGCACTTATTGAGTTAAGGGATCTCGGGCAAATTCTCTTTCTCTTCCTCCTCCTGAGACCACAGAGAGCCACTGTCCTAGAAGGACTAGTGAGGTGACTTTGTATATGTCCACTTGGCATACCAAGTAGCCCTTTCAGTGGCATTCTTAAGGTATGTTGGTATTCTTCCATACATTTTGGGTTGGAGTCTGAGAGAACTGGGACAGATCCCAAGCTCCCAGGGGCTTTTGTCAGTGAGGTGAGGTTGGACTTGGTGATTTTCCAGCCCACGATCATGTTCTTTTAGTCTCTGAGCCACCAGCCTTTCCCCCATACCTGCATTTTAATGGAGAAAGAATGCCACTTCTAAAACTTGTGTGAAGAGAAAGGGCATCCAGTATATAGGCTAGTTATTTAACGTTTTGCTACCCAAGTTATTTTAATTGTTTAACAATCCCTTGGTAAAAACAACGGCCTTGTGAATTGGAAAAACTTGTGATGTTTACCTTCAGCAAAGTTTGGAAGACTCATTTGCAGAAGCTGGATACTGCCAGCTTAAGCAGGGGACCCTCGAGAGTCGGGGGGGGAGGATACCATCCTTCCCTCCCCCCACTTGCTCTGTTTACTGGCATTTTGTCAGCCAGCCTGCCTGGCTCACACAGCGGTGTGTGTGTGTGGGGGGGGGAACCAGGGAATCTCCCCCTCCCACTTCTCCACCTTACCTACCTGCCTGCTTGGCTCACAGGGGAATGGGCGGTGACCCTCTTCTCCCGTCCAGCTGACTCACATGGCAGGGGAGTGGTCCCTCCTCTAAAACGGCGTCCGAAATCTCACAACGTAGCAACGCAAGATCTCAGTCTTTTCCTAAAAATAACTCCACTTTTATCTTTTTAGATTTTCTGCAAATAAAAGTTCTGAAAAATGTATCCTCTTTGTACCCGGCCCTAATCTTTGGGTTTTTCTATTTACAAGGCTGTCAAGTTCAGAATTAGATATAGGGTACTAGCAACCGTACCTGTAAATCAAACCTTACTGTTGGTTTACAAATGGAACTATTCAGAGTGCATTTACTACTGAAAGTATAGAGGACTTGTTAATTTGAACCAATCCTTACAGTATAAGGCCTGTTGTGTTTAAAATCGTCTTCATTTCTGCAATCAGCTGAGTCGCAAACTACTTTTATGGTGCATTTTTTTTTTGATAAGCGGCCTATGAGTTTTAATTTGGAGTCTTAGAACAATAATTGCTTTTTAAAAAAGAATTTCTGCTCTGCATCACAGAAACATAATAAAGGAGCACCTGATTCTACTAATAAAGTTGCTGTTTTAGTGTTGTAGCGTTAAATGGTTACTGTGCCGTCCTAAGCAGAGTTACACCCATTAAAGTCCATTAAAATCAAAGGGCTTAGAATGGTGTAACTCTTCTTGAGTTTTTATACCCTGTTGAAGTCTGTTGAGAGCCAGCGTGGTGTAGTGGTTAAGAGCGGTGGACTCTGATCTGGAGAACCAGGATTGATTACCCACTCCTCCAGTTGAGCAGTGGAGGCTAATCTGGTGAACTGGATTTGTTTCCCCACTCCTCCACATGAAGCCAGCTGGGTGACCTTGGACAAGTCACTCTCTCTCAGCCCCACCTACCTCACAGGGTGTCTGTTGTGGGGAGGGGAAGGGAAAGTGATTGAAAGCCAGTTTGAGTCTCCCTTAAGTGGTAGAGAAAGTCGGCATATAAAAACCAACTCCTCCTCCTCCTCCTTCTTCTTCTTCTTCCTCTTCTTCTTCTTGCATTGTTAGACAGCTGCATATATGTGTGGATCTTGATAGAGAAGTCTCTTTTCTGGACAACAGAGGTCATTCATTTCAGACCCTCCCAAGCTGGGGAGTTCCTGGTATTTTTTTCAACATGGTCACAATCGAGATTTTAAAAAACCCTAAACATTTCATTTAAATAAGAAACCTGTGAGATTTAATTGATGGACTGAGATCTTCATTCACACAATTCCTCTCCTGATGTTTGTTGGGAAGGAAGAGATCTTCCAGGACTTTGCGCTCCCCACTTTTGATGGGGATCACCTGACCCTTGCTGACTCGGTTAAGATCATAGGGATTTTACTGGATCTAGCATTGCTACTGAAAAAGCAATTTAATGCTGCTGCTGCTGCAAAAAAAAAAATGCTTTCTTCCAACTCAGTCTAGCCTGAAAGATTGCCTTCCTCTGTCCAATCTGGTCACCGGGAGCCGTGTCCCACTGTGACATCGAGAGTACAGTACTATAAAGCACTCTACAGAGCTCTCCCCACAAAGTCAACTTGGAGATTCCAGTCGGTGCAGAACATGCCAGCTCAGTTACTGTCAGGAGACAGGTGGGGCGTGCATATTACCCCATTCTGCCGTCGCTCCAATGGCTGCCCTTTAGTTACCGGGCTCAGTTTAACTGTCCCTAGGAGCCAAAACAGAGCCCCGTGGCAAAGAGTGGTAAGCTGCAGTACTGCAGTCCAAGCTCTTCTCACGACCTGAGTTCGATCCCGATGGAAGTTGGTTTCAGGTAGCCGGCGCAAGGTCGACTCAGCCTTCCATCCTTCCGAGGTCGGTCGATTGAGTACCCAGCTTGCTGGGGGTAAAGGGAAGACGACTGGGGAAGGCACTGGCAAACCACCCCGTAAAACAAAGTCTGCCTAGTAAACGTCGGGATATGACGTCATCCCATGGGTCAGGAATGACCCGGTGCTCGCACAGGGGACCTTTACCTTAGGAGCCAAAAAGACTAAACTGAGGCTATCGTATTTTGGTCACACTACAAGAAGACAAGAGTCACTGGAAAAGACAATCATGCTAGGAAAGGTGGAAGGCAAAAGGAAAAGAGGAAGTCCCAAGATTAGATGGGTTGAGACTATAAAGGAAGCCACGGCCCTCAGTTGGCAAGACCTGAGCAAGACTGTTAAGGATAGAACATTTTGGAGGACATTGATTCATAGGGTCAGAAGCAACCTGACGACTCATAACATAACACACACATATCACATACAGAGGCCTTCATGGCCTTGGTCCCTCATATCTTTGAGTCTGCCTGTCTCCCTATGTTCCGCCATGACACCTTCACTCATAGAAGCGGGGCCTTCTTCAGGTGCCACCCTGCAAATGGGCAAAATCAACAACTGCCCCTACACGTGTCTTCTCTGCTGTGTCCCCCCACCTTGTGGAATGGCTTGCCTCACCAGGTTAGAAAGTCTCCCATTTTCCTGGCTTTCTGCCAACTATGCAAAAATGAATGATTCAGGAGGGCTTTTTTTACCCAGGTGATTAAGAGTGACCAACTCTAATCTGGAGAACCAGGTTTGATCCCCCACTCCTCCACACAAAGCCTGCTTGAGCCAGTCACAGTTCTCTCCGAACTCTCTCAGCCCGTGTGGAGGCAGGCGATGGCAAACCACCTCTGGACGCCTTTTGACTTGAAAGCCCTACCGGGCTGCCATAAGTCAGCTGCGACTCGACGGCACTTTCCACCACCAAGACATACACTGAACAGTGTAATTTGGACGGATCACAAATTTGGGTTGGGAAATTCCTGGAAATTTGAGGGTGGCGCTTGTGGGGCTCCCTGCCCCAGGATGTGGTGACAGCTGCCAACTTGGAAGGCTTTAAGAGGGGAGTGGACATGTTCACGGAGGAGAGGACTATCCATGGATACTAGTCCAAATGGATACTAGTCATGATGCATATCTGTTATCTCCAGTATCAGAAGAGCATGTCTATTATATTAGTTGTCATGGCAGGATAAATGCTGCTGCAGTCGTCTTGTTTGTGGACTTCCTAGAGGCACGTGGTCGGCCACTGTGTGAACAGACTGCTGGACTTGATGGGCCTTGGTCTGATCCAGCAGGGCCTTTCTTACGTTCTTATGTTAGGAGAGCAGGGTTTGGGGTGGGGAGAGACCTCAGAAGGGTAGAATGCCACAGAGTCCACCGGCCAAAGCAGCCATTTCCTCCAGGGGAACTGAGCTCTGTCATCTGGAGATTAGCTGTAATTCTGGGAGATCTGCAGGCCTCACCTGGAGGCTGGCAGCCCTAGGTGGTGGTTCCGATTGCTTCCAGTTTGCAGCTCTAACCATTTTAACAGCAGGGAATTGAGCTAGCTCCATGTCAGAGAGGTCTGCATAACCTTTCAAATAGCCGACGACTAGTCTGTATTTCTTATCTGCCTTCCAAATTAGAAAGCATCCGGCGCTATTTTTGTATGCCTGAGAAATGCAACCGCGCTTGCAAGCGATCTTGTTGTGGGCTGCATGCTTTCTTGTAGCCCATTCCTAACCGTACTGACTTGGCAGTGTCAGCGTGATCCACTCCTACATAAGCCCGCTTACAGAAACATAGTCTGAGAGAGGGCTGGCTTTTTGAGCGCTTGAAAATGATTTTTTCAAATCTGTCCTGAGTGAAAACGGAGTGCCAAAGAGAGCTGGGGAAATTTATGTCCATCTGACGGATTGTTTACTATCTTAAAAATGCTGCGGCCGAATTAATCTGGTCTCCAAACAGATGATTCATCAGCCTTGTGGGTCACCGCAGGAGTAAACCTCATTCCGAGATTAAACGGAACGTGGGTTAGATAACACCACTCGGGAGTGGGGACTGGCAACGTTGCTGTGAATTCTGCAGGCATATCGCCTGAAGCACGCGAGCCCCCTCTAGCCAACGCAAACCCCCAGAGGGGCTTTGTGCAGCCAGAGAACATTGAGGCTCTGGCAGCGAGTCAAAATGTATGACTGGACAAGAAAAGAGAGATCCGCTTAGCTTCTAATGGTAGTGGGGAGGGCACGCACGGGGTCATCATGGGCTTGCTGCTTTTGTCTGGCTAAACTTCACATCTTCCATATAAATTCCCATTTTCCTTAAAAAGCACTTTTAAAGACTCATGCTCACTTGCAGGCGTTTTTGAAGCTGCCTTATAGTGAATTAGACCCTTGGTCCATCAGAAGAAGAAGAAGAGTTGGTTTTTATATGCCAACTTTCTCTACCACTTAAGGAAGAATCAAACTGGCTTACAATTTCCTTCCTTTCTCCCTCCCCACAACAGACACCCTGTGAGGTAGGTGGGGCTGAGAGAGCTCTAAGAGAGCTGTGACTAGCCCAAGGTCACCCAGCTGGCTTCATGTGTAGGAGTAGGGAAAACAATCCAGTTCGCCAAATTAGCCTCCGCCACTCATGTGGAGGAGTGGGGAATCAAACCCGGCTCTCCAGATTAGAGTCCACCGCTCTTAACCACTACACCACGGCAGCTCATCAAAGTCAGTATTGTTTACTCAGACCGGCAGCGGCTCTCCAGGGTCTCAGGCAGAGGCCTATTCACATCACCTACTTGCCTGGTCCTTTTAGCTGGAGATGCTGGGGATTGAACCTGGGACCTTCTGCATGCCAAGCAGATGTTCTAACATTGAGCCACAACTCAGGAGCAGGATGCATTAACATATAGTAAGCAAACCATGAGCGTGTATTTCGTTTCACCTCATTTCCCACCCCCCTTGCCTGAAGGGCAGCTCTGCAACTGCATAGCCAGAGGGCTTATATTTTGGGGGGAGTAAAGGTCACCAGCATTATTTTCACTTCTTGCTTGAAGAACGAGTGAAGAACGAGTGGCCAGCAAGCGTACGCTAGGGGCTGTGGCTCAGTGGCAGAGCATTTGCTTTCTGTGCTGAAGGTCCCAGGTTCTATCCCCGGCATCTCCTGTTAAAAGGACCAGGTAAGAGATGATGTGAAAGACCTCTGCCTGAGACCCTGGAGAGCTGCTGCCAGTCTGAGTAGACAATACTGACCTTGAGAGACTTATGGTCTGATTCAGTAAAAGGCAGCTTTGTGTCTATAGTGCTCTGGATTGCTGAATAGGATTGCCTGCTCCCCTTTGGAGACAGAGCCTGGGAAAGGTGGGGTTTGGGGAGGGGAGGGACCTCAGCGAGGTATAATGTTATGGAGTCCAACCTTGAAAGCGGCCGTTTGCTCCAGAGGGCCAGATCTCTGTCATCTGGAGAGCCATTGTAATTCTAGGAGGAATTACCTGGATGACACATGATCACACATGAAGCTGCCTTATACTGAATTAGACCCTTTGTCCATCAAAGTCACTATCGTCTACTCAGACTGGCAGCGGCTCGCCAGGGCATCAGGCAGGGGTCTTTCACATCACCTACCTGCCTAGTCCCTTTAACTGGAGATGCTGGATATTGAACCTGGGACTTTCTGCATGCCAAGCAGATGCTCTACCACTGAGCCACAGCCTTATTGCTCCGGTGCACCCTGATGTGCTCGTGAGAATAGATATGTGCACTTCCTCCATCGCTTCCCCCCATCCGAAATCGAGAGTGGGTGTTAAAGCAATGTGGCACGTAGGTAGCGGCAGCCCCCCCCCCTTCTAGAACACAAGCCAAGGTTAGCCCAGGAGTGAACAAAAATGCTCTCCTCTTTCTCAGGTCCTTCAGACTCAATCCCAGAGTTGTCATCGGCTCCACCTCTGGCCCCACCGAGTTGCCAGAATTTTGGAAATCGAAAATGGGCAACCACTACCCACGGGCCTTGGCTGGGGTTAGACGTCGGCATTCACCACTGTGAAGCTAATCAGGGTCCCCCCTTCACCGGGTTTGAGACCAGTTTTAATCCAGGTAAATGGGACCCCGGTTATCCTTTCTTATGGCTACTTTTTGGTGCCAAGTTAATACCAGGTCCACTCGGATCGTTGCCTCATCCGTCTCTGGGGTCACCATGGGTCAGTCACATGTTCTCAGGCTGTCCAGTAGCACCTTAGAGACTGACAAGATTTTCAGGGCAAAAGCTTTTGAGAGGCAAAGCTCCCTTCGTCAGACACAAGTGGGAGCAGGGATCTGTGGCCATTTATGCTTGGTAACTAGCAGTGCGTTCCAGGCTGAAGTGCCTTCATATTGTTTTGAGTTTTTCATGCTGAACCATCATTCAGGAAGTGGACTTGATACCTGCTTCGCATTTCTTAAGAGCCCCTTTAACACGACCTTTTGTATTTGCTTTGCTCCTGCACCGAAGCATTTACTGAAGGAACCATGAAAAATCACAAACGCGGCTTAGCTATGCAAACGACCAGACCATTGCCAATGGCTATGCAAACGAAGCAGGGAAGGAGCAGGCGAGCGTGTGTGGGGGGGGGAGGAATTTCTCCTTTTGCATCGGGACCGTGAATAGGTATTTTAAAGGTTGCATTTAAAAAAAGAGCTTTGAGCATCAGAACTGACCCTGCGTAAATGGCCTGTGAGTCTTTATAATGATTTTGAGGATATGTTCCTTTCTTCCCCCCCCCTTTTTTTTTGCCACAGATCAGAATAGGTGTCTGTTTCTTTTACCATCTTTTATCCTTCCGACTCTGGAAGAACAGACTCGGCGCTTCCAGGCCTCGCTTGGAAGCCTCTAATATCGATTGGTCATTAAACTTCTAAGATAATAAGAGAATGCTGCAGCGATTTCCTCCAACCCCAACCCCCTTCCACTCGCTTCATTGGTTTTCATTTACTCTCTTCAACTCCTTTCCGCCCTCCCCTGCCAGCAATAATGATGAACACTGTAATTTAGGTTCAGAGTAATAAATACTTTTGAGAGCTGGCAAACCAGTTTGCTGTCCTGGTATCTCCCCCCACCCCCGTGCATTCCTGTGTTCTGTTCGGCAATCCCACCCCATATACGTCTCCCTCAAACCCTGCATGGAATTAGCACCAATCACCGTCTTTGTTTTCTGTTCTAAAGCAATAATAATAATAATAATAACAACAATCGCAACCCGTCATTAGTACTGCTGTGGGGTGGTTTGAGTTTGGCATTGCACTATTTTGCACTATTGACTGTCGTATGTAAGTTTTACGTAACATTAATTTTGTGTCTTTATATGGCAGTGGGTATTTAATAACAAGTCCCCCACAAATCAACCCCCCCTTTTTTTTAGAAAAGCGCGCACACACAACTTAGCTGCCCCTTTCCGTCTTGGGAAACGCTTTCGAGACTCATCAACCCATGAACACTTCTGAGTTTTTGAAAAGCATCCAGTCTGTTTGGCTGTTTCGTTGCAGCTGCCATGGAGACAAAGCCCTCCGTAAAAAACAGATCCGGGGGAAATTTGCTCCGTTGGGGGGGGGGCCCTCAAAAAAACATTACCCAAACCTCCAGAAATGCGGTTTTGCGTTCAGCGTACAGCGTTTCACAATGAAAAGAACAAGCCAGGGTTTCCCAGTGCAGAGAACACTGAGTCCTTTAGGGGGCAGGTGGAGTTACATAATGGCCGGACCCTTGTCAATAAATTAAGTTAAACACAAAAACAGCACACACACAGACACAGACACACAATTACGGGACTTTTGGGTGCGCCTTTTGTGGCAACGCAGAATTTTTAAAACTGCCGCACCTTCGGTGGTGCAAAAATCTACCGAAGCGGTGCAAAGAACGAATAAGCAAGTACGTTGGGAACGTTTCTTAAGAAACCAGGAAAATAGGATGAGGATGCATTTCATTTTGGATCTTAGAAAGATGCTCAGGCGTGGAAAATGACAAAGAGACTTACCCGAGATCGAGCATGTGATCTTGCCTTTTCTGAACATGTGTTCTCATGTGCCGTTGCTTATTCTCACCCCCCCAGAGGCAGATTCAGAATTCACCCTACCGGCGGCTGGCACTGCCCTCCAAACTGAGTGCTTTCTCCTAGGTCAGTTTCCATGTTCGACTTTCTACTTCCATCTCTTCGCGGCGTTCTTCTATGGCCGCAAAATGCACCCTTCTTTCATTTTCCCTCCCTCCCCCCTCGGAGCCCCCCCCAAACAGAAATGCACTTGTCCATAAGATGTCCTGGCTGGAAGGCTTCACGTCAAATGAAAACAAAAACGCGGCATTCTTTTTCTTTCTTTTTTTTCCAGGCGTGCAAAAGAAGAAAAAGGGGGACGCTGGGGAAAAACTTGGCGCTGTCCGCTGGCCCAAACACGCACACACACCCAGAGGAAAAAAATATCAATAGGGGGGTGCTTAGAAGTCGCCTTGTTAATCAAAGTTTCACTTTGCAAGGCAGGGAGAAAAGTGGAAAGCCAAGCTGGAAGGCTGGAGCGGAGATGGCGCTCTCCCCGCTCTGGGCCCCTTGCGGACTGTTTTTATTGATTTGAATCACTGGAGGACCCAGCTTGGCTCTCCTAAGGAACTCTGCAATGTGCTTTTCCCCTGGCTTTCATTAAAGAAACCCAATGCAGTGGCGGCGGTCACGCTGCCGGGCTCGCTTGGCAACCTGCCGGCTCTCTGTGGTGCCTTCTTCTTTCCCCAGCGGAGGCGGCTGCGTGCTTGGTTCCTTCTCCAGCGAAAGGACGTACAAAAAAAAATTTTTTTTAACCTTCTCTCTGCTGCTGCTGCCTCTGCCTGTACTAATTCTAAAGAGCCTATGCTGCAGCTTTGTAGGAAAAGAAATGACTTAGAAGAAGAAGAAGAGTTGGTTTTTATATGCCGACTTTCTCTACCACTTAAGGGAGAATCAAACCGGCTTACAGTCACCTTCCCTTCCCCTCCCCTGTGAGCTAGGTGGGGCTGAGAGAGCTCTAAGAGAGCTGTGACTAGCCCAAGGTCACCCAGCTGGCTTCATGTGTAAGAGCGGGGAAACCAACCTGGTTCACCAGATTGGCCTCCGCCGCTCACGTGGAGGAGTGGGGAATCAAACCCAGTGCTCCAGATCAGACTCCACCTCGCCAAACCACCGCTCTTAACCATTATACCACACTGGCTCTCACTTTTCCTTAAGAAATTTCCCACTGAGTGGTCTTTTTAAAATTTGTTCCTAGGTGATTTTGTACTGCTCAGATATTTGTTGGTTCCATATGTAGGAGCATTGGGGCTAAACCAGTCTAAGTGAACCCACTCTCTCTCTCTTTAATTGCAAAATGATAATGGCTTCTTCTGGGCGCAACTAACAAATGCACATTGTTCCTTGGTTTGTGTGGAGAGATGCATCTTCCATCCCCCCCCCCCATTCTCCTACTCACTCCTTTTCAGTACTTGAAAAGATCTTTTTTTTCCCTGGATCCAAAAGGTACAAAGGCTTGTTCTCATTTAAATTTGGCTTCTTGGAGCAACTTGTTTGGGTTTTTTTCTGCTCGAGTGCCATCTAAAGCAACCTTTCTTAAACTCTCCAGTTGGTGTAATTTCCTCCTAGTGTTTTCCGTGCTGCCAAGAAAGCTGTAAAAGGGCAAAAGGCGAGTGAGCTCTCGAGGTTGTTGGAAAATACTTTGCAAAATATGCCTTTGGAAATATTTTTCTTTTGTTAGTCTGAACGCATCTTACATTTGTTCGTTTAAAAAAAGAAAAAGAAAGAAGACTGCAGGATAAATAGGAATGATGTTTCCCATTCCAAGAAGAAGGTTGGTTTTTATATGTCAATTTTTTCTACCACTTAAGGCAGAACCAAACTGGCTTACAAACACCTTCCCTTCCTCTCCCCACAACAGACACCCTGTGAGGTAGGTGAGGCTGAGAGAGCTCTAAGAGAGGTGTGACTAGCCCAAGGTCACCCAGCTGGCTTCGTGTGTAGGAGTGGGGAAAGCAACCCGGTTCTCCAGATTAGCCTCCGCCACTCATGTGGAGGATTGGGGAGTTGAACCCAGTTCTCCAGATCAGAGTCCACTGCTCCAAACCACTGCTCTCCAAGCCAAGTTAACACTCCAAAGTACCCCAAAATGTGTTCTGAAATCACATTGAAATGTAGGGTTGCCAACTTTGAGTTGGGATATTCCTGAAGGTTTGTGGGTAAAAGCCTGGGGAGGGCAGGGTTTGGAGAGGGGAAGGGTCCTCCATGGGATAAAATGACATAGAGTCCACCCTCCATAGGAGTCATTTTCTCCATGAAGACAGTTTCAGGTTGGTAGCCATGTTGGTCTGTAGTAGAAGAGTGAGGTTAGAGTCCCGTAGTAATAGCGTGGCATAGTGATTAAGAGCGGTGGACTCTAATCTGGAGAACCGAGCTCGATTTCCCCACTCCTCCCCATGAAGCCTGCTGGGTGACCTTGGGCCAGTCACAGTTCTCTCCAAACTCTCCCAGCCCACACGGAGGTAAGCAATGGCAAACCACCTCCGAACGTCTCTTGCCTTGAAAACCCTACGTGGTCGCCATAAGTTGGCTGCGACTTGATGGGAGACACACACACATACACACACATACGGTGTTACTGAATTGGAGTCTAGCTGTTCTACCGCGGACCAGCCCGGCTCCCCTCTGAAACTATCTTCTAAGAAGGGTTATGATGCCCTTTAGCTGAAGGTGTCTCTGGGGCAGACGTGAATCCCAAGCTGTTTGCATTCTTTATCGAGCTGTGACACCGTGCTCCACATAGCTATAAAAATTCTTGCATACTTGGCCTTGGTGTCCGAGTTTGATTTTGCGTTTGCGTCTGTGCGCTTGGCTTCAAGTCGACAGGGACGCGGGTGTGCATGAGTCCAGGAGCGACTAAAGCCTGGTGAGCAAGAATTAGCTGCGCTGTGCTTCATTTGAAATGACTGTACAAAACATGCAGCTGATAAGAACGGTGTCACTGGACTTCTGTTTAATTTTGCCCCAAGAGACTTAACACGGCCATGACTTCTTATAATGTGAGGCACTGCGTTGAGCCATAAGGGGTGGAAACCCATCAGCCTCAAGGGGGGGGGGACTTGCATGGGTATAAATAACTGCTGTAGATGTGACCCTTGCATATCTGATGAAGTGAGCTCTAAGTCACAGAAGCTTTGGCTGGAAAAACAGATTTGGTTCGTCTTTAAGCTGCTGCCGGACTTGTAGTTGGTTAAGGGCACAATCCTAAGCTGGTCTACATAGAGGTAATCCCTGTTCTATTCAATGGGGCTTACTCCCAGGAAAGTGTTGTTAGGATTGCAGTCTTAATTTTGCTGAAGGCAAGACTTAACATGGCTATGCCCTCCGAAACAATATGGGAGATCGTGCTTCTAGAAGACGGTCAGAATAAAACTTTAGACACAATGGGTATTTCAGAGTTGTTGTTTGTTGTACTACTGGACTCCTGCTCTTTTTGACTACATTCCCTATAGACCAAGGGTGTCTAACTCAATTGTTACGAGGGCCGGATATAACATAAATGTCACTTGGACAGGCTGGGACGGGCCTTGCCAGCCCAGATCGAGAGTGGGGGGGGGCTGCCTCGGCTGGCTTGTGGGCCGGATTCAGCCTGCGGGCCGTATATTTGACACCCCTGCTATAGACTGTCAGGATTATGCTTAGTTTTGACCTTGGCGAGCGTATTCTTTCCCCCTTCAGTACATTTCCCCCCCTGTTTATTCAGTTTACCCACCCAGTTCCATTTTAGTTCAGCTCATGAACTGGGAGCTTCTAAGCAGGCGCAAATGAAAATTAATACCCCAGATCTGACTTTTTACCCATTTCAGAGTGGTGGCAGCTCCAAGTCTTGTTAATTCCATGTTTTGATTCAGGAAAGGACCCCAGAAAGCATAGAGCGCACCCCCGGAAAACTGGAGATGGTTTTCTCTGCCCTCTGTTTTCACGCTGAGCTAGTCTGACCTTGAGGTAAAGATCGAATGAGGTAACGCAGCCCCAGGTATGGCAGCTGGCGGCCAGTTTTGCGAACGAGACTATATCAGTTTTCCTGTGCTCTTGGTTTTTGATTTATTGCACCGCCAAGTGAGGATATACGGCTTCTGCCTTTCCTGCATTTAAAATCTGTTGCAGAATTCCTGTTGCAGAATTCTCTGCAGCATTTTGCACATGGCTAACTAAAGGAACAATCGACATAAAACAAAAGTCCTACTTTAAAAAAAAAAAAAAGATACTGAAATAACGAATTGGGAACAGTCTTGCTGAAATTAACCTGTCCCCGCCACCCCAGTGAAGATCCTCTATTAAAATGGTGATCAGCTTACTTTGCTCAAATGTATAAACGTCACCACAGTTTTGGAATGCAGCCTATAAGTAGTGGTTAAGGTGTCGGACTAGGTCTGGGAAACCCAGGTTTGAATCCCCCACTCTGCCATGGAAACTTGCTGGGTGACCTCGGGCCGGTCACGCACTCTCATCCTTGACCCTGGCTAGTATTTGCAGGCAAAGATTTTTATGGGTTAGGGTTAGGCCTAAAGAGCTTTCTGCCCTGACCTGGATGGCCCAGGCTAGGCCAGTCTTGTTAAATGAGGAAAATCTTGTCCTATGAGGAAAGGCTGAAGGAGCTGGGTATGTTTAGCCTGCAGAGGAGAAGACAGAGGGGATATGGTAACCATCTTCAAGTACTTGAAGAGCTGTCATATAGAGGATGGCGCCGAGTTGTTTTCTGTTGCCCCAGGAGGTCGGACCAGAACCAACGGGTTGAAATTAAATCAAAAGAGTTTCTGTCTAGACATTAGGAAGAATTTTTTAACATTTAGAGTGGTTCCTCAGTGGAACAGGCTTCCTTGGGAGATGGTGAGCTCTCCTTCACTGGAGGTTTTTAAGCAGAGGTTAGATGGCCATCTGTCAGCAAGGCTGATTCTATGGTCTTAAGCAGATGATGAGAGGGAAGGCATCTTGGCCAACTTCTGGGCATGGAGTAGGGGTCACTGGGGGTGTTTGTGTGTGTGCGGGGAGGTAGTTTTGAATTTCTTGAATCGTGCAGGGGGTTGGGCTAGATGACCCTGGTTGTCCCTTCCAACTCAATGATTCTATGAAATCTCAGAATCCAAGCAGGGCCCTGGTCATAGTACCACCAAGTCATAGTACCACCTGGTACCATAGTACCATAGTATGGTACCATAGTATGGTACCATAATACCACCTGGTCATAGTACCACCATGGGAGACCACCAAGGAAGTCCATGGTCACTACACAGAGGAAGACAATGGCAAACCACCTCTATTTGTCTTTTCCCCTGACTCAGATAGCCCAGGCTGGCCTGATCTCGTCAGCTTTCAGAAGATAAAACAGGATTGGCTTTGGTTAGTACTTGGATGGGAGGCCGCCAAGTCCAGGGTCACTATGCCAGAGACAGGCAACGGCAAACCTCCGCTGTTCCTCTCTTACCTTGAAACCCCTGCAGGGTCGCCATAAGTTGCTTGCGACTTTGACAGCACTTTATGCCACCACCAAAGAACTTCTTAAAGATACTTTGCAGAACGGGAAATGGGAGAGGCAAACAGTGGCCTGTACCCTAAGTGTAAACCACGCACAGATTTACACCAGTGTGCTAAAATAATTGTGCAGAGGCCTCCGGTGTGTTTTTATGACTTATTGCACGACCTTGCGTGTGCCGCTTCCCAGGAAAGCATTCACAACAACCAGTGTTTTGGCTGCGGAAACTTTCTGGATTCTTCATCCTCAGGAATGTTAGGTTTTATCGTTGCAGTTCTGCAAACCGGCTTTCTTACACAGGCTCTTTGTTGATCGCCTGCTCTGAATGTTGATGTGGTTTAAGAACATAAGAAAAGCCCTGGTGGATCAGATCAAAGCCCATCAAGTCCAGCAGTCTGTTCACACAGTGGCCCAACCAGGCACCGCTAGGAAGCCCACAAACAAGGCGACTGCAGCAGCATTATCCTGCATATGTTCCACAGCACCTGATATAATAGGCATGCTCCTCTAATACTGTAGAAGATAGGTGTGCATCATGACTAGTATTCATTTTGACTAGTAGCTATGGATGGCCCTCTCCTCCATCAACATGTCCACTCCCCTCTTAAAGCCTTCCGAGTTGGCAGCCATCACCACATCCTGGGGCAGGGAGTTCCACAATTGAAATCTGCGTTGTGTGAAGGAATGCTTCCTTTTATCTGTTTTGAATCTCTCACCCTCCAGCTTCAGCATATGACCCCTGCGTTCTGGCATTATGAGAGAGGGAGAAAGGTTCTCCCTGTCCACTCTCTCCGTACCATGCATAATTTTGTAGACTTCTATCATGTCTCCCCTTAACCGCCTTCTTTCTAAGCTAAACAGCCCCTAAGCGTTTTAACTGCTCCTGATAGGGCAGTTGCTCTAGCCCCCTGTTAAACCTGGCTCCGTACATCCCTGTTCTAAACTTGCGAAAATGGAGCATCTTTTTCTGGTGTGCTGTTCTAGATTTCGCCCCCTCTCCCCAGGGCCGTTTGGATAAACTGTTTTCTTAAAAACTGCTGCAGAACAGCCTCAAAACACACCGACTCAGCCCTGCCTTGTTTACTGAGCTTTTGAAACTTCAGCGTTAATAGATCTTCCTGTCATCGCTCCAGGCCAAAGCCTGAAGCTGCAAGCAAACGTTCCCTTAGACAAACCTAAAAATGTACTTACGGTAATTAATTGAACGACCAGAACACAACATGCAAGGAAAGTTGAGGAGTGTATAGTAAAGAGGAGAAGGCTGGTTGGGTTGGGTTGTATTTCAGAGGTTATCAAAAAATTCGGCATTCTCAGAGCAATTAAGTTGGGCGTAGGTTGCCAACCTCCAGGCTGGGCCTGCAGATCTCCTAGAATTACGGCTGATCTCCAGACAAAAGAGATCAGTTCCCCTGGAGAAAACAGCCTCTTTGGAGGGTGGACTCTGTAGCATTATAACCCGCCTGAGATCCCTCTTCTCCCCAAACCCCACCCTTCCTAGGTTCCACCCCACAAAATCTCCAGGAATTTCCCAACCCAGAGTCGGCAACCCCTAGTTGGGAGGTTGAGTCCAAAAGTCTCCGTGGGTCACGTTTCCATCGTTCCGTATGTTCTCTCCGAGGGCTTAACCTTGAGGGCAGATCTTTTTGACTTTCTTAATGCAGGATTAGCAACCTGGATAGCCCGGCTTAACTCGAGCTCATCAGAACTTCAGAAGCTAAGCAGGGTCAGCTACAGTTAGCTCTTGGATGGGAGACCACCAAGGAAGACCGGGGGGGTCACTACCCGGTGGAAGGCAATGACAAACCACCTCTGCTCCTCTCTTGCCTGGAACGACCAGAGATTGGGGTCACCATGAGTCGGTTGCGGCTCGGCATCACATTCTTATTTTTTTAACACAGGACTGGCCTCTTAATTTTTATTTTTTTTCAAAGGAGAGCAAAGCATTTTGCTGGTTTAGATGTGCCGGAGTGATAACCTTCCTAATCTGCGTTTGCCTGCCTCGTCATTTTCCACTGGAGCCTAGCTGCGGGGATGCATTCCGGGGAGAAATAAAACAATGCCAGAAGGCAATAAAGAGATTTTTTTTTTTTGATAATGCAAGGAATGTGAATGAGGAGAGGGGGGAGTTAGAGAGATAAGTGTACATTGTTACTTCCAAGGCGAGAAGGATAGGCCGCTGTTATCGGAAACACTCTCGTGATGAAATGCAGTCCTCTCAATTCAAAAGCTTGGCTGTTCCGGGCAATAAATAAATAAACAACTTCATTACATTCTTCTGCAAAGAAGATTAAGTCGAGTGTGTGTAGCTGTTGCGATAATCTTTAACAAACAGTTCAGTGACCGCCACTTTTTGCGCTCTTTCCCGTTCTTTCTCTCCACCACACCTTGTGGTTTCAATAAATAATGATCCCCAAACAGCGGCTAATCGTATAAAGACCGTCACTTTCCTACCTTTATCCAAGATTCTGGTTGTTCTTGGCCTCAGGTGTAAAAGATCCTGTCAAAAGCAAAAATGCAGGGTACATTTTTAAGGTTTTACAACCTGCCTTGTTTGCCAGAAAGCCCTGCAGTGCTACTCTGATTTAAGCGCAAAAGATCACGTTGACCTGATACTTATCTCCGTGCTATGTTTTTTATTTTATTTTATTAGCTATGTTTACCTGTGTATACTCTGTGGAAGGGGCTGCAGCTCAGTGGTAGAGCAGCTGCTTGGCATGCAGAAGGTCCTGGGTTCGATCCCTGGCATCTCCCGTTAAAAGGATCAGGTGGTAAGCGATGTGAAAGACCTCCTCCTGAGACCCTGGAGAGCCACTGTTGGCCTCAGTAAACAATACTGACTTTGATGGACCGGCAGTCTGGTTCAGTATAAACCCTCTTCACATGTACCCTGCTTTTCTCTCCACTTGGGGACCCCCCAAGTGGTTTGCAACGCCTTCCTCCCGTGTCCATTACAGCCTCACTACAATAGCCCTGTGAGGTCTGGTAAAGCTGAGAGTGTGTGATGGGCCTGGGGTCACCCGGCAATCTTCCGTTGGCAGAGCAGGGATTTGATCCTGAGTCTCCCAGATCATAGTATGACCTTCTAACCAGACTGACTCAATCACTGCTTCTTAAGAGCGGTGGACTCTGATCTGGAGAACCAGGTTCAATTCCCCACTCCTCCACATTAAGCCTGCTGGATGACCTTGGGCTAGTCATAGTTCTGGCCGAACTCTCTCAGCCCTGCCTACCTCACAAGGTGTCTGTTGCAGGGAGAAGAAGGGAAGGAGATTGTAAGCCGCTTTGAGACTCCTTAAAGGCTGAGAAAAATGGTGTATAAAAACCAACTCTTCTTCTTCCAATGCTAACCAAGTGATCATTTTTAATGCTGGGGTCTTGGCCTCTCCCAAGTTATTAATTTCACGTTTCGGTTTTTTTCTCCACCCCCCCCCCATAATTTTAAGGTCTTGCTCGTTCCCGTACCACACCTGAATGTGAGTGAAGGCAGAGGGAGCAATTAGCAATGAGAAAGTGTGTTACTGTCTCGCCGAGTTCCAGAATGAGTTACCCGTCGTCTTATCTATCTGTTCAGTTGTATGTAAGGAATGAGGGCCTTCTTGTTATTCCTGTTTGCGGTCAGGGCTTTCAGCCGTGATAAGGAAAGAGAGTGCATAGGGAGTGTGGCAGCACCATGTGTTAGAAGTCCACCAAACATTGATCCAACATTTAAGGCCACCTCGCAACTTTATTTTTTAAAAGATGTATACCTAAGGTGTGCTAAGCATACGTAATTTTCTGCAGGGCAAATGGGATAAAGGCATATCTAAAAACGCAGGTGTCTCCCCAGCGGCGACTTGCGGAAGCAGCATTTATTGACTTCATTTATACTCTACCTTCCTCCCTAACGTCCTTCTCCTTCCCTCCGTTTTATCCTCACAACGACCTGGCAGGGTGGGTTAGGCTGAGAGCACGTGACTGGCCCCAAGTTCCCACCGCAGAGTGGGGATTTGAACTGGGTCTGTCAGACCCCACATTCTGTTCCCAGATTGGTCTCTGTGCCAAATGTGGAGCAGCTCTGACTTAAAATGGTTTGAAAGTTAACAGTATATAAATAATTTATATAGGAAAAGAAGAAGAGTTGGTTTTTATTTTTTTTTAAAAAAAATTATTGGTTTTTATAATAGAAATTTTCCATAATAACTCAGAACATATAAACATTACGAAGAGAGAAAAAATAAAGGAAATTTCTTTGACTTCCCCATCACCTCTGTCCGCCTCTTAATAAAGTATTTTATCCCAACTTAATATGGACTGATCTTAATTATTCTTAAACTCATTTAAATTTCATTTAAATTTCATATAACATACTCTATTGATATAAATGGTTATAATTCTTAATATTAATAGTGTCATTTAGATCAGATTAAAAGGTATTCTTGCATTTTTCCCAGTTTCAATTCATATTCACAATATTTCATCCAAGCCTCCCATTCCCCCATAAATCGAACATTGTCTTTTTGATTTATAGTAGCTGTAAGTTTTGCCATTTCCACCAGTTCAAACATTTTCATAATCCAGTCTTTTTTCCCAGGGATATCTGCCCCTTTCCATTTTGCTGCATAGAGCAATCTTGCAGCTGTTGTAGCGTAAATCAAAAAGTTTCTTTGTGTTGACAGGTCATCAGGTATCATACTTAGTAGCATCATTTCTGGTATTTTGGGTATATTTTTTTGTAGTATCAGTCTTAATTCATTATAAATCATATCCCAAAAATCCTTGGCTTTGTCACAGGTCCACCACATATGGTAAAAGGAACCAACTTCCTTGTTAGAAGAAGAGTTGGTTTTTAGATGCCGACTTTCTCTACCACTTAAGGGAGAATCAAACCAGCTTACAATTCCCTTCCCCTCCCCACAACAGACACCCTGTGAGGTAGGTGGGGCTGAGAGAACTCCAATAGAGCTGTGACTAGCCCAAGATCACCCAGCTGGCTTCATGTGGAGGAGTGGAGAAACCAACCCAGTTCACCAAATTAGCGTCTGCTGCTCATGTGGAGGAGTGGGGAATCAAACCCGGTTCTCCAGATTAGAGTCCAGCGCTCCAAACCACTTCTCTTAACCACTACACCATGCCTGGATGGCCCAGGCTAGCCTGATCTCTTCAGATCTTGGAGGCTACACAGGGTCGATCTGGGTTAGTACTTGGATGGGAGACCGCTAAAGAAGTCCAGGGTCGCTACGCAGAGCCAGGCCATGGCAAACCACCTCTGAACGTCTCTTGCCTGGAAAACACTACGGGGTTGCCATAAGTTGGCTGTGACTTGATGGCACTTTCCCACACCAATGTTCCCTGTTTAATTTCTACCTCGACCTGGATGGCCCAGTCTAGCCCAATCTCCTCAGATCTCGGAAGCTAAGCAGGATCAGCCCTGGTTAGTACTTGAATGGGAGACCACAGAGAAAGTCCAGGGATGCAATTCAAAGGAAGGCAATGACAAACCTGTTTGTCTCTTGCCTCGAAAGCCCTGTCGCCATATGTTGGTTGTGACTTGACAGCACTTTCCACCATGGATGGATGGATAGATTGGATGGATAAACGGATAAGATATATGGATAGATGGATAGATAGATGGATAAAATAGATGGCTAGATAAGCACGTAAGAACATAAGAAAGACCATGCTGGATCAGACCAAGGACCATCAAGTCCAGCAATCTGTTCACACAGTGGCCATCCAGGGGCCTCCAGGAAGCCCATAAGCAAGACGACTGCAGCAGCATTGTGTTGCCTGTGTTCCAAAGGACCTAATATAATAGGCAGGCCCCTCTGATCCTGGAAAGAATAGGTATGCATCATAACCTAGTAGCCATTTTGACTAGTAGCCATGGATAGCCTTCTCCTCCATGAACATGTCCACTCCCCTCTTAAAGCCTTCCAAGTTGGCATCCATCGCCTGGGGCAAGGAGTTCCACAATTTAACTCTGCGTTGTGTGAAAAAATATTTCCTTTTCTCTGTTTGGAATCTCTCACTCTCCAGCTTCAGCAGATGACCCCATGTTCTGGTATTATGAGAGAGGGATAAAAGCTTCTCCCTGTCTGCTCTCTCCATACCATGCATAATATTATAGACCTGTCATGTCTCCCCTTAACCGCCTTCTTTCCAAGCTAAACAGCCCTAAGCATTTTAACCACTGTTCACAGATAGATTGGATGGATAGATGCGTGCATGCTTGCATCAGGGACACTGCATCAGGGAAAGAACATGGCCACACCCACCTCCAGACTTCAGGGATGTGGGCCCATGGGGACAAATGTATTTTTGTGCAAAGATCACACTCTGAAGTCTTCGCAGTTTACAAGTCATCTCTCCGCATGTATCTGCATCAGAATATCGGGTTTTCTCAGATAGTTGTTTTGAGTTTTACTATTTTGTTTTTTTCAGGGCAAGGAGGAGAAAGAGGAAACGAACCAGGAGCTGACACCGGAGGAGAAGAGGACATTGGAAAGGAAGCTGAAGAAAGAGCGCAAGAAGGAGCAGAAGAAATTAATGCGAGAGGCGGGGATCGTCGCCAAGGAGGAAGAAATTAAAAAACCATCAGGCTCCAAACTGGCACTGGAGTATTTGACAAGGTAAGTTTTGTAGCCTGGCAAACCTCAACAGATCAGGCCCCTTGAGGGCTCTTATTCAGCCCGCGAGCCAGCTGAGGCAGCCACCCTCCCAGCCCCGAGGTCAATTATCAAAGACTGTTAAATAAAAGTCAGTTATCAAAAACTGTTAAATAAGAGTGTTATTCTTTTAAGCACGTTCATATTTTAAGTCAAAAAATCAAGTAAAAAAATAATATCATCAGTTGGTTTTGCCTGTGTCTTCTGTAAAGTTTCTGTAAAGTTTGCCTGTGTCTTCTGTAAAGCCCGGTCCCTGGCATTAAATTTTATGGTACACATGGCCCGGCTGACCCGGTGACATTTATGTCATATCTGGCCCTCGTAACAAATGAGTTCGACACCCCTACTCTAGACTTTTAGTGAGCAAAGAGAAAAAAAAAAAAAAACCCAAAGAGAGTCAAACCAAGAAGTCTTCCTTGCATCTTGAAGTATCCCTGGAACAGTAGATCAGCTACTTCTGTTGCATGTAACAAGTTGATTTATTGAACGTAGATCCTTCTTCCTTCACGGTACAATGAAATTGTACTAAAATGACTTGAAGATGGGTAGCTTTGAATTATGCTAGGCACAGCATTTACCATGACATTTGGATGATATCAAAGAGCTCTCGGCAAAAACCGCTTTTTGGGCAAAAAAAAATTATGAAGAACAAAGCCTTACATTTGCATGCCCTGGGTTTGATAATTATATGCCAGGCCAAGTGAGCACTTCCAGGCTTCAAAAAGTTATTTACCGTAATTAGCATGGGGCTTAAAATTCCAGTATCGAACAACAACAAGCAAAAATACCGTGTTTAAAAAGAAGAAAGCTTCCATCGCTAGCAAAAGCAAGCTACAGGATCCAGATAAACATGAAGGGTAGTGTTTATCCTTTTTTCCAAAGAAAGACCCGGTCGCCACTTGAAAAGCCGAGCATGTTACAAACTATAGGTTCCCCACTTGGACGAGTTCCAGTTTCCGATCTCCAGCAGCGCTTAAGACCAAAAATACCCAGACAGTCTGAATGGTTTACTTATAATGTTTCAGGGCGGAGGGGAGGAAATTGATTGCATTCCATGCTGGGGGGGGAGACACGTGCGTGTCTTCTGTTGCGCAACTTTCGTAACGGAGCGAGAGCAAGAGCAACAGCAGCGTGCTCAATATGCGGAGCGGCTGGAGTTCTCTGCCTACCGTATTGAACTGCGCTTTGATGGGTGGGTTGTCTGTCCATCTGCTCGAAAGGTATTCTCGGATGCATATTGTGCGGGGGATAGTTGCCAACCGTGACCTTTTCATTGGAAGAGCAGAAGAATGAAGCGCATGTTCTTGTGGTCGGTATTCTAATGCCACACATTAAAACGAGGCAAATGTGTCGTAAGCATGAAGAAATAGCTGGACACTAAAGATGCAAATGTGACTTAAGGCTGGATCCTCCAGGTCCAGACGCAGCACTCTTATATCTTACTGTAATTTAGGGAAGATGTCATCCTCTCCGTGGGCGAGTAGCCATGTTGGTCTGCAGCAGAAGAGCAAACTTCGCATCAAGTAGCCCTTTAGAGACCACCAAGATTTTGAGGGTATATTTATTTATTTACTTGATTTATATACTGCCTTCCTCTCCAGCGGGGACCAAAGCGGCTTACATTGTTCTCCTCTCCTCAGTTTGATCCTCCCAATGACCCTGTGAGGTAGGTTAGGCTGAGAATGTATGACCGGCCCAATGTCGCCCAGCGAGTTTCCATGGCAGAGTGGGGGATTCGAACCAGATTTCCCAGATCCTAGCCCAACACTTTAACCACTACACCATGCTGCCTCTCCAGGTTTCGCAAGTCAAAGCTTGTATCTGACGCAGGGAGCCTTGAATCTCGAAAGCTCATACACTGAAAATCTTGTTGTTCTTTAAGGTGCTACTGGACTTGAATCTTGCTCTTCATTCTTTCTGCAATAGGTACCCTTTAATTTCTCTCCAGCAGCCGTGTAACCTTTCTAAAAAGTCGTTTTATGGATTTGCCCTTGGAAAGATCTGTATTGATTGACACGCTGGCCTTCTAGGCAACCCGGTCACTTTGTTACCAACAAGCGAGTGGCAGAAAACAGCTTCAGCTCAAAACTCAGGACTTTGGACATTCATTTGATGCAGCAGTGGTATGCTTCTGTATCGAACTTGATCGCCCTGTATCAAATTAACGTTGTAAGCCTGAAATGTCCTTGGCCATAAAGCTCACTCAAACCGTGATTCATTCAGACCCAGAGAAGCAATTGCACTCTCAAACAGAGCAAGGAAGAACAAAACACAAATTTTAGAAAAACAAAATCTGGTGTATTTGAATCTGTATTGGGCAGTTTGTTAGAAATTATTGCCTTGGAGGATAAGAACATAAGAAAAGCCCTGCTGGATCAGACCCAGGCCCATCAAGTCCAGCAGTCTGTTCACACAGTGGCCAACCAGGTGCCTCTAGGAAGCCCACAAGCAAGACGACTGCAGCAGCACCGTCCTGCCTGTGTTCCACAGCACCTAATATAATAGGCATGTCCCTCTGATACTAGGGATGCATCATGACTAGTATTCATTTTGACTAGTAGCCTTGGATAACACTATCTTCCGTGAACATGTCCACTCTCTTCTTAAAGCCTTCCAAGTTGGCACCCATCGCCACATCCTGGGGGAGGGAGTTCCACAATTTAACTCTGCGTTGTGTGAAGAAATACTTCCTTTGTTCTGTTTTGAATCTCCCACCCTCCAGCTTCAGCAGATGACCCCGCGTTCTGGTATTACGAGAGAGGGAGAAAAGCTTCTCCCTGTCCACTCTAAACCATGCATAATTTTATAGACCTCTATCATGTCTTTCCAAGCTAAACAGCCCTAACCCCTCATAGGGCATTTAGGCCAGTATTATACCCTTTGAGGTATCATGGCATTCCTCCAGAGGATCTTCAGAATTGGAGTTTGACTAGTCTTGCAGAGGACTCCAAAGGGGGCTGGGGAATCTCTGTCATTCCAAAGGTTCTCTTGGGAGGCAGCTGGATAATAACCACTAATCTTGTTTTCAGTTCATATTGCGAAGTATGCCTTGAGTCATTTAAGCCATAAGCTGTCAGGGTCAAAGCAACTAGCGGGAGTATCCTTTTCAGCTAGCGTTAAACAGGAAATCGGTCATAAGTTCTATGGGATACTCCTGACACGTTTCCTTGGTTGCAGGAAACGCCCCGAAGTGACTTCCGATGGTGAAAAACGCCTTGTAATTAATTGAAAGGGTGTGAATACCCACAGTAAAAGGGATGCGTTAATCACAGCATGGTTGTGCCAAAAAGGGAAGCCTTTTTGTTTTGAAGGAAATTGCTTTACCCATGTGACACGACAGTTCTGAACAAAGCCGAACCCATAGTTAAAAGTAGCAGCGGTATAATGAAAAGCAATAGCAAAGGGGTAATCGGGTAAGTTCAGTTGTTTGGCGCCTTAAATCTTTATTTTTTTAACCGTCGAGTCACATCTGACTTATGGCAACCTCTGGTGGGGTTTTCAAGGCAAGAGACGTTCAGACGTGGTTTGCCATTGCCTTGCTTCCGCATCATGAGCCTGGTATTCCTTGGAGGTCTCCCATCCAAATACTTACCTAGGTCGACCCTGCTTAGCTTCTGAGCTCTGAGGAGGCTAGCCTGGAGCTATCCAGGTCAAGGCAGGATGTTATTTCCATTTTTTCCCCCTCTGGGTCAAGGGTCGCCAATCTTTTTTGAGCCCACGGGCTCCTTTGGAATTCCGACACAGCTTGGTGGGCGCAGCCCCAAAATGGCTGCCACAGCTTACCTTCAGTCGCACGGTGGAGATCCTTGTGCTGTGGTGGCAGCTGCAGACACATTGTCAAAAACCTGCACAGCCAAGCAAATCTCCAGTGGCCAATTGGAAGCCTTGTTGGGCAAAATCCCCGCCTGACCCCACCCACTTTCTAAAAACACTTTGCAGGCACCAGGAAAGGTGTTGGCGGGTACTGTGACACCTGCAGGCACCATGTTGGGGACCCTTGCTCTAGATAAATCCTAGAATTGCCCCTCGCGCACGCAGATCTTTTCGACAGGATCTCCATTCCAGGGGACTTCCGGTAATGTCCTCGAGGCTGAGTGGATCCCATGTTGTCCCCGGGCATTAAAAGTGAGGTCTGGAAGGATCGACGGCCACTGCTGGAAAGGGTGTCGCAGCACACATTTTGAGGAACGCACGTCAAAGCCTGGAACGGGCCTATTATTTTGGCACAGGGTTCCCGTCTCAGCGGCCGCGCTGGCTCCAGCGAATTTTGTTTCTTTTTGCTTGCTTGCTTAAATCATGGAAACTTACCTAATAATTGTTTAGTTTCATTTATATAATGCGCCACATTTTTTTTTAAAGGGCCCCGAGTTTATATGACAGGCTCCAACAGGCACACGTGGAGAAAAATCTGGATTTAATTATGTAAAGCTGACCGAGGCTCAGCAGGTGTATCCAGCAATCCGCTTCTATCAAAATTTCAGAACCCCCCGCGGGCTGTTTTCTCTGCCTCTGAGAACATAATCTCTTCTGGTTTTGCTGACCTTTCTTAATTCAAGATTCTCACTGGGGAGTGTTTTATAAACTGGCCTTTTTATTATTATTTTTTTACTATGCTCGAATCTGGCAAAGTTTATTTTAGTACTGATCTCATCTGAATTTTCATACGTGAAACTAGTATGTGCATTAAATCCACTGCTTAGGGCAGGAGTTTGGGAAATTTTCTGTCTCAGATTATATATAGAATCATAGACTCAGAGTTAGAAGTGACCACCAGGGTCATCTAGTCCAACCCCCTGCACAAAGCAGGAAATTCACAACTATCTCCCCACACACACCCCCAGTGACCCCTACTCCCCGCCCAGAAGATGGTCAAGGTGCCCTCCCTCCCATGATCCGCCTAAGGTCATAGAATCAGCAATGCTGACAGATGGCCATATGCTGGAGTGGATCCTACCTCTGTCTTCTTGCTCCACTGAGCAAATTTGAGGTCTTCCATCAGTCTAAAGAGACCCCCTCCAACTTAAGCGCTTCTTCCATTAGCGGAAGAGCCACTTAAGTTAGCGGAAGGCCCCTTAAGTTGGCGGAAGGATCCATGGGGGAATGGTTGGACCTACCCTACTGTTTGCAAAATGGACCCATATGCCCAATGTGGTTTTTGTTTTCTTCCAAGTTGTTGAAATGCTTGGGTCCGACATATCCATTCTGCCAGCAGAACATCCTTCCTCCGCTGGAAAGACCCTTCCCCTACTGGAGAAAAGCACCCCCACTGTGGGGAAACCACACAAGCCTCTGCATCTTAAACCTCACCAGCTGCTCTATTTTTACAACAACACACAATAAACAAGAAGTACAGACACATGAATGCACACATAAAGCTGCCTTATACTGAATCCCGTCAAGGGTCTGATTCTACTCAGACCGGCAGCACTTCTCCAGGATCTCAGGTAGACGTCTCTCTCATCACCTACTGCCTGGTCCTTTTAACTGGAGATGCCGGGGATTGAACCTGGGACCTTCTGCGTGCAAACCAGAGGCTCTTCCCCTGTTCCACAACCCCTGCCCTTCACTTTACATTTGCTACTCACTCTCCCTTTCCCACTGGCCACCAGTGTAGTGGTTAAAAGCCACCATGGTGTAGTGGTTAAGAGCGATGGTTTGGAGTGGTGGACTGTGATCTGGAGAACCAGGTTTGATTCCCCACTTCTCCACATGAGTGGCGGAGGCCAATCTGGAGAACTGGATTTGTTTCCCCGCTCCTACACACGAAGCCAGCTGGGTGACCTTGGGCTAGCCGCAGTTCTCTTAGAGCTCTCTCAGCTCCACCTACCTCCCAGGGTGTCTGTTGTGGGGAGGGGGAGGGAAGGTGATTGTAAGCCGGTTTGAGTCTCCCTTAAGTGGTAGAGAAAGTCAGCATATAAAAACCAACTCTTCTTAAGAGCGATGGACTCTTATGTGGAGAACTGGGTTTGATTCCCCACTTCTTCATGAGCGATGGACTCTAATCTGGTGAGCTCTTCCTCGGATGATGCCTCGCCTGTTGAAGTCTGGGCCATGACACAGTCACAGTTCTCTTCAAACTCTCTTAACCCCACCTACCTCACAAGGTGTCTCTTGTGGGGAGAGGAAGGCGATTGTGTCACTTTGAGACTCCTTAAAGTTAGAGAAAATCAGGGTATAAAACCAACTCTTCCTCTTCTAACACAGTATTTAAAAACAAAATGGTGGTGGTGGGGAATTAAAAGAAAAGAAACTAAAAAAACCCAACAGCTGCTTCTTCTTCACCCCCAAACATCCAGCTCGTTTTTATGGGGGTTTAAAGTAACAAATCTAGACGCCTGTTTCACAGGACGCCAGAGATGCTGTGTGATTGATGTTCGGAGTCTTTGCTCCCCTGCCATTGTGTCTGTTTGAAGCTAGACTGTGACAATATTTATCTAAATCTTTTGGTTCAAAAGCGGTCTTTGGGGGTGGGGGGGAGACACGTGCAATATTGAATCCCGTCAATAATAATAACAATAAAAAAGGCTTCTGGCCCTCTCTTTAAATTACCCGCTGATCCCAGAGTTAGCTGAGCTTCGGTGTCGGTTACTAACTGTCAGGCGGTGAACCATAGAAACCATTAAAACGAGCTTTTAAAATATATTGTTTCACGCGGGAGCGTTTGGGCTTCAGGCAAAGCCCTGATGTCGGGCTGAATCCCAGCAGCATGGGCAAGTATAAATAAGCAGCTGGCCGGCAGAATTACGTGATGGAATTGGCTGTGGAAAATGCCATCAAGTCGCAGCCATCTTATGGACACCATGTAGGATTTTCGAGGCAAGGGACGAACAGAGGTGGCTTGCCATTGCCTGCCCCTGCATAGCAACCCTGCTGGATTTCCTCTGCCGTTTCCCATCCAAGTAGTATTCAGGGCTGTCTCTGCTTAGCTTCCGAGATCTGACAAGGTCAGGCCTGCCCGAGCCATCCAGATCAGGACAAGAGACATACAGAGGCTGTTTGCCATTGCCTGCCTCTGCGTAGCAACCCTGGACTTCCTTGGTGGTCTCCCATCCAACTATTAACCAGGGCCGACCCTATTTAGCTTCCAAGGGCTGATGAGATTGGGCTAGCCTGGACCATCCAGATCAGGGCAAGAGACAAACAGAGGTGGTTTGTAATTGCTTGCCACTGCGTAGCAACCCTGGACTTCCTTGGTGGTCTTCCATCCAAGTACTAACAAAGGCTGACCCTGCTTAGCTTCCAAGATCTGACAAGATCAGGCTAGCCTGGGCTACCCAGGTCAGGGCAGAGACAAACAGAGATGGTTTGCCTGCGTAACAACCCTGGACTTCCTTGGTGGTCTCCCATCCAACTATTAACCAGGGCTGACCCTATTTAGCTTCCAAGAGCTGAGGAGATTGGGCTAGCCTGGGCCATCCGGGTCAGGGTAGGTGATTGAAATACCCCTATGCAGAGTGGTAAGCTGTGGTCCTGCAATCAAAAGCTCAGCTCACAACCTGAGTTCGATCCCGGCCGGAAGCTGGTTTCAGGTTGCCGGTCAAGGTCGACTCAGCCTTCCATCCTTCCGAGGTTGGTGAAATGAGTACCCGGCTTGCTGGCTGTAAAGCATAGATGACCAGGGAAGGCAATGGCAACCACACCGTAAACACAGTCTGCCTAGTAAACGTCGGGATGCGATGTCACCCCCTGGGTCAGTAATGCACAGGGGACTGCCTTTGCATTTAATACTTCTGTAGTTAGCAGAGGCCCGGTTTGGCCCTGCAGATTCCACTGAGTGTTTTGTTCCCCAGCCTTTTTGAGGTAATGGAAAAGAACCAGCGGTCTCCTTCTGCCGAGCACGCGTTCCTCTCCTGGCTTCTCTTGGTGTTCATGTTCACACACAGCGCCTTCTGCACCAGAGAACAGCTGGGGGGGAGGGAGAGTAATAGACGGAAGACCTTTCCATGCATTAACAGCCCCATCGGTGGCGAGGACACGGCACAGACCTCCCCCGGCGTTGCGGTTTCCCTCCCACAAACAGTTGGCGAATATCCTTGCGGATTCTTTGGCAGGGTATAAATGTGCTGCAGGTGTGAGTGGAAAGAAACAGAGAACCTGATCGGAGCGAGATTAAGAACAGGTGTCAACTTTGTGCGTCCCAGATAAGGAAAATAACGTCTGCGAGGTCAGGCACAGCTGGACCTGGGGGCTTTTCCGTGCTGTGATCTCCACGAGTCTCATTTAACGAAAAGAGCAGCGGCCAAAAGCTTGACCGGTCTCTAAGTCCGAGCTTGTCCTAGCTAAGCCTCCCGAGCAACTGGGTTTGTTTCCCCGTTCCTCCACATGCACCCTGCTGGGTGACCTTGGGCCAGGCACAGTTCTCTCTGAACTCAGCCCCACCTACCTCACTAGGTGTATGTTGTGGGGAGGGGCAGGTGATTGTAAGCTGCTTTGAGACTCCTTAAGATAGAGAAAATCGGGGTATAAAAATTCTTCCTCTTCCTCTCCCTCCTCTTCATCCTCCCCCCCAATGCAGAGTCTTGTTTTCTTTTGCACCGAGGGGAGGGGCTGTGGCTCAGTGGTAGAGCCTCTTCTTGGCATGCAGAAGGGTCCCAGGTTCAATCCCCGGCATCTCCAGTTAAAGGGACGAGGCAGGTAAGTGAGATGAAAGACCTCTGCCTGAGACCCTGGAGAGCGGCTGCCAGTCTGAGCAGACAATACTGACTTCGATGGACCAAGGGCATGATTCAGTATAAGGCAGCTTCATGTGTTGATGTGATGCCTGTAAGCTGAAACCCTCCATTGTCTTCAGCTAAACTTTTAGAAGATCTTCATAATGTCTAGGGACCCACAGTATTAAAAAACAGAAAAGGTAGTTAACAAGTGCTTCCTTTCTTCTTTATCATCGTCTTCTTCAATCTGTCTTGTCCCTGGGTCTTCCTAACCCCAAGCATTCTCAGATAAAACGCAGCAGCTTTAAAATTGAATTAACATTGAGGCTCACAATCCTGCTGTGAGCTCTTCCTGTAACGCATAAAAATGCATTAACAGGTGTTAAATATTTTTGCACTAAGCTCATGTTTCTCTGCCTGAACCCTTCCTGTAAAAGAGCTGTTAAAATTTCAAATTTGACTTATTTTGTTAAAAATTGCATTAAATACTTCCCCTTGTAATAGTTCTCATTTCCAGCAAAATAAAACCTGATGCAAGCGAATGTTCCTTTGTGTGTGTGTGTAAGTGCCTTCAAGTCGCTTCTGAATCATGGCGACCATATGAATTAATGTCCTCCAAAACGTCCTATCCTTAACAGCCTTGCTCAAGCCTTGCAAACTGAGGGCCGTGGCTTCCCTTGTGGAGTCAATCCATCTCTTTTTGGGTCTTCCTCTTTTCCTGCTGCCTTCGAATTTTCCTAGCATGACTGTCTTTTCCAGTGACTCTTGTCTTCTCATAATGTGACCGACGTACGATAAGCCTCAGTTTAGTCATTATAGCTTCTAGGGTCAGTTCCGGCTTGATTTGATCTATAACCGACTGATTTGTTTTTTTGGGCGGTCCGCGGTATCCGTAACACACTCTTCCAACACCACATTTCAAAGGAAGAAGAAGAGTTGGTTTTTATACCCCGCTTTTTCTCTATCTTTAAGGAGTCTCAAAGCAGCTTACTATCGCCTTCCCTTCCCCACCCCACAACAGACACCCTGTGAGGTGGGTGGAGCTGAGAGAGAGAACTCTTGACTAGCCCAGAGTCAGCCAGCTGGCTTCATGTGGAGGAGTGGGGAAACCAATCCGGTTCACCAGGTTAGAATCCACTGCTCATGTGGAGGAGCGGGGAATCGAACCCAGTTCTCCAGATTAGAGTCCACCGCTCTTAACCACTACACCAGGCTGGTTCTCTACTTTGTTCCTAGCAATTCATTATTCTTCTACATCAGGGGTGGGGAACCTTTTTTCTGCCAAGGGCCATTTGGATATTTATAACATCATTCGGGAACAAACAAAATTATCAACTTAAAAATTAGCCTGCTATATTTGGTCAAACATTTAGCCAAGAGGCACAACCCGAGACGGCTCTGAGTGTCTGCCACGTTGAGCGACTCACTTTTGAGCGAAACGCCAGTCTTAGATCCTTCTGAGCTAGAGATCTGCCAGGACCCACGGAGGGCCAGACAAAATGATTTCGCGGGCCTTATACGGCCCCCGGGCCTGACGTTCCCCACCCCTGTTCTACATAGTAATTACATTGGTCGAATTGACTGTTGTGCAACACAAGGAGCTCTGAAACAGTTCAGAAAACTCAGCATAAAGCTCCCATGTGCATAGAGTCGGTTAGTCCCCAGGTCTTTCATATCACCACCTGCCTGGTCCTTTTAACTGGAGATGCTGGGGATGAACCTGGGACCTTCTGCATGCCAAGAGGAGGCTCTTCCACTGAACCACAGCACTTCCCTAAATGAATGTGCCTTCTACAGAGTCAGACCTTTTGGTCTATCAAGATCAGTCTTGTCTACTTGGACTGGCAGCGGCTTTTTCCAGGGTCTCAGGCAGATAAAGGTCTTTCATATCACTTCCTGCCTGGTCCTTTTAACTGGAGATGTCGGGGATTGAACCTGGGACCTTCCGCATGCCAAGCGGAGGCTCTTCCACTGACCCACAGCTCCTCCCTAGGAGGATACTTGGCTTGGAACCTCCTGAAGTTTGTCGGAACTTCCCAGCATTTTGTAATTGAACCTAGGCCTCACAGCAGCCATTTTGTTGTGGCGGACACTACCTTGTCTGCAAATTCCAGAAGTGTCCACGAGTTCAGCAATGTTCGGGAGCTACGTAGTTTTAGCAGGAGGCCCAAACTGAGCTGTTTTTAGTCTGTTTCCTAACTGAAATAAAGAGGGATCTTTGCCTCTGCATTTCAGCCGGCATGTTTCCAAACACGATTTCTTTTTTCTTAGAGGATCTCCACAGAACAGCATTTTGATCTCACGCTAGGTTTGTACGTGGGTGGGTACAAAAGCTCTGTGGGCAAATCAAATGCATAAAATACGAATAGCGGGTTTTTTTTTTCCCATTCCCAAAAAAGAATTTGCTGACCTGGCGAGATTTCACTCATGTTTCCTTGTTAAACAAATTCATACGACGTCTTGTAAAGAATTAACAGTTCTGACTGACTCCTGGGAAATATGAAACTTGGTTACAGCCCAGCCGAGTGAAATATGCTAGCAGTTCCTTACTCGAGGGAAGCGTCGAAGCTTGTCAACCAAAGATAAAATTAAAATTTAAAACAGCTGAACATGATTGTTAATCAGCTAGCTCCGGGGAGTAGTTGCGGCTTTCCCAACCCCTGAGTTAGAATCATGTCTATAAAAGACAGGAGGAATTTTAATACAATTACTACTTTTTCCCATTTTTCATTAGCAAGACTGCACCAGAAAGGTGTAGTTAGTTTTGTATGAGTAACGTTAGATTGGAAATGTACATGCTTTCTTAATTTTTTTTGTCTTTGTGTTTTTTTATTCCAAAAGAAGGAGAGTTGGAAACCAATAACCTTTTCTCAGTTTCAAATATTTTTCCGTTATTTTAGCTCATTGATAAGACTCTTGGATTCATATTGGACCCTCCTTGGAGAACTTCCTTCGGATTCCTGGTGTATCACTTGTGTTGTGACTTGAAATCAAATGACCAGGTGCATGTTGCGGCTACAGTGCTGCATTGAATTTGGGTCAGGTTCCAGTTGGACCATTTTGCTCGAGAAATGAAGAAATACAAAGTGGGTGTGGTGATATGTTTGGTTGTGTGGAGTTTTTTTTGTGTGTGTGTGGGGGGGTAGGAATGCACATTTTTTGCAAGAGGCACAGAATTTCACATTATCTATTGGAGCCAGATAAAAACTTTTTTTGCGGGGCGGGTTGTCATTGAAAGCTTACATTAGTTCCTTCACCAGTTGGTCCAGTAAAGATATATCTTGTTACCTGTTTTGCATTCCTTAAGCATTTATACAAAGCATCACCCGCTAAGGCAGGGGTGTCAAACATTAAGCCCGCGGGGCAGATCCAACCTCTTGAGAAGCTCTTATCCGGCCTGCGAGCCAGCCAAGGCATCTACACACGCACAAACCCCGCCGCTCTCGATCTGAGCTGGTGAGGCCCGGCCCCACCAAGTGACATTTATGTCATATCCGGCCCTCGTAAGAATTGAGTTTGACACACCTGTGCTAAGGCGTTATTATCATCTCTGAGCCCCTAGAATACAGAGCAGGTAAAAAGCCTAACTGCGTAGTCCTAAGCAGGGTTAAACCCTTCTGTAACCCCACTGACTCGAAGTTGACTTAGAAGGGTGTATCTCCGCTTAGGATTGTGCTATAAGGCTATAGTCCTAAACACACTTGATCTTGTAGGACTTACTTCTGAGCCAGTGGTTAGGACTGTGCAGGAGGTAAGTAAGAAATAAGACCTACTCATAAAAATGAAGCGCAAGATTTGAGTCCAGTAGTACCTTAAAAACCAACAAGATTTCCAGGGTATAAATTTTCGAGAGTCAAAGCTTCCTAATCAGGTAGCTTTGACTCTTGAAAGCTTATACCCCCCAAATCTAGTTGGTCTTTAAAGTGCTACTGGACTCAAGTCTTGGTATACGTTATCTATAATAGTTAACAGGTATTCTACTTTAAATTAACCATTATTGCTTTTATCTGTCTATGCTCTGAATTTATCTTAATCTATATATTATTCAAAACATCTTCAACTAAACTTTCCATCTGACATATTCAGAAAAGCTCTCCCATTTCTTCTGTATGTCTTCAATCAATCTTCCTTTCAGCATATTAGTTAATCTGTCCAACACCGCAAATTCTTCCATTTTTTGTTGCCATTTTTCTAGATCTGGAATAGCTTCTTGCTTCCATGATGCTGCCAACACTATTCTTGCTGCAGTCGTCAGATAGCCAAATAAATCTCTATGATTGCTTTGTAAGTTTTCCGATGCTATCCCCAGTAGCATAGTTTCTGGATTCATTTGAAATTTAATTTTTAAAACCTTTTGCATCTCTTGATGAATTTGTGCCCAACTTTTTTTTAACTTTTTTGCAAGTCCACCACAGATGGAAATAAGTTCCATCTTTATCTTTGCATTTCCAGCAACGACAATCATATGATTTGTCCATCTTTTTGATGTCCATTGGCGTGATGTACCATCTGAAAAATTGTTTATACCAATTTTCTCGCAGGTTATTACTGGCTGTGAATTTGATTGACTTAGTCCATAGTCTTGCTAACTCGGATATTTTAGGTCACCCTGCATGGTGCAGGGAATTGGATTGGATGGTCTTTAGGTCTCTTCCAACTTTTTATTCTATGATACCCACCTGAAAATATCACAAAAAGGAAGTATTTCCATGTTTTAATTTATCAACACCCTCTCAGACTCATACCGGACGATGAACAACACATTTATCGCCTTTAACATCGAGTGGAATCTTAGTCATGGCAGAAGCTGTGAAATTTTGATATGTTTCTTTTGAAAGGCTAATTCTGTCCAATCACTCATTTCTGGATCTTTCAGATTCACAGAAACGGAAATGCTTTATCTCCCCAATTATACATTACAGTTTTCATTGTGTCCATGAGGACAGAGGAGGGCCCGCGAGGAAGGACTCGCAACCTAAAATTATATGAGAAACATCTGTTCATGCATATTGGACAGTGCTTCTGATTAAGTGCTGTGCGCGCTCCCAGCCACACACACACACACACCTCCGCCCGGTCGCAAATCTCTCAAAATAGATCAAGCACATGAACCAAACAATGCATACATTTTGAGGGAAACGTGCCAAGCTGTAAACTGGCCTCCGGCATCCTAGCGACGCACCAAAACAAAACTCGTCTCCGGGATTCGGGTTTCCAGCTGGTTCCTTGCTTTTGGGTTCTTCTTCCTTCACTGTTACTCGTTCTGGCGCTTTTCTTTCATAACAAGATGCGCTTCAAAAGCTTTTCTCCCTCATAATACCAGAGTGTTGGGTCATCTGCTGAAGCTGGAGGGTGAGAGATTCAAAACTGACAAAAGGAAGTATCTCTTCATACAACACAGAGTTAAACTGTGGAACTCCCTGCCCCAGGATGTGGTGATGGCAGCCAACTTGGAAGGCTTGAAGAGGGAAGTGGACATGTTCATGGAGGAGAGGGCTATCCATGGCTACTAGTCAAAATGGATACTAGTCATGATGCATCCCTATTCTCTCCAGTGTCAGAGGAGCATGCCTATGATATGAGGTGCTGTGGAACAGAGGCAACACAATGCTGCTGCAGTCGTCTTGTTTGTGGGCTTCCTAGAGGCACCTGGTTGGCCACTGTGAGAACAGACTGCTGGACTTGATGGACCTTAGTCTGATCCTTCATGGCCTTTCTTATGTCCTTATGTTCTTACTTTAATAATAAACTGGTTGCACTCTGCTCACATCATGGGTTGTCAGAAATGAGGATTGTAAAGTATATCTTCTTACAGTGGAGTCAGGATAAGGAAGCCCTTCTGTGTTTCTCCGTTGTGTAGGAGATCCTTGCTGTAGATTGTGAGGCAGCGTAATTCATCCTGAAAAAGAAGTACTGAAAAAGCCGTGTTCTTGAAAAAAGGAGTATTGAAAAAGAAGTCATGGCACGGTTGCTTAAGGGGTCCCTCTTCACATACTTCAATCAGCTGCTGTCAGCCCAGAATTGATTAGAGGTCACATATTTAGTATGTCTAGGCTTTCCCTGTCCAGAATTGGATGGCCCAGGCTAACCCAATCTCATCAGATCTCGGAAGCTAAACAGGGTCGGTGCTGGTTAGTCCTTGAATGGGAGACCACCACCGAATCCAGGGTCGCTACGCAGAGCCAGGCAATGGCCAACCACCTCTGTTTGCCTCTGCCCTGCCCTGGATGGCCCAGGCAGGATTCGAGTCCAGTAGCACCTTAGAGACCACGAAGATTTTCGGGGAGTCATCGATGCCTTGCTAAAGGGAGCATTTACTCTTGATAGCTTATACCTCAAAAATCTTGTTGGTCACTAAGGTGCTACCGAACTTGAGTCTAGCTGTTAAAAAGAAAATTGTCCTGCGGAGTTGAAAATCTCCCTTTGAGGGAATAGAAGAGGAACAATATAGCACCTGAAAACTTAGATTCCCTCCCAGATGCATAATATGTGAAATTAGCAAGATTGTTTTGTTTGGGGGGGGGGTGTATTAATAAGGAAATCCTTAGTGTAGAGCCAGTGTGGTGTAGTGGTTAAGAGCGGTGGTTTGGAGCAGTGGAGTCTGATCTGGAGAACTGGGTTGGTTTCCCCACTCCTCCACATGAAACCAGCTCTCAGCCCCCCCTACCCCACAGGGTGTCTGTTGTGGGGAGGGGAAGGGAAGGTGATTGTAAGCCGGTTTGATTTTTCCTTAAGTGGTAGAGAAAGTCAGCATATAAAAAACCAACTCTTGTTCCTTTCTACGGTCCCTTCGCCTCTCAAAGCTCAAATGAGGCCAGCGAGAAAGGAGAGGCGGGGAAAGACGCTGATGAGAAAGAGTGAAACCAACCAGAAACCATCTAATCCATTAGGAACGTCCAAAATAAGCTGTCAGCTTTCAGCCAAGCTCAGATCTCCTCCCCACCAAGAACATTTTAATGCAAGTACCGAGACAGTTTGTGCCGTTGCGGTATTGCGGGGGAAGAAGAAAATGAGATGTTGCTCTCCCCCCCCCCCCCCGAGGCTGGTAACATATCCATCTCCTGGTGATCATTAAAAAAAATTGTATAAATGAGAGGGATTAGCCGCCCTGTTTGTAAATGATCCCGCATGCTTGAGTTGATGCTCGTGCCAGCGGTCGGGGGGGGGGGGTGTCTTTTCCCTTCTGTAGCCACCTCCCACGATGTACTTCGTGGGAGGCCAGGCGAAACCGAGGGCTTCCTCCTTCTGCGTCGCGTCGCACGGTCAGGGCCAACCCCACGTTGGTCGGAATGAAGTGTTAAGATAGTACGGCCATCTGGACATGCCGATAAGCACATCTGGGGCACAGCATGTTCACTACGAGGCGGAACAGGAACGGTTCTGGTTTTTTAAATGTCCAGCTCTTGGCATATGTGTATCTTAAGAAGAAGAGTTGGTTTTTATACCCCGCTTTTCTCTACCTTTAAGGAGGAGTCTCAAAGCGTCTTAACAAAGCGGCCTTCCCTCCCCCCCCACAACAGAAACCTTGTGTGGTAGGTGGGGCTGAGAGAGTTCAGAGAAAACTGTGACTGGCCCAAGGTCACCCAGAAGACATCATGTGGAGGAGTGGGGAATCGAACCCAGTCCTCCAGATTAGAGTCTGTCACTCTTAACCACCAAGCCACGCTGGCGAAGTGTAGCACAGGGGTCCCCGGCCTTTTTGAGCCGGCGAGCGCATTGGAAACTCCGACATGGCGCAGCAACAAAATGGCTGCCGCAGGAGGCGGAGCCAGCCACAAAATGACGGCCACAGCTTACCATTAGTAACACTACCAATGTATAAAGAGGGAGTAACACTGCAGATCCCTTGCGCTATGGTGGCAGCTACTGTCAAAGCAGCATTTTTTAAAAAAATCTGGACTAGATGGCCTCTATGGCCCCTTCCAATTCTATGATGCTATGATAAAGTTTAATGTTGGCACATTTACTGTTAATAGAATAAAGACAAAAAATACTCAGTAATGCACTTCGTTGTACTGAAAGTTCAACCCTATAGGAAGGCGGGGGGAACCATTTTCTTTCCGGTATGTTTCTAGCAACCGGCATTAACTTGTAAACCCCGGGGAGGGATCGTACGTGCGGACACTTCCCCACACGCTCGCAACACACAGATGACTTGGCAATTGCACAGAAGTGGCGGTGGGGGGGGGGGCTTCCTTCAATGCACCAGGAAGTGCTGAGTCCACTGTGTTGAGATTGGGACCCTTTTGGAACTGGCATAGCAGGAACAAGATGCCAGGGAGTTTTGGTGCCGAAGCAAATCCCCCTCAGCAGGGTCCCTTTTTAAAAGTTGCACTACAGAAATGAAGGGTGTTTGTTTTATCTTACCGACTGGGGTTGATTTGCAATTTTCATTTAAACTTTGCTTGCAGCTGGTCCGAAAACCCTGAAGCGTGGAAATTTCAGAAGACCAGGCAGACGTGGCTTCTTTCGCACATGTACGATAAAGACAAGGTACTTCCTGATGTTTTGATTGCTCTTTGGAGCAGAGGCCAAAGACGCTCATCCTTGTTACGACCCCTCCTCATTTCCCAGAGCTCATACGCCTAATGTTTGTGCAGTGGAGCAGAATTCTCGCTCTCAAAGAGAGCCAGCGTGGTGTAGCGGTTAAGAGCGGTGGTTTGGAGCAGTGGACTCTGATCTGGAGAACCGGGTTTGATTCCCCACTCCTGAACATGAAGCCAGCTGGGTGACCTTGGGCTAGTCACATTCTCTCAGCCCCACCGACCTCACAGGGTGTCTCATGGGGAGGGGCAGGGAAGATGCTTGTAAGCCAGTTTGATTCTCCCTTAAGTGGTAGAGAAAGTTGGCATGTAAAAACCAACTCTTCTTCTTCATCATCCCTCACATCACAGAACAAGTTCATTCACCAGCATGGCATGAGTTTGGTTCCTTCCGCTAAAATGGAAGCTACCTTTCATTAACTGGTTTTGCGCCTGGGAGCCGAAGTCAACATTTTGCACCTGACTGACCTACCCGGCCCCATAGTGGTGGACAAGATAACTGTGTTTGTTGGGAAGAGTTGCAGATGAGAAAAAAAACCCGTCATGGCTCAGCTAACATAGAAACATAGAGCTGGAAGGGACCCCCAAGGGTCATTTAGTGCGATTCCCTGCATAATACAGAGAATTCACAGCAACCTCCCTGGTCCCCCCTCCCCCAGTGACCCCCTGCTGTATGCCCAGAGGAAGGCAAAAAACCTCTAGGATCCCTGGGCCAATCTGGCCTGGAGGGAAATTCCTCCCTGACCCCAGTTTGACACTGCTCTACTAGGTTGATACCTGCACACATAGTATATGAGAGACATACACTAACCAGTATTACAACTAGAACCAATCTGACCATATGTTTGAGTAATTGGTAATAGATTTTACAACCTATACACATGCCTGGTTGGGTTTGAACTGTTTGTATATGTATTCATTTATTTATTTCTGTAAATGTGTGCAGGTTTAACATGGGTTTTAATTAACCACTGATGAAGGCCCAATAGGCCAAAACGCATTTGGTTGTGATTACAGATGTCAACCTAAGAAAATGCCATTGTGCTATTTTAATGTTTTAAAAATATTTTTAACCTTTACACAGCGCTTATAATACATTATATTTACAGTATTTATATGCAGATATATATTTTTTTTCCTTTTACCCAACCTTGGGTACCCAGCTTCTGTTTTCAGGTTGGGTTTTATTCCCCTCTTTTTTCATCCCAGAACAGTCCAATCATTCTGATGCACTGTCCATCAAGACCCCTTTCACTTTCTCCTTCTTTTTGTCTTAAAGGTGCCTGACAAATATTTTTCCATTTTGTTGCGGTACCTCGAGGGGCTCCAAGGCAGCGCACGAGCAGTCACTGTGCAGAAAGCGGAAGCTCTCGTGAAAGAATACGATGCTTCTGGAATGGAAGGTCCCGGCCTTCTGGAGAAACGCGAGCGCATCCGGAACGTTCTCCAGTTGTTGTCATGAAAACGTGGCGTCCTAAAGATCTTTTTTAGATCCTTCCCTCCCCCTTCCGTATCACAAGAGCGGAGTCAAAACAGAATTCTTAGCCTTAAAGCGATTTTACAAAATGAACTCTCAGACGCAGTATTAATCAGTGTTTAATCAAGAGCCAGCGTGGATTTGTGGTTAAGAGTGGTGGACTCTAATCTGGAGAACCGGGTTGGATTCCCCGCTCCTCCACATGCAGCCTGCTGGGTGACCTTGGGCTAGTCACAGTTCTCTACCAACTCTCTCAGCCCCACCTACCTCACAAGGCATCTGTTGTGGGAAGAGGAAGGCAAGGCAATTGTAAGCCAGTTTGAGACTCATCAAAGGCAGAGAAATGCGTGGTAGAAAAACCATCTCTTCTTAAAAAGTAGGGAAATAATTACAGCAAAATACAATGGACAGCAGCCTCTGGACTCCAACGAGAACCCATCTGCTCTTCTTTTTGGAACTGTTATTTTAACACTGTCCGTGCGATCATTATTAGGAATTTTTTGCATCTGTTCATGATGAGGCTCTTTCCCCCCACTGCCCCACCCTCAAGGATGCTTTTAAACCAAACTGTGAGGCAATCTGTCTTTGCTGCACGTGTCTCCTTCAATCTGGTTGCCACCCGTTTCGTCACTTGTTTTATACTGTCTGATCTAGAGGCTGTGGGTTTTTGATGGCCTGCCCTTGTCTGTGTCCCAAAAGTGCCATTTTATTACGATTAGCTACGTTGGGCAAATACGAGCGGGCAAAATCACGGGCTCTTCCGCCCGATACGATCAATAAAAGGAAGTTTCTGCTGACAATTTGGTGGATCCTGAGTCATGTTGACCTCGCGATTATTTTCCAGTTGAGCAATGTCGCTTTCTTACAGCTTTATCGGGGAGAACCTTTGTGTCATCGAGAAGCTGAATCTCTGTAAGCTTTTGGGGGCAGAAAACGAAAGTAATAATCCCTCCAGGGCTGGAGGTGCTAATTTGACCAGTTGTCTTCGATCAACTCTAATTACCCAGATTCTCCAAGTATTTTGTTGTTCTTTCAATTGTAGCCTTTGCCTGGGGTTTCAGCAATCTTCGCCCGACTTGTCTTGCTTTAGGAGCTTCGGAAAAAAGCATGGAAGATATTAACAATTCTGAAAGTCGCTAACATATTGCATTCCCTTTAAGACAACTCGGTCTGGGAGCCAAATGCTTAAGCGATCCAAGATGTGGCGTGCTAGCATAGTAACTCCAATGGAATTTAATGCGCTGGCACCAGCCAAGGTACAAACTCGGCTAAGCCGAGCATGTGAAATCCCTGCGGGATGCCTTCAGAACTACCTGCATCTCTCCCTCCCCCCATGTCTTGTATCACCTGCCCCTCAGTATTTCAGTTGCTTGAGCAAATGCCTTCAGATGCTGGAAAAATTGTGTGGGGTCTCCATTACGCAAATGTTGGCCTCTGAAGCTCACGTTGTGTTTGTTTCTAAGAGGGTTGAGTCCAAAGACAGTAACAGTAATTCCCACCTACGCATTTTCCACTAGAATAGTAAGTTGTGGGTTGGATCCAGCAGGATTTCTACTAACAGCCAGTGTGGTGTAGTGGTTAAGCGTGGAGGTTTGGAGCGGTGGATTCTGATCTGAAGCACCGGGTTTGATTTCCTCCACATGAGCAGCGGACACTAATCTGGTGAACTGGATTTGTTTCCCTGCTCCTACACATGAAGCCAGCTGGATGACCTTGGGCTAGTCACCCTCTATCAGCCCCACCTACCTCACAGGGTGTCTGTTGTGGGGAGGGGAAGGGAAGGTGATCGTAAGCCGATTTGATTGTCCCTTAAGTGGTAGAGAAAGTCAGCTTATAAAAACCGACTCCTCCTCCTCCTCCTTACAGTGACACTGACCTCACTGGCAAGTAGCCTTCAATTCTAGGAGAACAGATCTGCCGAATCCAGCCCATAGCCATGACAGGTACAGAGGGATTGATATGGGGTGAACCCCCCACTCTGGCTCTAGGGTGGCTTTAGGTGTTTCCATGCAAAGTTTGGCTTGCCATGTACTTTCATAGGTCAGCATTGTCAATAACATTTTATTTATTTTATTTTCTTCTATTGTTTATAGATTTATACCCTGCCCTTTCCCAGCAGGGCTGGACTCGGGGCAGCAGCTTACAACACAGATAATAAACAATAAATTGGTATATAAATACAAGATTCAAACATATAATTAAAACTATAAATTCTAATCTAATGCAGCGCAATATGGCACCCTAAACTACGCTCCGACCTCATATAGGGGGGAGTTATCACCGATGCGGTATACCAAAAGATCATTGAATCATAAAGTTGGAAGGGACCACCAGGGTCATCTAGTCCAACCCTTTGCACAATGCAGGAAGTTCACAACTACTTTTCCACACACACACACACACACACACACACACGGTGACCCCTATTCCATGCCCTGAAGATGCCCAAGATGCCCTCCCTCTCATGATCTGCCTAAGGTCATCAAATCAGCATTGCTGACAGATGGCCATCTAGCCTCTGCTTCAAAACCTCCTGGGAAGGAGAGCTCACCACCTCCCGAGGAAGCACGTTCCACTGTTAGAAAGTTCTTCTTGACAATAGGGGTTTTGAAGCTACATAGGGCCATGTTAAAACCCTCTGATCAGTCCTGGAGGGGGAGATGTGGAGACCTTTTCAGTTACCTGCTTTGTTTATACATTTAAATCCGGGGTTCCCAACTTTCTTGAGACCTCTGGGCACTTTTGGATTTGAAAACAGGTCAAGAGCGCCACCACAAAATGGCTGCAATGCAGCCAGTCACGGCACGTTGGGAAGTTCCAAGCTAAGTGTCTTACGATGGAGTAGCTTTTTCCAAATGAGTCTTCCCTGCAGACCTCCTCCTGAAGTCTTCTGAAAGCCTCCTTGGCCCAACGAGATGGAAGAAAGCCACGATTGGGGGAACAGGTGCTTTGCGGAAGAAGGAGGCAGGCACCAAGAAATATATTGGCGGGCGCCATGGCACCCAGGAGCACCACGCTCAGGATCGCTGATCTGCTGCTTTTCTGAATTGCAGATTCAAACGATCTTCCTCTTTCAAACCAGCTGGTCGTATTAGTCAACCTCACTCCGAGGCGCAGAGGAACGGTTTGCGTGTGCTGCCACATTCAATCTTTGTTAGCTAGTCTAATTGTCTTCCAGCTGAGTTAATCTGCCTTGTGTACGTCTGTCTGGGACAATTCGTATCCTCCGAGAATGCTGGAGTCAGGGCTTTCTTGCAGAGAATGCGGAGGAAAAAAATTAATTGCTCAAGATTGTTCAGAAGGAGAGATTTGCCTCTGATGACAGTGCTAATTGCTGCTGGGGTGGGGGAAACCCAACTCTTGACGCTGTAGCAATCTTCCCTTTAATTGGAATGGTCTTTACTATGCCAGTTCCATGGTGTCTGACCTCATTTTTCTTTGAAACTAGTAACTCTAATTTTGTAAGATGGCTGGAGAAATGGATTTGTCATTTTAATTTAGGGGGAGAAATGTCAGATGGCGTGTGCGCACTTGAAAAGAGTTGCTGTTCCCTTAAAGAAAGGTGATGAAGCACTTTCTCAGCCACGGTTACTGTTCCACAAACTTAACAGACGCATTCCAAAGCAACAAGGAAACTAAACCCAATCTCCTTCTTGTAGAAGACGTTCCAAGAAACGTGGACCTCCTGCTTTCTGCTAACACCTCTGAGCCTGAGCTGTCATTTGAGTTATGAAGCAATTTTTTTTTTTTTGCGGGATAGTTAAACAAAAATGCTGGGACCATGCTTTGAAAATGGGACCTTTTTCTTTCTTTCTTTCTTTTTTAAAAAAAAGGTCATCTAGGATTCAGTGATTTTTGCTATTGAAATAATGGGCACCCTTTGTTGATATTTAATGTTCGTTGTGTTCAGCATTCTCACCCACATATGCGAGAGCCACTGTGGGCATCAGGGTCATGCCTTGGGAGAACTCAGGGCCCTTGAGCTCAGTTGCTGGAACCAGCACTTACGTGAAACTGCACAAGGCAGAATGTCCTGCCAGCATGGCGTAGTGGTCAGGAATGGTGGACTCTAATCTGGAGAACCCGGTTTGATTCCCCGCTCCTCCACATGAACGGCAGACTTAATCTGGAGAACCAAGTTGGATTCCCCACTCCTCCACATGAGCTGCAGATTCTAATCTGGAGATCCAGGTTTGATTCCCTTCTCCTCCACATGAGTGACAGACTCTAATCTTGTGAACTGGGTTGGTTCCCCCACTCCTCCACATGAAGTCTGCTGGGCAACCTTGGGCCAGTCACAGTTCTCTCCGAACTCTCTCAGCCCCACCTACCTCACAAGGTGTTTGTGGTGGGGAGAGGAACGGAAGGCAATCGTAAGCCGCTTTGAGACTCCTTAAAGGTAGAGAAAATCGGAGTATAAAAACAGTTGCAGTTGTATCAAAAGGACTGAAAAGAACAGGTAAGCAACCGTGTTATTTAGGATAGTTTCAGGTGGGTAGCTTGCAGTCGAAGAGCAAGATTTTGAGTCCAGTAGCTTCTTAAAGACCAACCAGATATCCAGGGTATAAGCTTTCAAGAGTCATAGCTCCCTTCGTCACCTGAAGGGAGGTTTTCTAGCACCCTTTGCTGACACAAAGGAAAGCAACTCTCAGCTGCACATTGGCAGAGCTGGGCTGCAAAAAGCCACCAGTTGTTTCAAGCTATTTCTGCCTACCACTGCATGTAACTAAAACAAAAGCCATGTGGGAGTATTCTCTGTTTCGGGAGAGGGGGAGCACAGGGATCTAAATAGCAACTTCGATATCAGAACGCACAAAGGTCATGGCAGAGAAAGCTGCCTCCCTAGGAGCCCCAGTTGCTTGGCGACTTGCTTTGTTAAAGAAAATAAATGAGGACCGGCCAGAAAAAGGATGTGGCTCTACCCGCTACGAGAAACGTACTGGAGATCGCCCAAGATGCCGTGTATGGGCACGGGCTGTGTGGTCTGTGTTGGAGGCAAGGAATGTCACCCCGCACGCCTGGTGCCATGCGTCCGAGCAAGGCTCTTGACTGCCCCAGCTGCTAAAAATAGGGAGGTGGCCTTTCTCTTATCGGAGGCGGGCGCTGCCATCTGCAGAGAGCCGCTCGGCCCCCTCTGATCCTCCTCCAAGAACCACACTTAAACCACGTCTTAATTTCAGCCTCATGCAAAGTACTGTTGGAAGGAAGTCCTTTGGGAGGGGAAAAAAAGCCAACCCGGCAGCTTGTGCTCCAGGAGGGCTGCTGTCCCCGACTTTTCGTTGTCGTTCCATCTTGCTCTGCTATCTCTCGCACGTCTCATGGTTGAAAATGTGCTCTTGCGGCTCATGGTTGAACTCATGAACCAATGAAACTGCCTTCTACTGAATCAGACCTTTGGTCCATCGGAGTCAGTATTGTCTGCTCAGACTGGCAGTGGCTCTCCAAGGTCTCAAGCAGAGGTCTTTCACATCACCTACTTGCCTGGTCCCTTTAACTGGAGATGCCGGGGATTGAACCTGGGACTTTCTGCATGCCAAGGAGATGCTCTACCACTGAGCCACGGCCCCGCCGCATGGAGTCAATACTGCTGGCACTGAAATACAAAGACATATGTCCTTCAAGCAGACCACTCTAGTTGGACACTGGGGTGAAACCAGTCCCTTTAATTGACTAGTCCCTTTAATTGGAGATGTCGGGGATTGAACCTGGGACCTTCTGCGTGCCAAGCAGATGCTCTACCACTGAGCCCACTGAGTATCTACCAGTGGTTGATACTGCGCAGAGACCCTTTCCCTGTAGCTGCAGTCCAAACAGCTCTGACGTAGAGACGATTTTTGCAGTGGTAGAATCATCATCATCAAGTCTTTATTACATTAGAAAAAAAGCCATAGCAACAATCCAGAATAAAATTAAAAATAGTAGCATAATTTAAAGAATTAGACATTTTCCATACAATATTAAAATGCAAATAAAAATCATTAAAATATATATCAAATAATAGGAAAGAAAGAACATACAATCCAGAGACAAATAAAAGATAATAGCCAATTGGGGTTAGCGATAACCATAGTTGATGGTGGGGCTGATGTAACCCTTGAACCAGGGCTGGGGAAATTCATCTAGGGGAGAGAAGGGGCTAGGAAAGGGATGGTGTGGTTTCGTAGCCCTCGTCCAATGGCTTGGAAAGTCATGACCCCACCGGGAAGGGGTGGAGGGATGTTGCCACGGAAAGACAAAAGGCTGTCCCTGCAGCAGTTGATGGGCGGCGTCACAGAACATCTCAAAAGAGTAGCGGATCCCTGCCTCTGCCCAGGACAAGCCGGTTCCTCGCTTCTCACATGGAGAGCTCGCGAAAGGATAGGGAAGGAGGAATGAGCAGGCAAGCCTTTGTTGAATGGAGCCGGGAAAGGGGGTGATAGGGAATAAGATGTGATGAATTAACCTGATCTTGGTGGCCAGTGACACATCCTCACACTTAAGAATCTTTTCTAGCTCTTTCATGGCTGCCCTTCCCAGTCTCAGTCTCCTTCTGATGTCTTGGCTGCACTCTCCCCTTTGGTCGATGATGGAGCCAAGGAATAGAAAGTCTCGAACAGTTTCAATTTCCTCATTGTCAACCACTGTCAAAAATATATAGGTGAGAGCTGTGCACAAAAGGAGGAAAAATCTGCGTGTCAGATCTCCGGGTTTTATCTTATATAATGTGTTCTTTCGTGTTAAAAAAATGGAGAACGCTTTGACCAAGCGGATGATTGCGTTTTTTTGGGTGGGGGGAGGAATTCCCAATCTCCTTCTTCCTTTCCTTCCGGTATGAGAGTTTCCAGAACAAATTAAAAAAGAATCCGAGTTAATATATGGCGGGGGGGGGGGTATGTGAACGGAGTGAATTAGCACGTGAGACCAGGAAGAATATTATTTGGTCGAGGTTATGAAATAATCCCGAGGCATTAAAAGAGAGACGTCGGCTTCGGTTTCCAAACAGCCCAGGGAACTGTTTAGATTTCGAGTCATTGTGGTATTTAAATCAAAACTGAGGCTAAAACTGACCATCTGTGCAGCAATTTGGAATGAAGTTGTATTCTGCATTATATTATAGTGGCATGGTTTTTTAAAAAAATAATAGGGTGCAGAAATTATACATGCCATGGGACCCGCCGTCAGATAATATGTATAGGCCACGTGGAGGGGGTATTCCGAAGAACTGGGAAGAGCGCATTGCAGTAATCTAATCTAGGTGTAACTAAGGTTTGGATCACTGTGGCTGGATCAGACCAAAGCACTCTGAACCACAGCAGCCTCCTCTGTTTTATCTCCACAACAGCCCTGTGAGGCAGGCAGCCTTTCTGGCTCGAGGTCACCAGGTTTTTCGTGGCGAGCGTGGATTTGGAAACCTGACCTAGCCGAACCCTCTAACTGCTGCAACACACCCTGGCACACGGGCTATGTTTTACAGGCTTCTGAAGTCCAGAGACAAAAGGGCAGCTCTTTGACGCAGAACAACCCTCGAGCAAAACCGGTTGGCAGCACGGGTGGTCTTAAGGGGATATATTTTCCATGTGTTGTTGTTTTTTCCCCTCCTCTTTCCCCAGAATATTCTGGCGGGCTGGCTTGTGGATCAAAAGCTTGGAATCCTGTGCCGTTGAGATGCAAGGGGAGAAAAAGCCAGAAGAATGCCCCAAAGACCGTGATGGGAGTTACTTTGGGACAGACTCTGGCATTTACGAATAAGTTATCGCCCCCTTTTCAAATTGCCATGTTTTAAAAAACATAATAACAGTACTTTGGTGAGCCAGTGTTTTGCAAAACGGGGGCATATCTTCTTGTGCCCAGTTCCCATCGCTCAGAAACTAGAGACTCATCGGTGTTTTAGCCAAACCGTATTCAATCTGGACTACCTACAACTCTGCGGGATTGCTTCGGTTCCAGCGCAATTGAAGCTAATGTTCCCAACCTTCTCGAAATACCATGTGGGAGAGGAAACCTTATAGCGGCAGACATTGGCTGCTTCTTCTTTCCATTCTGCTGGCTGGCTGGACTGCTAACAACTGTATCCCTGTCGTTTTCCAGCTTCGTAGCTTCAGGGGACCCTTTTTGGGCTGATCTTTCTCCCTGCAAAGGGCCCCCACCACACCGTGGATCACCAAAAGGACAAATGAGAGGGTTTTTGATCAAATCAAGCCTGAGTTCTCCCTAGAAGCTGAAATGACGAAACTGAGTCTATCATACTTTGGCCGCATCCTGAGAAGACAAGAGTCACTGGAAAAGACAATAATGCCAGGACAAGTGGAAAGCAGCAGGAAAAGAGGAAGACCCAACATGACATTGATTGAGTCCATCAAGGAAGCCACGACCTTAAATTTGTAAGACCTAAGCAAGGCTGTTAACAAAAGAATGTTTTGGAGGTCACTAATTCATAAGGTCACAATAAGCAATGAGGGTGATCAGAGGCCTGGAGACCAAGCCCTACAAGGAAAGACAGAGGGTCTTGGGAACGTTCAGCCTGGAGAAGAGGAGGTTGAAGGGGGCACGATTGCTCTCTTTACGTATTTGAAGGGCTGTCACTTGGAGAAGGGCAGGGAGCTTTTCCAGTTGGCAGCAGAGGAGAGGACTCTCAATAATTTATATAAATTAGGGAGGAAAGGTACCGGCTGGATATTAGAAAAAATGATTTTTACAGTGAGAGTAGTTCAGCAGTGGAATCGGCATCCTAGGGTGGTGGTGAGCTCCCCCTCTCTGGCAGTCTTCAAGCAGTGGCTTGAATTGTCAGGGATGCTCTAGGCGACAGTTTCCCAAATTTTTTGAGTCATGGAGCACTTTTCAGGAGAGAAATTCGTGATGGAGCACTAATTTTCACCTAGCAATTATATACTAAACCAAATGGCAGTAGTCTTTTTCTTTCCAGATGGAGCACTAGGAGATGCTTCGCGGAGCACCATGTGCTCCCTGGAGCACAGTTTGGGAACCTCTGCTCTAGGCTGATCCTGCATTGAGCAGAGGGTCGGGTTAGATGGCCTGTATGGCCCCTTCTGACTCTATGATTCTATGACTTTCAGTAATGCCCTTCCAGTTGCTATATTGGACAATCAAGTCAGTCCCTACGCACAAGAATAAATGGACATAAAATCCAACATTAAAAAGCACAACACTCAAAAACAAGTGGGAGAACATTTTAGTCTTCCAGGTCATTGCATTGCTGACGCAAGAGTGGCTTATTTCCTTATATTTTCTATGTAACGAAAAAACAGCTCCAAAACCCCTGTATCTAGACCTTACTTCTTCCCGGATAAACTTCTGGATTGTTTAAGTAGCAATGTGGCAGTGACACCTACTGACTTGGGGGGTAAACTGCAGCTGTTCCTTTAAATTATTATTTGGGGTTGGATGCTCTGCTCTTTTGCTGCCAGTCGTGCTGGGGGGGGGGGAGATTTTATTCAGACCTGTTTGAAATCCAGCTATAAGTTACATGTAATACAGTCACGAAAAGCAACAATAGCATGTGGAAAAGTTTGGAATGTCTGAAGGCAGAGGGTTCAGCAGCCTGGGCTTTGTTGGCTGGAACCAAATCGGGATTCCTATCTCGGGTTTCAAGCTGGTTTGTTAACCTCTGTTGGTGTGATGTTGCAGCCGCTCAGAGACGGCAGCAAACGGAAGAAGATTGGCCTGCAGGTAGAAGCAAGAAGGTCCCAGAGCAGACAAAACCAGAGTTTGGACGCAAACTGGGGGTTGTTTTCTTAATGTCCTGTAGATGTGGCGATAACACAACACATGAGAAAAAGGCTGCGGCAGTCTATGCTAGACCCAGTGGCGGGAGTTTTGTTTGCTCTCGCAAAGCTCTGAAAATGCTGCCTTGAGTTAGGACCGTGGGGACCATAACATTGTGATACCGGTGTGTTAATAGTTTATTTATGATTTATTTATTTGTTTAGATTTTTTGACCCGTGCTCAATCCCCGACAATGCTTGCTTGTCCCAATAAAACCAATAAAACAATATAAAATATAAATAAAACAATTAACATTTGGTATTAAGATTCCGACAACACACCAACTAATAAGTAGATGACACACATTTATTAGGGAGTTGTAACCCGCCGTGGGCCTGGAAGCAGTCAGGGGCCCCCACCTTTAGTTAGAATAATCAGTTGGTAAAAGTACAAGCTGAACTGACCCTAGAAGCTCAAAGGACTAAACTGAGGCTAACGTACTTTGGTCACATTATGAGAAGACAGGAGTCACTGGAAAAGACAGTCATGCTAGGAAAAGTGGAAGGCTGCAGGGAAAGAGGAAGACCCAACAAGAGATGGATGGACTCTATAAAGGAAGCCACAGCCCTCAGTTTGCAAGATCTGAGCAATGCTGTCAAAGATAGGACTTTTTGGAGGACTTTGATTCATAGGGTCACCATGAGCCGGGAAGCGACTTGACAGCACTAACCCCCACACACAAGTAGGGGGGAGAAGGGAGGCCAGTATTGATAGAAGTCCGTAGCTGCCCTCAACTATAGTCCTGGCAGAACAACTCTGTTTTTCAGGCCCTGCGGCATTCCTTGAGATCCCACAGGGCCCTGATCTCTCTTAAGTTTAGTGGACAGGCGGGGGGAGCAGGAGGCATGGGTGTCCGGGACTACGACCTGCAGAGAATCCCCAGAAGCTGACAAAGCCAGTGCTAATCCATGTTATACCTCCTCAAAGGGAAACTAAAGGTCCTCTCAAGCCCCACTCCCCATGCCCTTCCTTTGTGAGCCACCTCAAGGCGGTCACTGGAAAGGCGACAGATAAATTTTCTAAATCAATAAGGAACTCGTATTCCGATTCTCTGGGCTCGGGTTCGGTGCCGGCGTATACACTGAGAATTGCTTTTCTGCTGTCCGGAGCAGTTCACCCCGAAGGACGTCGCAGCGCAGATCCACGGATCTCTGGCGTCCGTATCATAAACCAGGATTGACCTCTGTTGACCGACAAGATTTTTTCGGAGCTTTCTCCGAGAAAGCAGCCAATGACGGAGCCTGTTCTGGAGGAGGAGAATTTGTAGAATACTCCGAACATGTACGAAGCGTCCCCTGTGAATATTCTGAAAAATAAATCTGTTGTTTTGGCGCAAACCCTTGTTTTACATAGGGTTTTGATTACCTTTTGATTCCCAAAGGCAGTAAATTAGAAGTGAATTTCAAAAATTGGGGGGAAATAACAAATCCATCCAACTTTTCTTGGGTTTGCAAACATTCACGGGTTGTTTGTGTCTTTGGTTGCAAAGTTGGAGCAGGCTTGGGACATTAGGCACGAATTCACTGCTCCCCGCAAGGCTGGGACTTCTCAGCAAAAGAGAACAGTGCCAGGCATTCAAGTTATAGTGCTATCACTACGGTTTGGTTCCTCTTGGGCAAGGTTCCCCAGTGTGGTGCCCGTGGGTGCCACGGCGCCTGCTTCTACTCACCTTGGCGCCCTCCAAGCTTTTCAGAAAGTGTACGGCTGCCCTTGTTCAAATGAAAGGGTTCCCCACTGGTAGATTAGGACTGCTGAGCACTTGTGCTTTCCTTAGGCACTCTGTGGTTCCATGTCCCCTTCAGGCTTTCCTTCCTTTCAGTAGGTGTGAGGAGGGAGGTATTCCATTCAGTTCCCCCTCCCATGGCAGCCATTTTGGGTGTTGCTCTCCCTCCGGTGGCAGCCTCCCCTCCCCAACCTCCACCCTCCTCAGGTTCTGACCCCCCCAAACCTCCCGCCAGTGGCGAAGAGGGACCTGGCAACCCTAGCTGTGGGACACGCATGAACACATGAACATGTGGGACATGAGGCTGCCTCATGCTGAATCAGACCATCAATCCATCAGGGTCAATATTGCCTACTCAGACTGGCAGGGGCTCTCCAGGGTGTCAGGTACAGGTCTTTCACTTCACCTATTGTGTGTGTTTAAGGGCCGTAAAATCACTTCCGACTCCTGGCTCACAAACGCTCATACCCTGCCAGAAATTCTGCCAGTCTTTAAGGTGCTATTGGACTCTTGCTCTTTTCTACTGCTCGTGGCAGACTAACACGGCTACCCATCGTGATCTCTCTCCATGGAAGGCACCACATTTAGTCGTACAGAGTGGAAATCCGTCAGCCTTGTAAAGAAACTTCCACAGGTACAGACATTATCTTTCTCACCAAATGCAGAAGATCCCTGTCTCATGACCAATGCTAATTTCTCCATGCGTACTATTTACTTGCTTTTGACGTTACCACCCCCATATTGTGCGTCTAATTCACTCGCCTCTACTTAAGAATAGATGGAATCACATTCTGGCTGTACCCGAAGAAGTGAGCTGTGGCTCACGAAAGCTCATGCCCCTGCCAGAAATTTTGTTAGTCTTCAAGGTGCTACTGGACTCTTGCTCTTTTCTACTGCTCTTGACAGACTAACACGGCTACCCATCGTGATCTATCTTCATTTTAAAATGTTTTTATTGATGGATCAAGGGGCTGGGATTGAGACCGAGAGAGCCCGTCTCGCCAAAGGCCCCGCACCGTGCATTTGTGGTCCAAACGAAACAGGGCAAGAGGGCACGTGGTGCATCTAACTCTTTCCGAGGCAACCAAATGACACGGGACAGGCTCTGAGCATCTCTTCCTGGGTCCGTGCCGCTGACGGCTGGGTCCGCACCAAATCTCCCGTGGCAACGTTTCGAGGGGGTTGCTTCGACCCGACTGACAACACAACTTGCTCAAGGCAATACCCCCTGCACACCGAACCCACTCCTCTATGCCAACCATTCACCTCCTCTGGCAATAGTCCTGTTCCGCCGCCCATCATCAGTGGTTAATTTTTCACAAGGGTCATGGACTCAGGAATAAAACGTTATTTCCCCCCGTTTTAATTTTTAACTTGGAAGAAGCTGCTGCTCCTGTGAGCTATTTTAATAACCCAAGAGAACTGAATGCCTATCCCTCCCTCCTCCCCCCCTCCCCCAGTAAAACAAGCTCAAAAGACAGGGTGGGAGGTGGAGAACCAGTTGCACAGACCCCGAACAACAGCCGGTCCAGCCGTTGACCCTCCTCGTCACCATGGAGGATGGTTATCGATTCACTTTTTGTTGACCCTTCTTAACTGCTGCCAGAAGCCTCCTGTGCCCTAAAGAGACTACTTGGTACGGAGGTTCGCAACGACCTGAAATCCCGTTCTGGATCCCGAACTATTGTGCACCTGACACGCCAATCTGAAAAACACCTTATGCCCGACGAGAAAGTTCCCTTTTGCCCTGCATCAGAATGCCCCGAAAGCTCTCTGGAAGAATTCTGTTTTACAGTCCCCAAAGAAATCCAGGAGATTAGGAGCCCCCTTGACCAAGCCGCACTTGGAGTATTGCGTGTAGGTCTGAAGGCCTCACTTCAAAAAGGATGCGGACAGAATGGAGCAGGTGCACAGGAGAGCGATGAGGATGATCAGGGGCCTGGAGACCAAGCCGCACCAGGAAAGGCGGAGGGACTTGGGGCACAGAACTAAACCAGAGGTCCCCGACCTTCTTGAGCCTGTGCACCTCTGGAATTCAGACGCAGTAGGATGGGCGTAGCCACAAAATGGCTGCCTCAGGAGGTGGAGCCAGCCACAAAAAGGCTGCCGCAGTTTCCCATCAGTTATGCAGTGAAGGTCCTTGTGCTGGGCTGGCAAACCCTGCTGAAGTGAAATTTTAAAAAATCTGCACAGCCTTTCAAACCTCCAGTGGTCAATCAGCAGCTTTGCTGGGCAAAAGTCCCATCTGGCCCTCTGAATTTCTAAAAACACTTGGCAGGCACCTGGAAAGGTGTTGGCGGACGCCATGGGCACCAAACTTAGGAATCCTGCACTAGACCTTGCTAGGAAGATCAGTAGGGTTGCCAACCTCCAGGTACTAGCTGGTGATCTCCCGCCATTACAACTGATCTCCAGCTGATAGAGATTAATTCCCCTGGAGAAAAGGGCCACTTTGGCTATTGGATTCTATGGTCCCTCCCCTCCTCAAACCCCACCCTCCTCAGGCTCCGCCCCCAAAACCTCCCACCAGTAGCAAAGAGGGACCTGGCAACCTTAAAGATCAGAGCTTCCACACAGGAACATGCAGGGAGAGGTGACCTTTCAAGTATGTAGGCCCCAGATCACAAAGGACTTTAGAGGTAAGCACCAACACCTTGAATTGGATCTGGAAACTACGCAGCAGCCTGTGATGGGACCTCAGAATAGAATTAACATGGTCCTGCCATCTAATTCCTAATAACAAAAGGGCTGCTGCATTGACGTTTCCAGTCTTCAAGGGCAGCCCCACGTAGACCGTGTTCAGTAGTCTAGCCTAAGGTGACTGAGACATGGATTATTTTGGCCAGAGCAGGTGTCTGCAAATTGGGAGCCAGTTTCCTAATTAACCAACCAGGGGGGAAACATTTCTATCTCACTTCTCTCTAAAAGGTAGGTTACCAAAAACAAAACAAAAACACCATACAGGCAACTGATTTTAAACAAATGAACCAGAATTAAAAACAAATTAAAAATGCAGCTGATGTCCTTAAATCTAATTATACTTGAACTTATTCAGCCTTGCAGAAGCATTGGAAAATCATTAAAGTAGGGGTCTTCCTCGCGTTACTAGATTGGCCATTACACATATTTTTCCTTATTCCAGCCAACAGCTTTTTGCAACTTCTGAAGTTCCTGCATAGTCTTCAAGGGTAGCCCCGTGTACAGCGCTTTACAGTAATCTAATCTTGAGGTTCTGCAGTGTGGATAAGCATGAAGTGTGGATAAGTCCACAAAGTCCAAATGTTTTAATTTACGAACCAAGCACAATTTTTGGGGTGGGTGGGGGGGGGAATGCACTCTTGGCTACTTTGCTGCCTGACTTCTCCAACGGCGACTCCCCAACTCATTGGCTGAGTCCAACAAAGATAAATTTGACTCTGTCAAAAAAAAATGGGAGTGTCGTACCCTCTAAAACATTAGTCATCCCAACTGGCATCTCTTTCGTCTTGTCGTGATTCGACTTGGCGCAGTTAGTTAATTCCGTGTGTCGATAAATCTCTTCCCCACCCCTTTTTAAAAAAAGGGCTTGGTGCGTCAAATGAAAGTAACTTGACCCCCCCCCCCTTTAGCGTGCCCTCCACCCACCAAAGGAGTAAACAGCAGCATTGCAGGTGTTGGAAGATGTCGACACGGTTTAATCTGGCCGGGTCGCCGAGAGCGTGCTATCCTTTCTCCCCGGAGTTGTTACATAATTTTTAAAGCCATCAGATTCACTATTCTAGGGGATGTGGGTGTGTACGGGGGAAGGAAAAGAAGTCCGGGGCATAGAGCTGAGAGCCGCAGAACTTAATAAACTGAACAAACGCAACTCGCGTTTCCCACTGTGCAAGATCAGATTCCTCTTCTTTCAACCGGCGGCTGCAGATTCCGGCGAGACATGGCTTCTTCGGAGTTGGCCCAGCTCGGTCCCTGGGTGCCCTGCGCGCTTCTCACCTTGGTGGTCTTAGCCACACTCTGGTATCTGACGGGCTCCGGAAGACCCTCTCCGAATCTCCCTCCAGGCCCTACTCCGCTTCCCCTCATCGGCAATCTGCACTTGATAAACATCAGGAGACAAGATAAATCGTTTATGAAGGTAAGACTTCCCCGCCTCGATTTCCTTTTAAAGTCATTCGTTGCTAAACTCCCACAGAAGTCAAATGTAGATTTAAAAAAAAAAAGATTTCTGGATATTGTATCACAGCAGAACTTTTCAGAAGGGATCTCTGTTAGGAAGGTGCAGACCAAAATCTTAAATTACTTTACATTTGAGTCCAATAGAAGAAGAGTTGGTTTTTATACCCCGCTTTTCTCCACCTTTAAGGAGTCTCAAAGCCGCTTACAATCCCCTTCCTCTCCCCACAACAGACACCTTGTGAGGTAGGTGAGGCTGAGAGAGTTCAGAGAGAACTGTGAGTAGCCCAAGGTCACCTAGCAGGCTTTGTATGGAGGAGTGGGGAATCAAACCCAGTTCTCCAGATTAGAGTCCACCACTCTTAACCACTACACCACGGCAGCTCTCAATAGCATCTTATTTATTTACTTCATTTCTACCCCGCCTTTCTTCCCAGCCTTTCTTCCCAAGGTGGCTTACCTAATGCTCCTCTCCTCCGTTTTATCCTCACAACAGCCCTGTGAGATAGGCTAGGCTGAGTGGGTGTAACTGGCCCCAGGTCCCCCAGTGAGCTTCTGCAGTGTCATGTGGATTCGAACCTGGTTCTCCAAGACTCTAGTCTGGCACTCTTAACTACTACACCATGCTGGTGTCTGATGAAGGGAGCTTTCGAAAGCTTATACCGTGACAATCTTGTTGGTCTCTAAGGTGCTGCTGGACCCGAATCTTGCTCCTCTACCTCAGACTGACGCAGCTACCTTCTGATATTAAATTTGTTTGGTATCTGAAGACTCGCACACAGCACTACGCAGAACGGCTAGATTCGAGCCCAGCCTTCTGAAAAAATTCCTATGCAGGGGTACTTCAATCTAAGCCTCTCGCAACGGGCGTAGACTGAATAACCCTGCCAAGTCTGGGGAAGGGCCGTCACTCCTTGGTTGAGCATCTGCTTTTCATAGAATCGTAGAATCCAAGAGCTGGAAGGGGGCCATAGAGGCCATCTAGTCCAACCCCCTGCTCAATGCAGGATCAGCCTAGCCCTAGAGCATCCCTGACAAGTGCTTGTCCAGCCTCTGCTTAAAGACTGCCAGCGAGGGGGAGCTCACCACCTCCCTATGCAGCCGATTCCATGGCCAAACAACTATCGCTGTAAATTTTTCCCCCTAATATCCAGCCAAAGTAATATCCAAAGTAATGACTACAGGAGAATTACGCAATTTTAAGGTTGACAATGAGGAAATTGAAATTGTTGAAGACTTTCTATTCCTTGGCTCCACCATCCACCAAAAGGGAGACTGCAGCCAAGAAAGAAGGAGATTGAGACTTGGAAGGGCAGCCATGAAGGAGCTAGAAAAGATTCTGAAGTGTTAGGATGTGTCACTGGAAGCCAAGGTCAGGTTAATTCATGCCATCGTATTCCCTATTACTATGTATGGGTGTGAAAGCTGGACAGTGAAGAAAGCTGATAGGAAGAAAGTAGGTTCCTTTGAAATGGGGTGTTGGAGGAGAGGGTTACGGATACCTTGGGCTGCCCAAAAAAAAAAAAAAACAGTGGGTTATAGATCAAATCAAGCCTAAGCTGACCCTAGAAGCTAAAATGACTCAACTGAGGCTGTCGTAATTTGGTCACATGAGAAGGCAAGAGTCACTGGAAAAGACAGTCATGCTAGGAAAAGTTGAGGGCAGCAGGAAAAGAGGAAGACCCAACAAGAGACGGATTGACTCAATAAAGGAAGCCAAGCCCTCAGTTTGCAAGATCTGAGCAAGGCTGTCAAAGATTTTGGAGGACGTTGATTCATAGGGTCGCCATGAGTCGGAAGTGACTTGACGGCGCTTAACTCCCACGCACCCCTTTCCTCCTGCAATTTAAACCCAATTCCAAGGTCCCCCCTCTTTGTTTCACTTCTGACCGGGGTCTCGAACCCACGTTCCCTCCGCCCTACTGGCCGGATCTCGCTTCTCTCGTTTGCACTGAAACCCTCGTTTCTCTTCCAGCTTTCTGAGAAATACGGCCCGGTCTTCACAGTCCATCTGGGCTTCCAGAAGGCCGTGGTGTTGACAGGCTACGAGGCGGTCAAAGAGGCTCTTCAGAGCAACACTGGCGAATTCGTGGACAGGCCCCCTGTCCCGATATTTTATCGGATCCAGCATGGGAACGGTAACAGCACTTGGGACAGCTCGGCCTTAATATTCGGTTTATATTCAATTGGGCGGTCGCGGCGAAGCAGGGAGAGGCAGCCCGCTTGCAGCAGTAGAATTTGGGAGCTGTGGAAATGCAGCAACATCTTCACGCTTTCTCCGAACGAGTCCTTTTCACTATTTTTTTTAAAGTCTGCCTGTGGGGTGGGAATGACCTGAAGAAAGGTCCTCCAAGAGGTTTCTGGGTCTAATGGATCAGGCATAGATTTCCCAGAAGGGAGCCTGCAGCAGGGGTCCCCAACCTTTTTGAGCCTGTGGGTACCTCTGGAATTCTGATACGGGGTGGGCTGGGGGGGGCACAGCTGCAAAATGGCTGCCACAGCTTACCTGAGGGGGGACCCATTTGTTCTCTTGAAGTATTTGAAGAGCTGTCACTTAGAGGAGGGCAGGGAGCTGTTCCTGTTGGCTGCAGAGGAGAGGACTCGCAAGTCTTCAAGCAGAGGCTGGACAAGCACTTGTCAGGGATGCTCTAGGCTGATCCTGCATTAAGCAGAGGGTTGGACTAGATGGCCTCTGTGGCCCCCTCCGACTCTCTGATTCTATACAGTAAAGGCCCTTGTGCTGTGGCGGCCGCTGCCGCCAAAGCAATGTTTTTAAAAATCTGCACAGCCCATCAAATCACCCCTGGCCTGTCAGAAGCTTTGCTGGGCAAAAGCCCCACCGGGCCCCGGGTCCGAACTAATTGGGAGCCAATAGAGATAGCATTCATGGCGTCCAACTAAATGCATCCAACTAAAGTTGCCAGAGCAAACTGCTGCTTTGGAGCGGGGGACTCTACGGCATTGTACCTCACCGAGGTCCCTCCCTCCAAACCCTGCCCTCCTCAGGCTCCACCCCCAAATCTCCAGGAATTTCCTACATCCATAGCTGGCCACCCTAGACCCAGCTCACTATTAGCAGTAACCTGGCTGCTGTGTTCTGGACCAACAGTGTAGTGTTCAAGGGCAGCCCTGCATAGAAGAGAAACGCAGTTGTCAAGACGCAGCACGGATGATTGATGGCAATCCGTGCTCCCTCTGAAAGAAGGCTCATTTACCAAAATGTATTCCTCAGGTGTGTTCTTCTCTTCTGGGGAACTGTGGAGGACCACCCGCCGATTCACCGTGTCGAGCATGCGGGACCTCGGGGTGGGGAAGAAACTGATAGAGGGACGCATCTTGGAGGAGCTCCATTACCTTACTGAGCTGATCGAGTCTTTTAAAGGTGACCCGCGACCTACAAGTCCCTGCCGCTGTTTTCCTGGGGCAGCCGCCTGGCCTGTTGCCCCCCCCCCCCCGCTTTCACGTTTCCATTCCTCGTTCTTTTTTCTTTTTTCAGGCGAACCGTTTAAGTTACGGTCCTTTAACACGGCCCCCACCAACATCACCTTTGCCATACTGTTTGGGGACAGGTTTGATTATGCCGACCCGACGTTCGTCACTCTGCTCAGGCTCATCGACGAAGTCATGAGCCTACTGGGATCTCAGTTCTTACACGTAAGAAGGAGATATCATTCCTTTATTTGTGTTTGCTGAGGGTGGGGTTTGGAAATTCTAGATCCTGGGTGCAGTTTTGGGAAAGGCAAGAAGAAGCAATGCTTCACTAACAGATTCAAGTCCAGTGAGAGCCAGCATGGTGTAATGGATAAGAGAGATGGTTTGGAGCGGTGGACTCTAATCTGGAGAACCGGGTTCGATTCCCCACTCCTCCACTTGAGCGGCAGACGCTTAATCCGGAGAACCGGGTTTGATTGCCCCACTCCTCCACATGAAGCCAGCTGGGTGACCCTTGGCTAGTCACAGCTCTCTTAGAGCACTCTCAGCCTCACCTACCTCACAGGGTATCTGTTGTGGGGAGGGGAAGGGAAGGTGATTATAAGCCGGTTTGATTCTTCCTTAAGTGGTAGAGGAAGTCGGGTGTAAGCTTTCGAGAGTCAAAGCCTGCTTTGTTGTGGTTAGTGTCAGACTAGGATCTGGGAGATTCAGGTCTGAATCTCCGCTCTGCCGTGGAAACTCACTTTGCCTATTCTGCCTTGCAGGGGTAGCGGTCATTGTGAGGATAAAATGAAGGGGTGGGGGGAGAATGATGTCAGAAGTCATTTGGTATCCCCAAGAGGGAGAACAGTGGGATATAAATAGCTAAAGAAATAATTAAGACGGCCCTCCGGTTACTCCGAAGCCAGTGTGGTGCAGAGGTTAAGAGCAGTGGGACCGTACTCTGGAGAACCGGGTTCGATTCCCCACTCCTCCGCATGAAGCCTGCTGGGTGACCTTGGGCTAGTCACAGCTCTCTCCGAACTCTCTCAGCCCATGCGGGGGCAGGCAATGGCCAACTACCTCTGAATGCCTCTGAACCACCTCTGAACGTCTCTTGCCTGGAAAGCCCTACAAGGTCGCCATAAGTCGGCTGTGGGCACTTTACACACGCACACATGTTACTCTGGTGCTTTACGGGTCTCGCTGTTGCCGATATCAGGAAACGCTCTCAGCCCGCAAATTTTTAATTCAGTCCAGTGGATAGAAGCCGTTTGAGAAATCGAAAGGGCTGTGCAAAGCTGATCTGCCTACCCTAATGGGAAGCTGGATCCATCCCACCCCTGGGAGAGCTGTTCCGCTCCTTGCTTTCAGTTCGCAGCCAAGAGAAGTTGAGGCTCCAGGCTTTCCCACCAACCTCTGCGCAAGCAATTCTTATCCACAACGGCTGGTTTTCCCCGAAAGCCTGTGCTGCCTGCCCACGCCGAGCCTGCATGCAGGATTGCAGCCGCTCATTCAAATGAAACACAACTGGGGAGGGGCCATGGCTCAGTGGTAGAGCATCTGCTTGGCATGCAGAAGGGTACCAGGTTCAATCCTCGACCTCTCCAGTTAAAGGGACTAGGCAAGTAGGTGATGCAAAAGACCTCTGCCTGAGACCCAGGAGAGCCGCAGCCGGTCTGAGTAGACAATACTGACTCTGATGGACCGAGGGTCTGATTCAGTATAAGGCAACTTCATGTCTTCATGTGTTCAAACTCAGACATTTTCCAACTTGGGAGGAAAAGTTCTTTCCCTCGGGCCAGGGTCGTCTTCCCACGTGAGGTCTGCTTCCAGGATCTGCTGCCGTCTCGATGCCACAAAATGATATTTACAGGTTGCTTCTGAGTTTCTGTCCACTTCCACCAGCACAGGGCCTCATCTGCCGCTGGGGTTTAGTGGACAGATTGGCAGAGTGGGACCCTGAGCGAGCTGGTTTTGAATCCCCACATTTACCGTAGAAGCTCTCTGGGGGACCCCGGGCCCGTCACGAACTCTCTTCCTGATCTACTTCGCAGGGTTGTTGGGGAGAACAATGTTTTAAGCCGCTTTGAATCCAGACTGTGGAGAGAAAAGCGGGAGATATAAATGCGAATGCATCCATGCAGAATGAAGCAACCCACCATTCTAGATCATACCATTTCTGGCTGCAGGTTTTTGAATTCTTCTCCATATTTTAAGAAAGCCTTGCGTGTAGAAATCTAGCGTATCAGGAATGAAGGGTTCTGCCCTACCCCCTCTGAAATGCTATTTTTCTACATGCAGAGCGCTGGTTTTTTTTCCCTTTCAGAGAGCTTTTAAATGGGACTGTATAAATCCCCGAGTGACTCTGTTGTAAGAGGAGTGCATTGCATTGATCTTCCCCCGGTTTATTACCTCTGTGGAGCTGGTGGCTTGTGGGAATATTAGAACAAGACAGTTTATTGTGCTGGGAAGTGTTAGACTGCTGGGATGGCTGGCTGTAATTGATTTGTAATTGGTGCAGCCCTTAAAAATTCCAATCTAACAGGCTGCAAACTGACTTCCTTCTCTTCCTTATATGTTAGGAGGGTGGGCTATCTCTTTCCCCCCCTCCTTTTGTTATATTGCCCCCCTTTAAAAGGCTGTTTCATTGCTTCTCCTCTACCTTTGCCGCTACTTTCCCTTAATTGTACTTTTAATTCATGTTTATGGTCAGTGACTAGACAAGTCTGAAGGTCTCCGTTGGTTTCCCTGGAGATCCTTGGAAGAAATGGAGGCCGCTGGGGGGGGGGGGGATCTCGACCCCTCCTTTCCAAAATGTCGCCTTTAAATTTTGTCCCTTCGATAGGGCTTGAATGATTTCTCGATTTAAACACTTTGGGCCTGGCGTTTTCCTGTGAGGGCCTCATCCCTCGGAGATATCCTATTACAGTAGTAAAATCAGACTGCCTTCTTTTAGAATCATAGAGTTGGAAGGGACCACTAGGGTTATCAAGTCCAACCCCCTGCACAATGCAGGAAATTCACAACTACCTCCCCCCCACACCCCTAGTGACCAGAAGATGGCCAAGATGCCCTCCCTCTCATCATCTGCCTAAGGTCACAATCAGCATTGCTGACAGATGGCCATCTAACCTCTTCTTAAAAACCTCTTCTTAAAAACCTCTAACTGTTACAAAATTCTTCCTAATGTCCAGACGGAAACTCTTTTGATTTAATTTCAACCTGTTGGTTCTGGTCCGACCTTCTTGGGCAACAGAAAACAACTCAGCACCCTCCTCTATATGACAGCCCTCTATATGACAGCCCCTCAAGTACTTGAAGACGGATATCATATCCCCTCTCAGTCTTCAGGCTAAACATACCCGGCTCCTTCAACCTTTCCTCATAGGACTTGGTCTCCAGACCCCTCACCATCTTTGTTGTCCTTCTCTGGACACTTTCCAGCTTGTCTACATCTTTCTTCAATTGTGGTGCCCAAAACTGAGCACAGTACTCTAGTTGAGGTCTAACCAGAGCGGAGTAAAGCGATACCATCACTTTGCATGATCTGGACACTATATTTCTGTTGATGCAGCCCAAGACCGCATTTGCCTTTTTAGCTACCGCATCACACTGCTGACTCATGTTCAGTGTTCGGTCTACTAAGACCCCAAGATCCTTTTCACACACACGACTGCTCAGACAAGTCTCCCCCATCCTATAATTATGCATTTGATTTTTCCTACCTAAATGCAGAACTTTACATTTGTCTTCGCTGAAGTGCATTTTATTAGTTCTAGCCCAGTTTAATCCCTATGTTGTTTTAATGTTGTGTTTTAGCTTATGTTCTAACTACTTTGTCTGATAGATAGTGTCTGAGCCCAGTTTTGACTGGGAAAGGGCGGGGTACAAACTGAATGAAATAAAAATAAGCATAAATTGTGCCCTTGGGCCGGGGTCAGCAGACCAGTACAGCTAGCCTCTGAAACTATCTTTATCGATTGCACTCCATTTCATTTACAATGCAGAGGTGTACGTTTCTCTTGCAGTTATTCAATTTCTACCCGTTCCTCGGATTCCTCCTCACACCCCACAAGATGATCTTGAGGAAAGTCGAAGAGACCTGTGTCATTCTGAGGAAACATATCCAGGCCAGCAAAGAAACGATCAATGAAAACAACTTGCGGAGCTACACAGATGCTTTGCTCTTCAAGCAGCAAGAGGTAAGTTTTATTTTATTTTTCTTAGCCTGCCTAGCGGAGCTGGTGGTGGGTGAATTTATAAGGGGAGAGCAAAACAACTCCCGAAACCCTGTACCTCGAACCGCCTTTATGGGGTTTGCAAAGTAGAATAAAAGAGAAGACTAGCAGTAAATCCAAGAATCTCCAAAACAATATACCATGAAAGAATCTCTCTGTCCTGCTTATTTATTTATCTATTTATTATTTCCACTTATTACCCTGCTCTCTCCAGCCAAACCAGGCTCAGAGTGGCTTCTCAGCACACCAAGAAAAACTAGGAGAAGAATCTGCCTGGGTCTTTCTTGTGCCTCCTGGACAGAGGAAGAAGCCCCCCCCCCCCAAAAAAAAAACCTTGATAATATCTGGTTGCCAAATGTGACATTAGAAACCCATTTCTAGAAGGAGGTATTTTTATCAACTGCAACCACACCCCACAGGAAAAACTGCAAGCCAGCTGTTAGTGGCAGGGAGATCTGGTGGGCCGTGGAGAGGAGGCTTGAAATATCTGCCCACCAGCTGTGGTTGCGTGTGGCTAATTGGTCACATTTTATAAAGAATTCTGTAAGCAGCCTTGAGCGTCATATCGGTTGGAAAGGCAGAGTAAAAATCTCAGTCAGTTGGCGTGGAAAGCCTCCTAGACAGTATGCTCCGAGAGAGGATTGATTTTCCTCCTGCGCTCTTTCCAGAAGTAAAAAACCGATAACCGTAGCAGAGCGGCTAGATTCGAGTCCGGCAGCACCTTAGAGACCAAACGGATTATCGGGATATAAGCTTTCGAGAGTCAACGCTCAGATATCTGACGAAGGGAGCTTTGAATCTCGAAAGCTGATACCCCAAAAATCTTGTTGGTCTCTAGGGTGCTACTGGACTTGAATTAAGATGTTCTACTGCAGACCAACACAGCTAGCCTCTGAAAATAACTGTAGTGTCAAAAATCTCATTTTGAAAGGAATTGGGTGACTGTCTGCTCTTAAAGGGGGGGGGGAACTGTCTAAGACAACAGGCTTACGTAGCTGTTCCCCCTCTGATCTCCTGGTCTCTAACCAGACCTCCCCTATTTTAGTTCCCTATTGGAGCAGCTGTAGGTTTTGATGATATCCATGCCCCCCCATCACAGCTCTGTCGAAACCCCAATTGCACCCTCCTGCCCCCAAATTGTAACTCTAGTTTCCCCCTCTTTCCCAAGTTGTGGTCAGCTTCCCCCCACCCCTAATGTCATCATCATCATTCCTTTATGGGCATAAAACACAATACAGAAAGATACAAAAGGAATGGAAATATTAAAAGGTTCCCTTTATAGAACAGTTAAAAAAACACATTGAATAGCGCTGTTTGTCAATACAGCCATCTAATTAACTTTGGCGGGCTTTTAAAACACACTTTAAAAACTGTGCCACCATCTTCAATATTTGGGGCGAATGGTTGTTCAATAAATAGGAAACGTTACAAGAATCTGAGACATTCGGTCTACTAACCAACAGGGGGCTTAATAGTTCATTACGAGATTCTGTATAGTAAAGGCAAAGGTCCCCTGTGCAAGCACTAGGTCATTCCTGACCCATGGGGTGACGTCACATCCCGACGTTTCCTAGGCAGACTTTGTTTGCGGGGTGGTTTGCCAGTGCCTTCCCCAGTCATCTTCCCTTTAGCCCCAGCAAGATGGGTACTCATTTCACCAACCTCGGAAGGATGGAAGGCTGAGTCAACCTTGAGCTGGCTACCTGAAACCGACTTCCGTCGGGATCGAACTCAGGTCGTGAGCAGAGCTTTTGACTGCAGTACTGCAGCTTAACACTCTGCACCATGGGGCTCCTGATTCTGTATAGAAACTAGAATAAAATAAGACATGAGCAACCGTTTCAATACAATTGTCACAAGGGCAAAGCTTGTCAGACAGAGGGATTTTCCGAAATCTGCCTTCAAATAGCGCGGATGGCAAAACATTAAATCGGGCCAGAGAGCTTCACCCCCCAATACCAGCTCCCTTCTCCTCGACTCCATCCATCGGACAGCGGTTATGTTGGAGGGACCGGAACGGGCCTAAAAAGTGTGAGAAAAGGTTACTGTAATATAGCGTCTGGACCGGACAAGAGGGGTGTCTGAAGGGAGAAGCAGAACATAATTCTCCTAGACCGTCTCCAGGCTCATTTCCTGATGAGAAATGTAAGGTGGACCTGGGAAAAAGGTGCCCAACCGTGCTGCCCCCTGCTGCTGCAGAGATCCGTCGCCCCGCAACAGGAGTCGCAACAGGGGTCCGTCGCCCCACGCAATTGCAAACCCCAGGGCTCACGCGGACTTTTCTCGTTCTAAGGAATCAAACAAAGCCAAGATCACGTTCCACGATGCAAACATCCTGGCGTCCGTGCTCGACCTCGTCATGGCTGGGACTGAGACCACGGCCACCACGCTGCAGTGGGCTGTCTTGCTGATGATAAAGTACCCCGAGATTCAGCGTAAGCCGCTGTATTTTGTTTGCCGTTGCATTTTTATTCATGAGCATGTGTAGTAGTTTTGTGGGTTGTTTCCTTGATTAGAGTGCCGATCTTACAGACCAGGGCTACATTTCCCGGGGCGCAACTTGGGGCCATGCTTCAGACACTGGGAACATAAGAACATAAGAAAAGCCCTGCTGAATCAGACCAAGTCCCATCAAGTCCAGCAGTCTGTTCACTCAGTGGCCAACCAGGTGCCTCTAGGAAGCCCACAAACAAGGCGACTGCAGCAGCATTTATCCTGCCTCATTTCCAAAACACCTAAGATAATAGGCCTGCTCCTCTGATCCTGGAGAGAATCGGTATGCATCATGACTAGTAACCATTTGGACTAGTAGCCATGGATAGCCCTCTTCTCCATGAAATGTCTACTCCCCTCTTAAAGCCTTCCAAGTTGGCAGCCATCACCACCTCCTGGGGCAGGGAGTTCCACACTTTAACTATGCGTTGTCTGGGAAACAATGTCTGAGGCAGGAGAGAAGGAGGGGTGAGAGAGAGAGGCGTTCTGGCCAACTTTCATGCACTTTTCCCTCCCCACAACAAACACCCTGTGAGGTAGGTGGGGCTGGGAATGTGTGACTAGCCCAAGGTCACCCAGCAGGCTCCATGTTGAGGAATGGGGAATCAAACCTGGTTCCCCATATTAGAGTCTGCCGCTCTTAACCACTCCACCGTGCTGGAAGTCTCTTTCTCTGTTGCAGGGAAGGTACAGGAGGAAATCAAGATGGTCCTGGAATTGGGCCACCTGCCGACCTTCGATGACAAGAAGCGCATGCCCTTTTCCAACGCAGTGATCCACGAGGTGCAACGCTTTGTCACTCTCCTCCCACACATTCCGCGCTGCACCGCCGTGGACACGCACTTCCGTGGCTATTTCATCCCCAAGGTGTGATATGGGACGGGGCCCTCGGTGGGAGGGGGCATTGGCCAAACAGGAGAAGCTCATTATCCACTAACTATCTGCTCACTTGGCGCCACAGTTTCTGTCCCTCCCTTATCCTGAACACATGAAGCTGCCTTCTACTGAATCAGGCCCTTGGTCTGTCAAAGTCAGTATTGTCTACTCAGACCGGCAGCAGCTCTCCAGGGTCTCAGGCAGAGGTCTTTCACATCACCTACCTGCCTTGAACTGGAGATGCCGCGGATCGAACCTGGGACCTTCTGCATGCCAAGCAGATGCTCTACAAACTCAGCCACAGCCCCTCCCTGACAGGAAGTGGGGATCAAAGTTTAAAACGTGCTGCAAACTGGCAAAACCACCCTGTACTAGTCAACGCGGGGCTGCCACCAAAAAGGCCCTGCTCTCATGTGCCCACCAGATGAGCTTCTTTGATTGGTGAGACAGTCAGGAGGGCCTCTCCCTCTGATCTTAATTCCCAGGCAGGAACATCTGGGGTCCGGTTGCACTTTTTTTTTCTCAAAAAGAAGACCCCAAACGGATGCTCTTCCCACTTGCGCCTTCAGAGCCAAGCCCTATTGAATTTTCCCATGCCACCCCCTTGCTGACATCTGTCCTTTTTTCCTTACTAGGGTACCACTGTGATTCCTTCACTCACCTCGGTGCTCTTAGACAAAACTCAGTGGGAGACTCCCGAACAATTTAACCCCAACCACTTTTTGGATGCTGACGGCAACTTTGTGAAGAAAGAGGCTTTCCTGCCTTTCTCGACAGGTAACCAGAATTCTCACCACGGCATAAGATAGATGCTTCATAGCCAGAGGTCGGGCTGGGGTGGGTGGGTTTTCACCCAACGGGCTGGTTCACCCCATCCCAAAATTTTTAAAACAATTTTTCTTTTACACTGGTGACGTGAAAGCGTCTATTAAAAATGAGAGCTGGTGGGAAAATTTACAAAAAATAAAATAGAAACAGCTTGTTATGTCCTGCAAAAAAAGAAAGGAAAAAAAGATAGGCCTCCAAGCTCTGCCCACATGAACCTCCCAGCCCCACCCACCAAAGATTCCCATTAGTGGGTTTTCCAGGGTCGTCGTCACACCTCTCGTGCTCCAGTGACCCTGAAAATCTGCCTGCCGCTAACTCAGTATGGCAGCATCCTACAAAGGGGGCAGGCATAACGCCAGGAGGTTATTATTTGATGTCAGGCAAGCGTAGAAGGTTCCGGACATAAAAATAACTGTGCTAATTCAGTTCACCCATTTTTGACGCTTAGTGGTTGTTGTGAACCCTGAAACGCACATAGACACATGGGCTTAGCGAACAGGTTCTAGATGTTTCTGCTAGCTGCAAGGAAATCGCTGATATTTATTTGTTTCTTTTACACCCCTCCCACTTAGCAATCTCAACTTTGCATTATTAAGGTTTAGTCACACTTGATGCAACAAAATTGGGCCCAGTTCCTGCTAAGTCAGTCGGGCGGGGGGGGGGGAATCCTGAGAGGGGAGTTGGGAGAGTATTCAGGCATCCTACATAAGCCATTCTCATGTTTTTGGAATCTCACTGTACGATATCAGCATTCTTGTAAGCCGCCTTGAATTATGAGGAAAAGCAGGGTATAAATGTTTAACACTTAACCTTTACCTAGCGCTTTCGAAAATTCTGTTTGCAATGCCTACGACAGCCCTGTAAGGTAAGTCAGTATTGCAGTCCCTGTACTGCCAATGAAGAAAGAGAGAGAGGCTTGTTAAAGTCCAGCAAGTGAGTTTGGGACAGCCGTGAGGTTTGAATCCAGGATCTCCTGAATTGGTAGTGTTTCCAACTCGGGTTTGGAAAATTCCTGGAGATTTGAGGGGGTGTAGCCTGGGGAGAGTGGGGTTTGAGGAGGGGACGGACCACAGCAGGATATAATGTCACAAAGCTCACTCTCCAAAGCAACCATTTTATCCAGGGAACTGTCATCTGGAGATCATAGGTAATTCCGGGAGATCTCCACGTCTCATCGGGAGGCTGGCATCCTTAGGAATCGTCACCCATTTTTTTAGCCAACACGCCAACTCTGTGACGACGACAGATTGATCGATTTCCGCCCTTCATAAATTTAACCCACCTTTCTCGCTGACACTCAAGGGGGATTACAAAACAACCAATAAATCAGTTGCGTCTTTGGCTCCTGCTTTTATTACCCGCTGAACCGTTTTTCATAAAAATCCTGTGCCGGGGTCGGGGGTCGTTGCAGGCCACCGGAACTGCCTAGGCGAAAGTCTGGCCAAGATGGAGCTGTTCCTCTTCTTCGTGGGCTTGTTCCAGAGGTTTTCCTTCCGGCCCCCTCCGGGATCCACAGCATCTGACGTGGACATTGCCCCCGTGCCAGGCTTCACCTTGCGCCCCCAGCCGCAGACAACCTGTGCCGTGCCCTACGAATGAGACCTGCAGATGGAAGGGTTGGCCTTTGCACCAGCCAATGTCACGCGGAGATGAGAGAGGCCCTTTCTGCGCGAGCCACGCGGGGATTCCAGGGTGGGCATCCTACCGCAACAAACCTTTGCTTCACTCCTTCTGCTCATTTACGGGCCATTATGGCGTCGACTTACGACACTGTCAATTCAACACAGACGATAACCCTGCTGTCTCTATTCTGCATCGCTGCCCCTGACACCTGGGATTGGCTTCTGCCTCTGTGTAGCAACCCTGGACTTCCTTGGTGGTCTCCCATCTAACTGTTAACCAGGGCCGACCCTGCTTAGCTTCCAAGAACTGATGTGATCGGGCTAGCCTGGCCCATCCAGGGAGGGGCAGGCATTTCTTTAAAAGGTAAAGGTCCCCTGTGCAAGCACCGGGTCATTCCTGACCCATGGGTGACGTCACATCCCGACGTTTACTAGGCAGACTTTGTTTATGAGGTGGTTTGCAAGTGCCTTCCCCAGTCATCTTCCCTTTACCCCCAGCAAGCTGGATACTCACTTTACTGACCTCGGAAGGATGGAAGGCTGAGTCGACCTGGAGGCAGCTACCTGAAACCGACTTCCATCGGGATCAAACTCAGGTCATGAGCAGAGCTTAGACTGCAGTACTTTACTTCAGGGTAAATGCCCCACCCTCAATATTCCAGCATGATGTGGTGGTTAAGAACAGTTGACTCTAATCTGGTGAACCGGTTTCGATTCCCCACTCTTCCACATGCAGCCTGCTGGGTGACCTTGGGTTAGTCACATTCTCTCCGAACTGTCTCAGCCCCACCCTCCTCACAAGGTGTCTGTTGCAGGGAGGGGAAGGGAAGGAGATTTTAAACCGGTTTGATTCTCCTTAAAAGGGAAAGTCGGCATATAAAAACCAACTCTTCTTCTTACAGTATTACTGTAAACAGGCTACAGGCTTACAGTATTGTAGACAAACTGTAAGCTACACTGCATTCTAACCCCCTTCCTGATCCCAGCCACAAAATCACAATATGAAGTAAGTAGTAAAATAAAGTAGGAAAAAAATCTTTTGAAAAGAAAAAAAAAGAAAATATAGTGCTAAACGATATATATGGAATGATAATAGTCTAATCCCTCAGCTTCAAATGCTTCCTAACTTTGGGTTGGATACCATGAATCCAGTCCGCCAATGACCAGGGAGAGAATGACTGTTCCCAGAATGGACCCACAGTGGACCCACACACTCCAGATTTTGGAAGCATTTGGGGATTCAAATTAACATTTTGTTCCCCTTTCGCATCCGGACCCATGATTTAAAAAAAATACTTTGCACAACTATCTTGTCTTCCGATAGCCGTCAATACAGTGGATGGAGTCCACGGTTGCCCTGCCCGTGTTCAGAAGACACCCTCTGCTCTTGGGTTGGTTTTCTCGGTTCTGTCACTGTGGTTCCCAATATCTTTTTCTTTTATGGATTCTTTAATGTCATGTAAACATTGTATACGCAGAAGAAAAAAGGTAAAGGTCCCCTGTGCAAGCACCGGGTCATTCCTGACCCTTGGGGTGACGTCACATCCTGACATTTCCAAGGCAGACTTTGTTTGCGGGTTGGTTTGCCAGTGCCTTCCCCAGTCATCATGCAGAAGAAAACCACACGGGAAATGCATTCCCATTAACAGGATACATTCTACTTAAAATCGAAAGCAGCGTGAAAAGAAAGGCCCGTGGGTTTGATTGGGGGATTACAAAATTTAGCAACATCCCTCAGCCGGCTGCATCTCATGCAAGAGTGTTGCCTGACAGAAATGAAACTAAAGATTTGGGGGGGGGGGCTTGTGCACATGCTTCCTCGACCTCTCTGCTGGCATGCATTTGGGAGGCACAAAACGTCCACCGTTGTCTGATACAAAGTCCTCATGTCATCCTTCAATACACACACACACATTTTGCAAGTTGTGGATTGGCCCTGAAATGATATTTTAATCCATATAAGCGCTGCTAAGCTGCTTCGGATGCCAATTCTTTTGGGAAGGTGAAAAGCAGGATTTTTAAAATACAGATAGCGTAAAGGGGGGCACCATACGCAGAAACTTCAGTGCTGTTTCTAGATATCAGGACCTATTATATGCAATATAGAATCATAGAGTTGGAAGGGGCCATACAGGCTATCTAGTCCGACCCCCTGCTCAATGCAGGATCAGCCTAAGGAATCCCTGACAAGTGCTTGTCCAGCCTCTGCTTAAAGGCTGCCAGTGAGGGGGAGCTCACCACCTCCCTAGGTAGCCGATTCCACAGTCGAACAACTCTTACTGTAAAAAAAAACCTTTTTCCTACTATCCAACCAGTACCTTTCCTCCCGCAATTTAAACCCATTCTTGCGAGTCCTCTCCTTTGCTGCCCACAGGAGCAGCTCCCTGCCCTCCTCTAAGCGACAGCCCTTCATATACTTCAAGAGAGCAATCCTGTCCCCCCCTCAACCTCCTCTTCTCCAGACTGAACATTCCCGAGTCCCTCCGCCTTTCCTCGTGGGGCTGGGTCTCCAGCCCCCTGATCATCCTGGTCGCTCTCCTCTGCACCCGCTCCATTCTGTCCACAACATAAATAGCATGGAACCGCTTGCACAATTCCTAAATAAAGAATGAATGCTTGTCTCCTGACAGAAGCACAGTGAGTGCCGCATTTTTCTGCGCGCCCGGTCAGAAACCATTCTGGGTTTACCCTGCAACGACCCAACATGGGTGTTTTCAAAATGAAGCAGTTTGGGAGGAGAAGTGCTTTTTGCTCACTGATGTCACCATGCCCGGTTCTGATCCACACACACCCCTTCCCGACCAAGGTGATCGAGCAACTCTGCATTCAAACAGGAGAACGTGGGGCCTTCCATAAACGTGGTTCCAGGAGGGTACGTGTGCCAGCCCTGCAGTAGAAGAGATTTGAGTCCAGTCGCATCTTGGAGACCAGCGAGATTTTCAGGGTATTTTTGAGAGTCAAAAGCTCCTTTCGTCAGATCGAAAATTTATCAAACCCATAGATTTTCACGCACGCTTAAGACAGGACTTTGTCCTCCGTTCGGGGAATTTGCCCCAAGCACCATAAGCTGCGAGGAGTTTGTAATATAGTATAGGGGACCAAAGGGTGGGGTGCGGAGGAAGAATTCCAGTGCCCTCAATCCAAACGATTGAAAGGGACTGATTACAGCGTGGTGCAGTGGTTAAGAGCGATGGTTTGGAGCGGCGGACTCTGACCCGGAGAACCGGGTTCGATTCCCTACTCCTCCACATGAGTGGCGGAGGCTAATCTGGAGAACCAGATTGCTTTCCCCACTCCTACACGTGAGGCCAGCTGCCTGACCTCGGGCTAGTCACAGCTCTCTCGGCCCCATCGACCTCCCAGGGTGTCTGTTGTGGGGAGGGGAAGGGAAGGTGATCGTAAGCCGGTTTGATTCTTCCTTAAGTGGTAGAGAAAGTCGGCATGTAAAAACCAACTCTTCTTCTTCCCCAGTCTCAGAGGCCATCTAGCGTCCAAGCTGCTTAAGTGCAAAGGGGGGGGTCTCCCCCACCCCGTCTGCCTCTTCACACAATCAGTTCTGTCTTCTGCCCCCAGGTGGCAGCTTGAAGATCAAAACTCACACCAACCATCCGGTTCATGCATCATGAGCCAATCTCTTCCCAAAGCATTCAGTGTGTAAAGTGCCGTCAAGTCGCAGCCGACTTATGGCGACCCCTTTTTTCGGGGTGGGTCGGTGGGTTTCATGGCAAGAGGTGGTTTGCCAGTGCCTTCTTCTGCACAGCAACCCTGGTATTCCTTGGTGGCATGCAGGTGATGTGTTCAAATGCTTTGCCTCGCCTGTGGAAAGCTAGCACCTCTGGAAGGAACGCCGGGGCCTACCCTTTTCTCTGACCTGCCTGTGCCATTGAGTCATCCAGTGCACTTAGATGGACTTAAGACTCTCTCCTTCTCCCTTGGCAGCAGAGCTGTGGGGAGACAGATTCCTAGACGAGGCTCGAAGCCACATCGAGTGACCAGAGGGAAAAATTTTTGCTTCTTCTATTTTAATCTCTCCTCTGAAGGGATTGGGATTGCCCTGAGCCGGCTGCGGCCCGAGAGCACGTTTTCTCCTCCTCCTCCTCCTGAGTTCTCTCCTCCACCGTTTTATCCTCACAACAGCCCTGGGAGGTAGGCTGGGCTGACGGAGAAGAACCGCTCTTCCGTGACAGGCGGGAGATTTGAACCCGAGACCCCCCCCAAGATGAACCCGAGTTAAGCAGGGGGTTAGCCAGTGTGCCGCCACTCTGTTCTAGCCAAAGCAGCGGATTTTAGGGAGTGCCCTTGGACCCATAAGGAGGCATTTGTACACTGGGAGACCACCCACTCTCTAGTAGTCACACTCAAAGTGGCTGCCACAGAACATAAGAACATAGGAAAGGCCCTACTGGATCAGACCAAGGCCCATCGAGTCCAGCAGTCTGTTCACACAGTGGCCAACCTGGTGCCTCCAGGAAGCCCACCAACAAGACGACTGCAGCAGCATTTATCCTGCCTGCGTTCCACAGCACCTAAGATAACAGGCATGCTCCTCTGATCCTGGAGAGGATAGGGATGCACCATGTTGACTAGTAGCCATGAATACCCCTCTCCTCCATGAACACATCCACTTCCTCTTAAAGCCTTCCTAGTTGGCAGCCATCACCACATCCTGGGGCAGGGAGTTCCACAGTTGAACTATGCATCGTATGAAGAAATACTTCCTTTTCTCTGTTTTGAATCTATCACCCTCCAGCTTCAGCAGATGACCCTGTGTTCTCGTATTATGAGAGAGGGAGAAAAGCTTCTCCCTGTCCACACTCTCCATACAATGCATACTTTTATAGACCTCTATCCCCTTGGCTGACTTGAGTTAAGATTGCCTGCCCACAAGCAAGGTGACCGCAGCAGCATTATCCTGCTTGTGCTCCATGGCACCTAATAGGCATGCTCCTCTGATCCTGGAGAGGATAGGGGTGCACCATGACCAGTATCCATGTTGACTAGTAGCCATGAATACCCCTCTCCTCTATGAACATGTCCACTCCCCTCTTCAAGCCTTCCAAGTTGGCAGCCATCACCACATCCTGGGGCAGGGAGTTCCACAACTGAACTATGCGTTGTGCGAAGAAAGCAGAGACAGACTACACCTCTCCTCACACCTGCTGGGAAGAAGGAAAGGCAAAAGGGGGAATGGAACCACACACTGAGGGCTTAGGGGGGCTTATCTACACCCTGCCGATCATGAGCGACCTGCCCTATTCCTGTCCAAACTAGTTATGGCCTAACCCGGGGTCCCCCAACCTTTTTGAGGCTGTGGGCACCTTTGGAAGTTTGCGAGGGGCTGGCGAGCACCACCCTAAAATAACCAACACCGGAGACCACCCAAATGGCTGCCTTTATTGGCATAAACAGATAATACACAAAGGGTACAAAAGGAAGGGAGATATTAAGAAGTGCCCTTTACGGCATAGTTAAAAGACAGTTACACCGAATAGCCCTGTTTGTTGATCCTGCCATCTCATTAACCGTTTGGCGGGCTTTTAAAACAACTTTAAAAACTGTCGGGGCGAGCGATTGTTCAATAAATAGGAAACGTTAAAAGAATTGGGGACTTTCTGTCTATTAACCAGCAAGGGGGCTTAAAAGTTCGTTACGAGATTCTGCGTAGAAACTACAATAAAATAAGACATGAGCCTCCGTTTCAATACAATTGTTGCCACAAGGGCAGAGCCTGTCAGCCAGAGGGATTTTCCGAAATCTGCCTTTGAGTAGTGCAGATGGCAAAACATTAAATCTGGCCAGAGAAATGGCTCTATGTTGAGAAGGATCACACAGGTGAGATAAGTATGGGCAGGGCTGATAAAAGTCAAAAGGTATTCCTAAATTTGATGGGGAGCATGTTTTATTAGCAGCGCTGTTTAGGTCTTGAAGTCCTATATCTAAAAGTCTGCATTTTATCCTTTGAAAAGCTTCTACCTCTGTAAGCATAAGCAAGGAGTCGAGGTTAAAGCCAATAGATTTAATTTTGCTCTCAATATGTTGAAGCCACTTAGAAGCATGTGACTCCATGAGCATATAGTAGATAAGGGAAGAGGAATCTGCCTTAAAATGGAGGCGTAACCAGAATTTTACAGTCATGAGCCACAGTCTTGTTTCAAGTAGCATTTGGCCAGTTTCCAAGCACAATGCGGCATATGGGACACAACAGGGCATACCCATTATTTTTCGGAGGAATTTGGCTTGGGTGCGTTCCAGTGGATAACCTAGTGCACTAATCCAGACAGGAATACCATACAGCAATTGCACGTTGACTTTGGCGTTAAGGACCTTAAGGGCAGCAGGAATATCAAATGGAATACCTCCCTCCTCACACCTCCTGGGAAGAAGGAAATCCCAACAGGGGAACAGAGCCACACATTGACTAATGAAAGTCCAGGAAGCCCTCTGACCCTCCAGCAGGAAACCTTTTTATTTGAATGAAAGCAGCCCATAACAAACCTTGTCTTACGAACGATGGGCCCACCCACATTATGAAAAGCTCAGAGGGCACAAGGGAAGTACTGGTGACCGCCATGGCTAGGGTTGCCAACCTCCAGGTAGCAGCTGGAGATCTCCTGCTATTGCAACTGCTCTCCAGGCGATAGAGATCAGTTCCCCTGGAGACAACGGCCACTTTGGCCATTGGACTCTATGACCTTGAAGTCCCCTCCCCAAAGCCCGCCCTCCTCAGGCTCTGCCCCAAGAACCTCCTGCCTACCAAGGAAACCACAGGCACAATGTTGGGGAACCGTGCTTTAATATGTGTGAAAGGTGCAGGGGAAATATTAACTTGGTCACCCCTGGGTTCTTTCTGCCTGTGACAATCTGTTTTACGGGCTCCCTTGAATTTGCAAGCTGCCCAGGCCCCAGCTTCTTCTCGCATTAGCCCACACAGACGCCGTTTGCCACAAAGCCAGGAGACTGTCTGGAACCAGGCATGCAAATGCGCCACACGGCGAGAAACCGGCCCGTCCGGTCTTCCCTCTTGATTTCGGTCTCCCTGCGAGGAGGGTGCGGCGTGTCACTGAGCCGTGGGGGAAGCAGAGGACGGAGTTATGATCTTGCCGGCAGCCACGTGAAGACGCCCGGCGAGAGGGGCGAATGTGAACTCAAGAGCTCAGGCGGGCGAGGCAGGATCCGGAACGATTCGTGGTCGATGAAGCCGGGGGCCGGGGAAAGTTCACTCGCAGTGACTGGTTTGTTTTCCTTCACCCCTTTTGGGCAAGAGGGCCACTTTAATTGCACCTGACTGGCATCGCCACGCTTAATTTGGAGTTCCAACAATGGCATCCTCCGTGGAAACACCGGCAGCAGGCTTTGAAAACCGGGATGCACCTCTGCCTTTTGCAAAAGCTAATTGCCCTGTTTTGGTGGCAGGTCACGGTGTCGGGAAGGAGGCTGAAAACAGCCACGTCTTCCAAAACCTGGAGTTGTGAGATTGGCGGAAGGGGCCATTGCCTGCCTCTGCAACCCTGGACTTTCGAGGTGGTCTCCCATCCAAGTATTAACCAGGGCCAACCCTGCTTAGCAGCCAAGATGTGACCAGATCAGGCTAGCCTGGGCCATCCAGGTCAGGGTTCTTAATTCATCGGGACACCATAAGTTGGAAGCAACTTAACGGCACGTTGCACATACATGGAGTCTGGTGATATATTTGGGGACGTGGAAGGGAAAGGCTGGATCCAAGCCCACCCTTTGGCCTCCCCTACCAGGTGATCAGCTCCAAACCCTCAAATCCCAGGGTTCAAAAAGCCCGGCGTGACGGCCTTTTTGCCGGCTGGTCTACCCACGGATCTTCCCACGGCACCCCAGATAAGCTTGTGTTTGATCAAGCCGGGCGAGAGCTGTTTGCCAGAAGAATACCACGGGTATGGGAACGGCCGTGGCAAACCCTTTTCCGGCGACAGGCAGCTGGCACGCGCGTCCCAAAGGGCACGGGGATCCAGTGACGGAGCCGGTAAAGCAGAACAAAGTCCCTTGGCCCTCCCATGCAATCATTCGACTTCTGCTTCTCCGATCCATGAACGAGTAACATCTCCTTTACCACAAAGGAACGCAGGGGCCCTTCCTCTAGCTTTAAAGAGGCCGGTGTTTGCGTCGAGGGGTACTAAATTTCACATTATGCGCATTATCCGCAGTGGCCTTTTAGAAAACTCATTATTTAAAGGGGGGAAATTGAGAGAATAATATTAGTGGTGCGAATGAACGATAAACACATCAATCAGGGTGGATTCCAAATGCAGGTCTGAGATGAGAATCAACCGTGGGAGGTTGCCAATCCTATGGAGCAGCGGGCCTGTATAAGTTCCAATCCTATATGCTCTGTGAGTGTTGGGTGGCTTTACCACTGGGTGGCGCCAACTTTACTTAGTGAACGTTCTTTTTAAAAATTATTATTATTATTACTATTTTTATAGACAAAGGGGTACAGAAGAAAAAAGGGAAACGGGGAAAGGTAGGGTTTCTACAATACAACTGAAAAAATGAAAATACACAAACACATCAGACGGATTGCATTGCCGTGCTTTTCAAGGCCATTATATAATCTAATAATCACCCAAGTTCTAAGAAAAAAGAGAAAAGTAAAATTAATCAAACATTACGAATCATATAATCAAATAGCTGTCCAATTTATATAAAAACTTTCGAACATTGCTGACTGTGTAATATGATAAAAAAAGTTTACCCACTCTTATCTATCAATGGTGCTTAATATCTCTACAATTATGGTACTTGTCTAAGTGTAGAATAAGTTACAAGTCACTACAGTACGTTTATGTTTGGGTTTTTGTTAGCATATCTTTACTTAGTAAACGTTCAAGGGCAGGAGAGGCGGGGCTCAGTTTGCACAGTGTAAAGTAAGTTCGGCCTCCCAACGGCAGCCTGGAAACCAGAATTGCCAACCTCCAGGGGGGGATTATCCAATAACTCACTAGCACTGTTAAATCAATAGTAGTAATAAAGTTACAAAAATAGAAGGGTCCAATTCGGTCTCAGAGGTTCTAAAGCCCAGCTTCTGGGAAACAAGGTTCGTTGGTCCAAGAGTGCTAATTAGCAAGACAAAGAGCAAACGACGAGAAGAGGAAACGCTATTCCGGATACTCGTAGCGCTTTCACCATAAGCATAGCTTCATCAGCCTCAACCATCGAGGATAAAGCCCATGATTTTCCAAGTTATATTTGGGAGGTTTTTAAGTTTCTTTTCTTTTAGTAGTAGTTGCAATGCAGTTAAGGTTTTTAATTTTTTTTTTAAATATACTTTTTTTTAGAGTTTTTACTAGCTCCCAACAAGAATGGGCTGCTAACTTTGGAGATAGCCATTGTGCTTTATATAATGGTGTTTGTCGCATTGTATAATATGTCTGCTTCACTTGTAATGTCTTTGTTTCGCACTTTATTGTAGTAATTTGATACTTGTAATATAGAATTTGATACTTCAGCCTACGCTGTTGCTTTATTACAACCTCCAGGTGGGGCCTGGAGATCCCCCGGAATTACAACTGATCTCCAAACGACGGAGATCAGTTCCCCTGGAGAAAACCGCTGCTTTGGAGAGTAGATTCTATGCTATTCTATGGCGTTGAGGCCCCTCCCCTCCCCAAACCCTAACCTCTGCAGGCTTCACTCCCAAAATTGACAGGAATTTCTCAACCCACAGTTGGCAACCTTCATTCCTCTTCCCACCACCATCCCTGTTTTCCAAATCCAGACGGCACCCCCTCCGTGCTTCAGACCACAGGGGGATGGTGAATTGCTAGTTTTCCAGAACACGGAAGATGGTATCGAGCAGTTTGGTACAATGGTGTGCGCTTATTCCCTTCCTGCATCTGGTGAAAACATGTCTCAGAGGTTTCTACCCTGTTTCGAAACCTGTTGGACTAGATTTGTCAGTGGGATACTAGGGGAAATGCCACAATTCTTCCATTATTCAGCTGTCGGCTCTCTTGCAAGCAAGTGTTCACTACTCTCCGACCATAGAGAATTTAAGCCCCAGAGTCGGAGCGAGTTTAATTCATTTGAATTCATTTACGCCCCACCACCTTTCTCCCCTAATGGGAACCCAAAGCGGCTTACGTTGTTCTCACTCTCCTCCATTTTATCTACACAACAACCCTGCAAAGTAGGCGAGGCCAAAATTGGCCCAAGTTTATCCAGCGAGCTTCTGTGTCAGAGTGGGGACTCGAACCTGGGTCTCCCAGATATTACTCCAACCCTCTTAACCACTACTGGCTTGTGGGGATGGGTGCGATCAGAAACATAAGATCATAAGAAAAGCCCTGCTGGAGCAGACCGAGGCCCATCAAGTCCAGCAGTCTGTTCACACAGCGACCAACCAAGCGCCTCTAGGAAGCCCACAAACAAGACAAAGATGAGTTGGTTTTTATATCCCGACTTTCTTTCCCTTTTAAGTAAGGTAAAGGTCCCCTGTGCAAGCACCAGGCCATTCCTGACCCATGGGGTGACGTCACATCCCGATGTTTACTAGGCAGACTTTGTTTACGGGGTGGTTTGCCAGTGCCTTCCCCAATACCCCCAGCGAGCTGGGTATTCATTTTACCGACCTCGGAAGGATGGAAGGCTAAGTCAGCCTTGAGCCGGCTACCTGAAACCGACTTCTGTCGGGATCGAACTCAGGTCGTGAGCAGAGCTTTTGAGTGCAGCACTGCAGCTTACCAATCTGCGCCACGGGGCTCTTTCTCTTTCTTTTAAGGAGAATCTAACCAGCTTACAATCACCTTCTCTTCCCTTCCCCGCAACAGACACCTTGTGAGGTAGGTGGGGCTGAGAGAGTTTGTAGAAAACTGTAACTAGCCCAAGGTCACCCAGCTGGCTTCATGTGGAGGAGTGGGGAAACCAACCCGGTTCACCAGATCAAGAGTCCACTGCTCTTAACCACTACACAAAGACGACTGTAGCAGCATTTATCCTGCCTGTGTTCCATGGCACCTAAGATAATAGGCCTGCTCCTCTGATCCTGGTGAGGATAGGTATGCATCATGACTAGTATTCATTTTGACTAGTAGCCATGGATAGCCCTCTCCTCCACAAACCATACAGTAGGCTCCACAAAACCCGCCGTGGAGATCCTGCAGTGGTTATCAGGGCATGTTTATGGAGACCAAGGCCTCTTTTCCATGGAAGGAAATTATCGCCGTTTTACAACTGGGGCAAACAAAAGCGGGTGGAAACAAGCTGTGAGACAGCAGGAGGAATAAAATGCAAATTGGCGTGGAAGACAGCTGAGGGCCCGGCCTGGAGGTGGCTGGCAGCGAAAAACAAACCGCATCCTGTACCCGCCTGGTATTAATAATGGGTACCCACCAAAGCTTCAATGCCGCATGCCCTGAAACGGCTTCCAAAAATTCCCCTGGCTCACCGGCTTTTGCCGGTGGGGTTGACGTGATTCTGGGAACCACAAGAGAGACCTGCAGGCTGGGCAGCCAGAAGGAGCTTGTCTTCCGGAACAGGAACGTTGTTGCCGTGTTATTTAGGGCGTTCGTTCTTGCCTTTCGTCTCCAGGCAAACCTTTGGGGAGGGGAAAGGAGGGATCTTGCCCCTTCCTCTGTCTTTCTCTGTGTGTAAATTGCCGTTGAGTCGCAGCAGACGTATGGCAACCCTGTAGGTTTTTCAAGGCAAGAGACTAACAGAAGCGGTTTGCCATTGCCATCCTCTGTACAACTACCCTGGCATTTTTTGGTCGCCTACCAACAAATACTAACCAGGGCTGACCCTCCTTAGCTTCCGAGGTCTGACAAGATCAGGCTAGCCTGGGCCATCCAGGTCAGGGCAAGAGACGAACAGAGGTGTTTTGCCATTGCCTGCCTCTGCGTAGCAACCCTGGACTTCCTTGGTGATCTCCCATCCAAGTTCTAACCAGGGCTGAACCTGCTTAACTTCCGACATCTGATGAGATCAGGCTAGCCTGGGCCATCCAGGTCAGGACAGAGACAAACAGAGGTGGTTTGCCATTGCCTGCTCTGCATAGCAACCCCAGACTTTCTTGGTGGTCTCCCACCAAGTTCTAACCAGGGCCGACCCTGCTTAGCTTCTGAGATCTGATGAGATCGGTCTAGCCTGGATAATCCAGGTCACAGCAGAGGCAAACAGAGGTGGTTGGCCATTGCCTGCCTCTGCATAGAAATCCCTGGCATTCCTTGGTGGTCTCCCATCCTAGAACTAACTAGGGCCGACCCTGCTTAGCTTCCGAGACTTGACGGAATTGGGCAAGCCTACAGGAGATTAAACTCAGCATCTCGGAGAGCACGGCGAAGGCCACGGCCAGAGGATCAATGCCACTTCCAATCCAATGGGCCTTCTTCCCAACGACAAACAAGCAAGGCAGAGGAGTTTACACATGGCGCATCAGCCGAGACAAAGACCAGTGGTTTTCTGCCAGGGTTGAGGGACAAGCTCTTGCACCAACCTCAGCCCTGGAAGACTCTTCTTATTTATTTACTTCTTATTTACTTAATGTACACCCACATTTCTTCCCTCCAGGGACCTAAAAGCGGCTTGCTCTTTTTTTAAAAAAAAATTATTTTCAGGGGGAAATATTTTTTAAAATTTTCCTCCTCTGGTTCATTTTGTCCTGACAACAACCTTGTGAGGGAAGCCAGGCTGAGAGAGGGAGCGACTGCCCCCAAGGCCTCCTCGCGAGCCTCCAGGTGCCAACTCTGGGTGCGGAAATTCCAGGAGATTTTGGAGGGGTGGAGCCTGGGGGGGGCAGGGCTAGGGGAGGGACCATACCGGGGTATAATGTCATAGAGCCCACTCTCCAGAGCAGCCACAGTTTCTCCAGGGAAACTGATCTCTGTCGCCTGGAGGTCAGTTGTAATTCCAGGAGATCGCAAGGGCCCGCCTGGAGGTTGGCAACCCTACCAGGAGGGAGCCAATCATATTTTTAAAAAAAATCTTCTTTGCTTTCAAAATTAAGCAGTGGCATGAGATTTGCCGCTTTGCCACCTGGCCCAGAGAAGTCCAGGAAACTGGTGGTTTGAGAGCTTATGCAGGAGACGCGTTGCCAGGGGCCTCGGACATATACAGGGCTGGGCGCTCCCTTCCCGGCTGGAATCTCTCCAGGCCCGGCCTCCTTTTCCGGGGCACTGTGGACTTTCACACTGAAACAGTCAGGGTGGTTCATGAACCAAAGAGAGGGGGGGGGGACGAATACAAAGGAGGCCTCGCAAACCCTGTCCCAACGCTGGCCGCTGGCCAGAGCCGCAACCCCACAAGTGGAGGGAGGAATTGGATCGAAACACACAGAGGAACCAAGACACCTGTTGCCATTGTAGGAAACGGGTGTCTCGGGGGGGGGGGGGACACACACACCCAGATAGGGCAGGCCGACCTCCAGAAAAGACTGTGGGAGAAATCTTCGAGTTGCAAAAACAAGGCTGAGAAGGAGGAGGAGGAGTTGGTTTTTATGCGCCGACTTTCTCTACCACTTAAGGGAGACTCAAACCGGCTTACAATCACCATATCCTCCCCGCAACAGACACCCTGTGAGGTCGGTAGGACTGAGAGAGATCTAAGAGAGCTGTGACTAGCCCAAGGTCACCCAGCTGGCTTCATGTGGAGGAGCGGGGAAACAAATCCAGTTCACCGGAGTAGCCTCCGCCGTTCATGTGGAGGTATGGGGAATCAAACCCGGTTCTTCAGATCAGTCCACCACTTAGCTGCTGAGATCGGATGAGAAGGGCCATGTACGCAGGGTTGTTTCCTCGGTGCCACCCTGCCGACTACTTCGGGGCTTTGCCTTGATTACGCTTGCATTTTCCGACTGTTGGGTCCCCTCGCTCTCCCCATGCACTTTGCCCGCGTTTGCTGGATTCGTGTTTAGCCAGCACCCAGGAAGTGCGCGGGGAGAGCGAGGCAACCTCTGACGTTCAGAAAATGCAAGCATAATCAAGGACAAGCCCTGAAATAGGCAGCAGGGTGACCGCGAGGAAACAGCCATGCATAAATGGGCAATCAGGCTAGCCTAGGATATACAGGTCAAGGCTGTATACATACATTTTTTTATATACTTAAGCTTTTTTTTTTTTTCATAAGCAGCTCCAAAATTATTTCCCATGGACAAATCTGCCCAAATCAAATCTTTCACCCCTTCTGTATAGAAGAATATGGAGGAAATTCCCATAACCAATGGGTGGTTAATCAGGTTTCCAGTTTCAGGTCGGGAAATACCTGGAGATTTTGGGAGTGGAGCCCGAGGAGGGGTTGGGGAGGGACTTCCGAGAAGTATAATGCCATCGAGTCCACCCTCCAAAGCAGCCATTTTCTCCGGGGGAACCACCTCGGGAGGTGGTGAGCTCTCCTTCCCTGGAGGTTTTGAAGAAGAGGTTAGATGGCCATCTGTCAGCAAGGCTGATTCTATTACCTTAGGCAGATCATGAGAGGGAGTGCATCTTCGCCATCTTCTGGTCATGGAGTAGGTAGGGGTCACTGGGAGTGTGAATTTCCTTCATTGTACAGGGGGTTGGACTTGATGACCCTGGTGGTCCCTTCCAACTCTATGATTCTGAGTCACCTGGAGATCAGTCGCAATAGCATATCTCCAGCCACCACCTGGAGGTTGGCAACCCTAGTGGCTAAGGTGTTGGACTAGGAGCTGGGTCTCTTGCCATGAAAACCCTACGGGGTCGCCATAAGTGAGCTGTGGCATAATGGCAAAAAGGAAGGGGAGGGAAACTGGATACCCTGTTATCCGTTTAAATCACAATATTATCGACACCAATTTTGGTTTCCTACTGCTTCCTTTGATACATTGGAAATGTTTTTCTGCGATTGGTAAATAGCTTTACAGTCTGTTGGCTTCCTTCCAAGGTGAATGCGTTTATACACAGCAAGCATGTAAACAGAAAACAGTCTGGTTTTCTCCCTCGTTTGCTGCTTTGGATCGGTTTGAGAGTGTTTCCAGTCAGAGATGAGTCCTTACGGGCAACTGACCCAGTCTATTTATTTAGGGAATTTATATGTTTCCCCTTCAACGGTTTACTAGTTAAAAAAAACCTTGTAAAATCATAAGGTCATACATTATCAATATAAAAACCAAAACAAGCTATTAAAAATCAGCCAAGGGCATCGAAACTACTTAAAACAAGCACGAAGCACCCTATATATACATATACACATATATACACATATATATACATATACACATACATATATATACACATACACACACACACACATATATATCAATGAATGTATCTCTGACTTTATCGGAGAAAATTGTGAGCTGTTCTTCTGGAAGAAGTTAGGTTCCTTGTGGACTAGCCTCGTGCTTTAAAATGGGTTACCGTTTTAAGGATCTTTGTTGATATTCCAAAGGGTTTAATATTTTTCAAGAGATAACGTCCCGAATTGTATTTTAAGAATTTTTTTTTAAAGAGTTTCATTGTTAGAAAATACAAAGAAAAACAGAACATCACAATTAAACATGGGAAAAACACACACACAATACAGAAATTACATAGACCAAGGGAAAAAACTAGAAACAAGACTGCAAAGACCAAAGAGAGAAGCCCTGCATGAACTTCATTTGCTAACCCCAATGGGGGCATCAATACATTAAATTAAATTCTCTGCTCATTAAGACATAAAACGTACCAAATTGTAGGCATGAAACATTCGAGGTAGCCATGCCAAGAATAACAAGAAAAATTATTAATAAGCTATCAGTTTTTCACAAGAGCCATTCCGAAAGCTCCTCCCAACTTTGTGTGTGTGTGTGGAGTGCCGTTAAGTCGCAGCCGACTTATGGCAACCCCTTTTGGGGTTTCCATGGCAAGAGACTAACAGGTGGTTTGCCAGTGCCTTCCTCTGCACAGCAACCCTGGTCTTCCTTGGTGGTCTCCCATCCAAATACTAACCAGGGCTGACCCTGCTTAGCTTCTGAGATCTGACGAGATCAACCTGGGCCATCCAGGTCAGGGAATACACACACACAATCGGTGGGATTTTCTTCTGAGTAAATATGCAGTGTTGTTATTCCACCCCAGAGAATCTGTAAGTAGAAGTACGGGGTGGGTGGGCAGGGTTCTTTGGGTGTTTTTGCACACCCTATTTATCTGAAAAGCAACCCTGAATGTAAGACGACTCCCCCCCTATAAAAAAGTTATACACCGTTTTTAAAAAAAACTGGCACAACTAATTTGTATGCGAACGTAAGCCGACCCCCTTCTTATTGGAAAAAGAAACCCCCAGCCTTGCACTGGAGTAAAGACTGTCAGCCTAGCCAACTTCACAGGGTTGTTGTGAGGGTGAAACTGAGGAGAGATGAACAGCGCAGGCCACTCTGGGCCCTGGCTGGGTATCAATGCAGTAAACTGCTTAATTGTGAACATAATCACCAAGGCAGAGGATTTCTTTTATTTAATTTATCTAGAGTCTAGATTCTAGACATTCATACCTCCAGGAGTAATTACAGTTGCCAACCTCCAGGTGGGGCCTGGAGATCTCCCAGAACTACAACAGCTCTCCAGGTGGCAGAGATCAGTTTCCCCGGGGAAGGGAAACAGCTGTGGACTCTGTGGCATTATATCCCACTGAGGCCCCTGCCTTCCCGGGGCTCTGCCCCCCCCCCAAAAAAAAAATCTCCAGGAAATTCCCAACTCAGAATTGGCAAGCCCAGCCAGCTAACCCAAAGCAGCTCCCAACATCGCCTTGGGAAGCAGACTATAAATTGCCCAGGTTGCAAAAAATAAATAAAAATCCTCAATTCCTCAAAACGAGACAGGTGCAGATCTTCATGGGGGGGGGGGGGTCGTCAGCTTTGCGCCTGCGCCGCTGCTTGCATCGCCCTGGGGGGGGTTGCAACCCTGGCTGGCTCTCCGTCGCCGACTGGGGGCTGATTTGCAAGCAGACGTGTTTTCAAGGGCTGCTTACCGGTGGGGGGGAACAGGCTCCGGCCTTTTCTCTCCTCTTTTTTGCTTAGCTCTTAAGAAAAGGCTTGCGAACCCCTTGCAACAGCCGGGGGAGGGGGGGGAATTGGAGAGGAAAGAATGCAAAAATTAAAATAAATAAAATAAACATTGCAATCCCAAACAATGCATCCCCCCCTCCCCGTGCCAAGGAGGGCATGCAACATTTTGCAACGCGCTCCTCCCCTCTCCGCCTCCCAAGCGTGCAAAATCCCAGCAGCGGGGGGGGGGGGTTGGGGGCACGCGCAAAAAATCCCTCCCTTCCTCTCCCACCCCCCCCTCCGTGATTGGGCCGCCGATTCTTTTGTTAGCCCGGCCGATCCCGCCTCCCATTGGCTCCGCCGCCTTGTCAATTGCACCCAAAAAAAAAAATGCGGTTTGCAAGGCTCCCCTCCCCCACCGCCCCCCCACCCCCCCACCCACCCCAGGCCCGGAGCGCGCGCGAGCGAGGATTTTCCTCTCTTTGCAAACGTTTGGCTGCAGCCGGGGGGGTGAAGCCAGCAATTTGCATGCAAAAATTTTTGTTTTGCTCAATTGCAATAATTATTATTTATTAAGGGAGGGGAAAAGGAGACGGCAGGGGGAGGAATCGAGGCGTTTCCTTTGCATTCTTCGCGCCCCCCCCCTTTCTCAGTCCCTTTGGAAGGCGACTCTAGAGGAAGCCAGCTTTGGAGAAGCATCGATTGCACTTGGCCTTTTTTTTCCTTTTTAGGGGGGAGGGCTTTCCCCCTCCTCCTCTTTCCGCCTCCCCTCGCCTCCCCCCCCCCAACCCGGGCTCCCGTGCAATCGTGGCTTTGGAGAGCCATGGCCGGGGGCTTCCTCCTGCGCAGGGCCGGCCCGGGCCGGCTCAGGATCCGGCGCAGCGGCGGGGCCGGTCCTTGAGAGGGGCGCTTGGGGGTGGGCGCGTTGGCCGCCCCCTTCCTTTCGGGGGGTCCCGGGGTCTCCTGCCTTGACAGCTGCAGCTCGCCAAACCGAGCCACGGATTTCCCCCCTCTCCTCTGGATTATTCCCCCCCCCTTTGCAATCCGGATTCTCCCCGGGGATGTGGACTGACTTCGGATTGGGGACCGGCCTCCGGGTCTGAAAGGATTTGGCGCAAAGTCCTGGCCGGATCCGACCTTTTCCACCGCCCCTCTCTGCAAATGCGCCCTGGACGCGCGCGGAAAGGCTTCGCTCCTCTTTGCCTCTTGACTTTCGGACTTGGGGTGGGGGGAATCGGGTCGGATTTTTCTCTCTCCCCCCTTTCCTTCCCCTTCCCCTCCCTCTCCTCCTCTTCCTGGGCAAGGCACCCAACGCCATGTCTGCGAAAGATAACCCCTGCAGGAAATTCCAAGCCAACATCTTCAACAAAAGCAAATGCCAGAATTGCTTTAAGCCCCGAGAATCGCATCTGCTGAACGATGAGGATTTGAACCAGGTGAGTGGGGGTTTCCTCCCCCGGACGCACCTTTCCCCCTCGTTTGGGTGTCCAAAAGTATTGCAATTCTCATTTTTTTTTGTGCAACTAATTGCAAATAATTGGGAAATAATTTTGCAAATAATTTTTGCAAATAATTGGGAAACGGGAGAAGGGGGTTCGCCCGGCCCCCTGTTAGATGTGAGGGTTTTTCTTCTTCCCCCTTTTTCCTTTTGAACTTGACCCTGCCATACTGGGCCAGAACCTTAAATGGAAAACCGAGTTAGTGGTTTTTTTTTGGGGGGGGGGAGTCAAAACTACACCCCCCATTGTTGGTTTTCCAGAGGCTTGGTGTAGGAAAGGAGGACTTTAAGCCTATATCTTTTTAACCCCCTTCCGTCCTCCCTTGAGGGCTAGAGCCTTGAAAGGCAAGTGTCCCAAACACCATGGGGGGGGGGTGGCAGGCGTTTGGCAGAGGCTTAATTTAGACTGAAGTTGTTATTATACTCAAATAATTGTATATGTTCTTAATTTAGGGTTGTATTGTTTCCTCTTCTCCCCCCTTTTGAGTCAGCCCTCTTGCAAACTGGGTCTGCCCCGGGGGTCTATTTTTGCTTATGGGTGTCTGACGCTAACCTCCTTAGGTAGGCGTGTCTTTTGGAAAATGCAAACATTCCTTTTGTGTTCCTGGTTGTTGATAAATAGTATTTGGCGTGTTGTGCTAGAGGCTGGATCCGGCCTCGGGTTTCCACCACGTTATTTCTTGTAACGCGCACCCCCCCCCCCGCCCTGGTTCTGACATCCGGGGTTGCAATATTTCTTTAACGACCCCCCTCCAGTCCTGCCCTGGTTATGACATCCATGGTTACAATCCTATTATGGGAATGAGATCGGTCATATTGCAGAGTTGGGCGGGGAGTGGGGGGGGGCAGGGCGGGACGGGAATGCCATCTTTGAGATAATCTGGAAAAATATATCAGGGTTTGTGCCCAAGGAGAGAACTCTTCCCTCACTTTATTATTATTTTGCAAACACACCCTGGCTTTCCAGATCCTGAGAAATGCCCTTTGGGGGAATTTGTGATTGGAGGGAGCTGAGTTGTTCAGCTTATTCCCCCCAGCCCCTTTAAAAAAAAGAATAATAATGTTTGCCTCCTTCCAAAGGCTGTAATTTTTCCTCTGCCCTCTTTCTGCTTGGAGGTCAGTGTGTTCTTTGTTACAGGAACTGGTGGATTCAGGCCTAAGCAGAAATGGGGTTACCAACCTGTGACCGGACTGTACTGCTTTGGACTGGAGGAGTGGAACTTTTGGGTCCCCTCCGTTCCACGCCTATAGAAAGCTAGGAATTCAGGGCCGAAGGTTTCAAGCTTGGCCTTCCGTCTGGCTGCCTAACTTCCTGGGAACAGTTTAAAAAATGCATTTGGGGGGACCTGCAGTCTGACACGGTACAGTCCTGGCAGAGGTTTACCACCACATTGGCTCTTTGTGGAAAGAGGTCTGTCTCTTCCTGAGTATCAGCCTTTTTATTAAGAGTCCCCTGACAGAACTTTTACCTGTTGTTTTGTGTGTTGAATTTAACACAGCGATCCTTGGAGTACTTGCTACTTCATGTTATAATTTTTTTTTAAATCCCTTTAACCAGCCAATGTGTAGCGCAGAGTGTCTGCGAGATCCAGGTTCGAATCCCAACTCTGCTACGGAGGCTTGCAGGGTGACTTTGGGCCAGTGGCACACTCTCCGCGTCACCTACCTCACAGGGTTGCTGGAGGAAGGGAAAGAATGTTGTCAGCCCCTTTGGTTCTTCCTTGGGGATAAAAATGGGGAATGAAATAAAATTAAATAAAATTAGCTCGAAAAGTTCCATCTGGTCCGGCATCCTGTTTCCAACGGCAGCCCTTAGGAAGCTGGTGATGCTGAGCCCCACAGTGTTTGGTCTTCTTACTGCCTCTGACCATGGAGGTTCTATTTGTCATCCTGGTGAATAGTGTTGGGCAGTTTTGACATCCGTGAATTGTCAGGGCGCAAAGCACTCTTCCACGCAGTATTCAGTTGTATTGTGGAACTCACACCACTGTTTGTGGTAACAGCCAGCAGCTTCGATAGATTCGTGGTGGAGAATTCTATCTCACTTTTTTAAAGCTGTTTGTTATTGCCAAATGAAACCTCCATGTCCTGAGGCAGTATATCTTGACCATTAGAAGCACTATGTAATTGACCTGTGAAGGGTTGGTGTGGGGTTAATTCAGTACAGAGCCTGCATTGTACTCCATACGCTCAGATCCAGATGCCAGGAAATAATTGCACTTCAGTCATAGACAGGCCAGTAAGGTGGATCAGCCACCGTGTTTTGCATTGAGGGCCTTTTAAAAACTTGCCACAGGGTCTTTCCTGCGGTTGGGTACACAGTGGATCATCTGAAATGTCTGCTGACATTTCCATTTGGTCACAAGTCTGGCGAACGCTGGCCTTGCTGCATGTTTGGCTGTTGCAGGTGATCGGACCTCTTCTCCCCCCCCCCACCCCCCAGTTGTCATTCTGGTCTTGGCACAGGTTTAAGTGGATGTCACGTGCTAGATGACCAGGTGAACCTGGGGTCAGTTCTCTGGCCAAGCCACTTGGGAAGGGACTGGCATTCACTCCTGGACCTCAGCTCCGAATGAGGCAGGACTTTTCACCCAGAGGGGTCTTGGGTTAGATCCAGCCAGCAGGGTTACGGGCCCAGGAGGGGATGGGCGTACCTCGGTTGGAGTGACAAACCTCCTTGAACCGGGCCTGCCTGCAGCTTTTGTGTGTTTCCGTTCTACTGCAGGTAAATATAATTTTCTTGTAGAGGCCATGAGGCTGAACACCTACTCATAAGCAGCCCGCCAAGGGCCTGCAAGCCACACCTGTTTGCCTCCCTGGGGCTGGCGGAACAGGGGCAGGCGTGAGCTCCTTTATGTTGCGGGCTTAGCAAGGTGGCGAAGCTTTGGGCCAACAAGTCATAGGTTCGAATGTCACCTCTGTCACAGAGCTGCCCAACCTTCATGTCTGCATTAGGTGGATAATAGACCTCGCCAACTTTGCAGGGGTGTGCCCGGTGCTTAGAACCAGGATGCGAAGTAGTAGGACTACCTTGCAGGCCTTTGCATTTCCATGGCTTTGTGCCTTGCAAAGTGTTTTGTCTGAATTGTGGCCGGTTTTCTTCTTTTTGTGTGTGTTTTTTTTCAACTTATAATGTTTATTAAGATTTACAATAATACAGCATTAAAAACGAACTTCTTTCCAAACAAATATCGGCCAATACTTCTAAAACAGGGGTGGGGAACCTTTTTTCTGCCAAGGGCCATTTGGATATTTATCACATCATTCGCAGGCCATACAAAATTATCAACTTAAAAATTAGCCTGCTATATTCTTGGGCGCTCCTAGCAGCTCCATAGCTAATGACTCTTCTGCAATGGGGAAAAAAGGTTCCTTTTCTCAGCAAAATAAACTCACATCCGCCTTGGATAGAGGCTATTCCTGGCTGCGGGAAGGGGCGGATCTCCAGTCTTGGATCCTTCTGAGCTAGAGACCTGCCAGGACCCATGAAGGGCCAGACCAAATTATTTCGTGGGCCTTATATGGCCCCCGGGCTTGATGTTCCCCACCCCTGTTCTAAAACCTGTAAAACATATTACTTTCGAAACAATCTCTTTATTAACCACCACCAACAGAATCGAGACTTTTAAGCGTGTTCTCCATTCTGGATATTGTGGGATTCCATATTCCATCTAGTTCCTCTTATGTTTTTGTTATTTTGATGGTAAGTCAATTTAATCAAAACATAGATCTCCCTTACTTTGTCGAACCAACTATTTAGGTTTGGAAAATTTGTTCCTTTTCAACATCTGGCAAAATTTATCCTGGTTAATGTTAGCATATAGAGGAATACATCAAGATGCTTCTTATTCATAGTCGGTGGCCGGTTTTCTTTTATGCACGCGCCTATTTACCACTGGATGACCTTTGTGTGTGAATGGGCTGGTGCGGAACTGAATGGCACGTGGTAGAATGCCCTCCTCTTCCAGCACTGGTTGAGTATCCCTTCTCTGAAATGCTTGGGACCAGAAGTGTTCTGGGTTTTGGATCTTTCCATATTTTGGAGTATTTGCATATACATAATGAGATATCTTGAGGACAGGAACCAAGTCCAAACACAAAAATCATTTATGTTTTACATACACCTTATACACATAGGCTGAAGGTAATTTTATACAATCCCTTTAATACGTTTGTGCATGAAACAAAGTTTGTGTACACTGGACCATCAGAAAGCAAAGGTGTCAGTATCTCAGCCACCCACAGGACAATCTGTGGTTTTTTGGCATCACCATAATTCCTGACTTGAAATTTGTAAGCTGCTGATAATCTATATTCCTTTGGGGATGCTGAATAAATTGTCCACTGTGCGCCTGCATTTTGGCTGCGGCCTGTCACATGACGTCAGGTGGCGTCACTTTGGCGCTCGAAAAGTTTTGTATTTTGGATCATTTCAGATTTTCAGATGGGGGTACCCAGCCTGTATTGCCGAAATGCTTTTCCGTGGAATTAGTTCAGATTTTAAACTTGGCTTGCGTGTGAGGTGCTGATCAGTCTGTATGCGTGAACCAGACCTCCTTTGGAACTACATTTAAGGACGCTTGTGCACATAATCCATTTATAGTTATGACTGCATTCTGTGGGGAGCGTTGGATGGAAACTCAGAAGTTACCCAGTAGTTTTTTTGCCAAGCTTGGTTGGCAGCAAAGAAAAAATGCTTATTTCGTCTTGAACTTTGGTGGAGGTCAAAAGAGGAAAAGGGCATGCTTTTGACCACCAGGATTAACAAACCTGGAAAGCTGGTTTATTACTTCCCTTTTTTTTAGAGAGGAAAAAAAGATCGTGGGACAGAATTGCATTTTTCCCCTCTTTGCAAGCTAGGAATGAGTGAACATTTCTTCCCTCTTCTGTCACTGTACAAAACCAATCTTCGGGAGGGTTCAAAAAGGTATTTTCCACATCGTCCGTAGCCGCACGGGGTTGCGATGGTTGAAATCCAGCGTGGTGTAGTGGTTAGAGTGTCAGGCTAGGATCTGGGAGAACCAGGTTCGAGTCCCCACTCCGCCAAGGGAAGCTTGCTTCATGACCTTGGGCCAGTCACACACCTGCAGCCCAACCTACCTCACGGGGTTGTTGTGAGAATAAAATAAAGGAGAGGAGAACGACTTAAAGCGCATTGGGTCCTCGTTGCGGAGGAGGGTGGGGTTTGTTTTCGCCTCTCTTCCACCCAAGGAAATGGGTTCGTTCGCAGCGTTCCCGAGGCGAGCTCGACCGTGGCACCACGGTCGTCCTCTTTCGGCCCCCAAAGCCGGTGCCGAGCTGGCAGGCTTGGCTTAAGAAGCTCGGTTTCCCTGCCTCGGACTCTCCCGGTGGGGCAGGCCGCCGAGCGAACTCGGAGTCCGATGAACGAAGGTGTAGGCGGAGGGGAAGGGACGTGCGTCACTTCGGTTAATCTTTGTTTAGGGCTGGCGCTGTAATTGCTGGCTTCTGGAAGGGCCTGCCGATCCCTGCCCGTTGCAGTTCTCAGGGTTGGTTGGGACCCCCCCCCCAAAAAAAAACCCTTTATTGCTATTCTTATTTGTAATGTAATTTCCTAGAGTAGCCATGCTAGCATACAGTTTTTATACGCCAACTTTCTCTACCGCTGAAGGAAGAATCAATCATTCCTTTATTGGCATTAAAAGGCACAATACAAAAGGATGAGAAAGGAATGGAAATATCAAAAGGTGCCCTTTAAAAAATAAAGAATAAAGACAGTTACATCGAATAACATTATTTGTTGATAATACCATCTAACTGTTTGGCGGGCTTTTAAAACAAACTTTGAAAACTGTGCCACCGTCTCCAATATTTGAGGCGAACTGTTATTCAATAAATAGGCGGCATTCAAAGAATCTGGGACATTCTGTGTGTCAATCAACTTAAGAAAGAATCAAACTAGCTTACAATCACCTTCCCCTCCCCACAACAGACACCCTGTGAGGTAGGTGGGGCTGAGAGAGTGTGACTAGCCCAAGGAGTCACCCAGCTGGCTTCATGTGTAGGAGTGGGGAAACCAACCCAGTTCTCCAGGTCAGAGTCCACCGCTCTTAACCACCACTCTTGACCACTACACCACGCTGGCTGGAATTGAGTCCAGAAGCACCTTAGAGTCCAATAAGATTTTTGAGGTATAAGGGTTCGAAAGTATCTGACGAAGGGAGCTTTGCCTCTCGAAAGCTGATACACAACTCTGTTTCATAAGTTGTTGAAGAGGAGAGGAGTTTAAAAATATTGAATGTCAAAGAAAAAGGCTCTTTAAACAGAGAACAGGATATACATTTGGGTTGGGGTTGTGCTGGCTTTTCCGGGTTGGCCAACACACAATCGCCCTGTGGAGCAGGCCAGGCAGAATTATCTCTCAGCCCGCTTTATAATTGAGTGGAGATTGGAACTCGCGTCTTCCTGTCTGCCGCTAAGGTAGGCAGGTAGGCGGCCCAGGGGTGTTGTGCAGCCTTGTAAAAACAGCCCACGAAAATGACCAGTTTGCAAATGTTTTTGGGCAAGCCCTCAGGCCCGCGCTAACAGCCGGAGACCAGCCTCTTTGGAAATGCGGCTCCCTTCCGGATGTCAGGCTTTTCCAGCCTGATTGCCCGGAAGTGGTTTTTACTTGCCGCTGGCAACCTGACCAGCCGTCCGACGAGCCGTCTCGAACCGACGGTTTGTAAAGCGAGCTGGTGATTCTCGAGTTGATGAATTGGGCTGTTTGTTTACCGCATTGAGACCCAGCCGGGACCCGGAGTGTCTTGCATTGTTCATCTCTCCTCGGTTTCACCCTCACAACAACCCTGTGAGGTGGGATAGACTGAGAGGGCGCGACTGGCCTGAGGTCCCCCAGCAAACTTCCACAGCAAGAGCAGGGATTCAAGGAATTCCCAATGAATCAGTGGAATATTCACCCCACAAGTCCCAATCGCCCTTTCCAGGGTACTATATAGGGAATTAGAGACCAGTTGCCCCGTAGCGCATCTCTAGATCACGCTTCTGGGCTTCTCTTGGCCAGTGTGGTGTTGTGGTTAAGAGCGGTGATTTGGAGCACTGGATTCTGATCTGGAGAACCGGGTTCGATTCCCCCACATGAGCGGCGGCGGCTAATTTGGTGAACTGGATTTGTTTCCCCGCTCCTGCACATGAAGCCAGCCGGGTGACCTTGGGACAGTCACACTCTTTCAGCCCCACCTACCTCACTGGGTGTCTGTTGTGGGGAGGGGAAGGGAAGGTGATTGTAAGCTGGTTCGAGTCTTCCTTAAGTGGTAGAGAAAGTTGGCATATAAAAACCAACTCTACTTCTTCTTCTAACTTGGTTGGTTCCTTTGCTGAGGTTTGAGGCTCTAAAGCCCTTTGGGGTAGCCCTAAAAGAGAGGCAGCTTGGATTATATTATGAATAATTTCCATTCTGCTCTGCCTCCTTGAGGAGGGGCTGTGACTCAGTAGTAGCATCCTTTTCTGGCTTTCACAAGGTCCCCACTTCCTTCCCTGACATCTCCAGTTAAAAGGGTTGGGCGATGGAGAAAGACGTTCGCTTGAGACCATAGACAGCTGCTGCCAGTCAGAGCAGGAGATACCTATGTTGATTGACCGGGGGGCCTGACTCAGTCGAAGGAGCTTCGTGTGGCCATTAGTCTAAGGGCGGCATGTGTACAGGTATACAGATGGTGCGGAGTTGTTTTCTGTTGCCCCAGAAGGTCAGACGAGAACTGACGGGTTGAAATTAAATCAAAAGAGTTTCCGTCTAGACATTAGGAAGAAATTTCTGACAGAGCGGTTCCTCGGTGGAACAGGCTTCTTCGGGAGGTGGTGGGCTCTCCTTCCCTGGAGGTTTTTAAGTAGAGGCTAGATGACCATCTATTAGCAATGCTGATTCTATTAACTTGGGCAGATCATAAAAGGGAGGGCAGAAAGGGTTGCGTCAGTGTTTGTCTCTCCTGGCCCTTTCTTGCATGCCCAGGGTAGTGGCGATCGCACTTTGGGGTCAGGAAGCAATTTTCCTCCAGGGCAGATTGGCCAGGGATCCTTGAGGACCCCCCCCCTACTTCTGGGCATGGCGTAAGGGTCACTGGGGGTGTGGGAGGGGAAGGTAGTTGTGAACTGCCTGCATTGTGCAGGGGGTTGGACTAGATCCGGGCTTCTTAAACTTTTCCCACTCGCAACCCCTTTTTGCCCGAGAAATTTTTACGCGACCCCGGGTATATAGGTATCTAAAAAAGGTATACAAATCAAGCATTTACTGATAATAAATCATAAAGAAATTTATTTTAAAATAAAAAAAAAAGTTGTGGACACCCCCCCCATTCAGTTACGCAGCCCCATATGGGGTTGCGACCCACAGTTTAAGAAGCTTTTGACTAGATGACCCTGGTGGTCCCTTCCAGCTCTTATGATTCTATCCCTTGGTGTTTTTCAATGTGCAGCAGATACCAGAGGTGGCAAAGAGACATCTTCTGATCCCGGGGGGGGGGGGGATTGCCTAACCCAGGGGTTACCGCACTTGTATTCCCAGCGATGTATTAAGAGTTTGAAAATGTTATAAAAAATACTGTTCGCACTTTCTATGTATTCCCAGCAATGTATTAAGAGTTAATAGGATAACCTACAAGAACCGATGTATTAAGAGTTTGAAAACGTTGTAAAAAATACTGTTCGCACTTCGTTTGGCCCCTTTAGCTGTGAAGACATCTTCCAGCCATTTATTAAGCCGTGGTATCCAAAAAACTTTTTAAAGTGATGTTTTTTTTATAACATTTTCAAACTCTTAATACATCGCTGGGAATACAAAGTGCGGTAACCCTGCTAGCTTCACAACGGAGCAGGGATTTCCCCCAGGTGGGGAAGGCAGCTGACAGGTGTCCTGAAATTCGTTTTTTCTCGCGAGCTGCTGGCTGAGGAGTGTGTGGGAAACGGCCACAGCGCCCTGCCCTGCCTTGGAAGAAAACGAAGCAGTTCTCGAGAAAGAGTCTTTGATCCTCTGTGTTCTTGGCTTACCTGCTGCATGGGCGGGATTGTCTTTGGTGTTCGGAGGGAGGACAAACCCTCCTTCGTTGCTCTGGGCCGCAGAATTTGCATACAATTAAAAGGCGGCAGATTATGACTTTGAGGTGTTCAAAGGATTTCGCGGTCAGGTTGGATTTTAACCCCCGAAGGTTTGTATTTTCCCATGGGGATGCCCCGTCGGCGGCCCTAGAGCTGCAGAAGAAGAGAGAGACATTCAGGGCAGGATCCGTATGTTACCCTTAAGAAGCTATTTGGGTTGAATGGGGTTTTCTCTGTGTAAAAATTAACATTCGTGATACCTTTTATTTAAGGTCAATGAAAATAACGCCAGAAGGCTTTTGATTTCTCCAGAACTCTTTTATCAGACTGCACGCCAAACATATTTATTTATGTGGATACTTATATCCTGCTTTTCTCCCCTGTGGAGATCCAAATCTCATTACAGCTCTGCTTTTCCCCTCCTGCATGTTATCCACACAACACCCCTGTGAGGTAGGGTAGGAGGGGAGCATGTGACTGGTCCTAGGTCACCCAGTGAGCTTCCATGACAGAGTGGGTGATTCGAACTGAGGTCTCCCAGATCGTAGCCTGACACTTAACTGCTGCCCAACTCTTGACTAGCAGTACAATGTTATTTTACTTGTTACCTCAACTCCTGAGTGTGGATTTGCTTTGTAAATATTCCATTGTAATTAGGAATCTATAATTGGTACTAAGAATTACTGGAAAAAAACATGAGATGATTGGGGGCGATGAAAATTTAAAAAAGAAAGGGGAGTAGTGGGGAAACTGGGCTTAGAAAAAGTGTGTCCGTTGAGTCCCATTCCATTCCCATCCCACTTTAAGAGAACAATATGGTGTAGTGGTTAGAGCGTTGAATGAGGACCTGGGTTCGAATCCCTGCTGCTACAAAGCTCGCAGGGAGACCTTGGGCTGGTTGCTTGCACTCAGCAGAATCTACCTCACAGGGTTGCTATGAGGGTACACACATGAACACATGAAGCTGCCTTATACTGAATCAGACCCTTGGTCTATCAAAGTCAGTATTGTCTACTCAGACCGGCAGCGGCTCTCCAGGGTCTCAAGCAGGGGTCTTTCACATCACCTGCCTGCCTAGTCCCTTTATCTGGAGATGCCGGGGATTTAACCTGGGACCTTCTTCATGCCAAGCAGATGCTCTACCACTGAGCCAGAGCCCCTCCCCAAACAGGGACGGGAGAACCATGTGCACTCTCTGCTTTTTGGAGGGGGGGTAGTGTAAAAAATGTCCTTGCCCGGATGCTTTGTGCACCTTATATTCGCAATGCTGGCTCTTTGGGGGGCAACCCCCCAGCACTGTGGAAGCACGACTCATGAATCTCTGTGAGAAAAGCAGACTATAAATAAAATGGGGTTTGTAAAACCTTGTAGGGGGTTTGGAGGAAGGTCTGCATTCATGTCCCATATTAGTACCATGACAAGTTTCGTCGTATGGATCATGAATGTGACGTCGTAAGTTCCTGGAGATTTATGCATTTGAGGTTCGTCGAATGGGGGCGGGCGGGTAACGGCCCTTCGGAGGCGCGGGACTTGGTTTCCCAACAAAAAGCCGGGCAGGCGCACCCGTCGACCGCGATGTGTACACAAGATTATTCCCTGCCGCTGCAAAGAAAACGTCCATTATTCATAACGAGGTTGGTGCAGAGAAACATAATAGGTCAGGTGGCGTGGCACTGGACAAAAGAGAGAGGGAGGGTGCCAGTTGGAGAATTGCGTGCCAAACAGGCAGCCGGTGTTGCGCGGAGTATGACCGGGGTGCAGTTTTCGCCTCTGCCATGAACTCGAGAAGCGGCCTTTCTCTTAGCCTCCCCACCTGCTGTAGGAGAACAGTACAGGCCTACCTAACAGGGTTGTTGTGATTACGGTGACAATGCCCGCAGAAGCCTTTTTGAATGCTCTGAAAATGCAACACTCGTGCTAAGTTATTATATTGTTGCTGACCCTGCGAGGTAGGTAACACCGAGTGTGTGCGACCGGCCCAACGTCATCGAAATGCAAACATCTAACGGGAGCCATCGTGGTGTGGTGGTTAAAGTGTAGGGCTAGGATCTGGGAGACCCCGGTTCGTATCCTCATACTCTGCCGTGGAAGCTTGCTGGGTGATGTTAGGGCTGTCGCACACTCTCAACTTAGCTTACCTCGCAGGGTTGTTGCAAGGACAAAAATGGAGGGGAGTGAGATGAGTCATTTTCTCCCCATTGGGGAGAAAGGCGGGGTTTAAATAAAGTACAAGTGAAGCCCCTCAGAAGAGGGACTGTGGCTCAGTAGTAGAGCATCTGCTTGACATGCAGAAGGTCCCAGGTTCAATTCCAAGCATCTCCAGTTAAAGGGACGAGGCAGATAGGTGATGTAAAAGACCCCTGCTTGAGACCCTGGAGAGCCGCTGCCTATCTGAGTAGACAATACTGACTTTGATGGACTGATTCAGTATAAGGCAGCTTCATGTGTTCAAGTAAATAAATAAATGACTTAAAGAGATGGTTGAACATACATGAATACACATGAAGCTGCCTTATACTGAATCAGACCATCAAGGTCCATCAAAGTCAGCATTGTCTGCTCAGACTGGCAGCGGCTCTCCAGGGTCTCAGGCGGAGGTCTTTCAACATCACCTCCTTGCCTCGTCCCTTTAGCGAGATGCTGGGGATTGAACCTGGGGCCTTCTGCATGCCAAGCAGAGGCTCTAACACTGAGCCACAGCCCCTCCCCTCCTCTCTCTCTCTTGCTCTTCAGTAGATTTGTTTTGGCCCTGACCCATGTGCAGATCTTGCTGTCACTAGCTAATGTTTAAATATTGGAAGGGATGTCATGTTGATGAGGGAACTAGCTTGTTCTCTGTTGCTCCAGAGACTCGGACACGGAGTAATGGATTTAAACTAATAGAAAAGCGATTCCACTTAAACATTAGGAAGAACTTTCTGACGGTGAGGGCTGTGCGACGGTGGAAGGCGCTGCCTCGGAGGGTGGTGGAGTCCCCTTCTTTGGAGGTCTTTAAGCAGATGCTGGATGGCCATCTGTTGGGAGTGCTTTGATTGTGGGATCCTGCATGGCAGGGAGAGGGTTGGGGTCACCGGGCATGTGGAGGGGAGGTAGTTGTGAATTTCCTGCCTTGTGCAGGGGGTTGGACTAGACGACCCTGGTGGTCCCTTCCAACTCTATGCTTCTATGAGGGTCTAAATTTGGGCAGGTGCCTTTTTGGGGAGGGGCGTGTCTATGTAAACCGACCCTCAAAGGATTCGCCCCGTAGTTAACTCAATTTCCACCCTTCTTCAGATATCGGGGGGCAGAATCATTGAAGGTGGGAAGGGGAGAAGGAAGGGTTGAAAAAATAAGCCCAGTGTCTCAACGGGTACTGAATTTGCACAGGGCATCTGGAGGGGGTTGTAGATTATGATATGGTCAAGTCGTTCCATTTGCTGCTCCGTCGCCCATGGTCTCCGAACAACCCTAAGGCTGGCCGGCCCTGAAGGCATTTGCTCCTCTCGCAAATTCCTCACTCCGCTACCGGTTGCATCATGCTGCAAAAATCCATCTGCGTTTGGCTAATTATGAGGTTTAGGGGGGAAGGGTGTCTTTTTCCTACAACTGTCAGAGTTTTGCCAAATGGTAGGACCCTGTATGTGGCAGAGCGGGGAAGGGGGAAGGATCGCCGGGTGGGCCGGGCAGGGGTTTTTGGCGGGTTATTTCTTGTTCCCCTTCTCCCACGTTTCCTACCTCCTCCAATCCCAGAAATCGGAAGCAAAGTGCCAAAAGAAGCAGCCTAAAAGCAACAACCCGCCCAGCCGCACGTGCCTTTGGTTAGATTGTGTAGCTGTTCGCACATTTGGTGTGTGCCTTTGGTTAGATTTTGTAGCCTTTGGCGAGCTGTTCACGCAAGCAGTTTGCCAACTGTTACTCCAGGCCGCACCTGGAGTCCTGGGTGCAGTTCTGGAGACCTCGCTTCAAAATGGATTTGGACAGAATCGAGCGGGTGCAGAGCGACGAGGATGATCGGGGCTTGGAGACTGAGCCCTGGTTACGCGGGTTACGTACTGCAATAAAGCTTGACCGACTGACCGAGCTCACCATCACTGGCAGGCACTCGCCTGGGGGGGGGGGCGCACAGGAGACAGGGCCTTTTTGGTGACAGCCCCTCAATTATGAAGCAACCTCTCCAGGGAGGTGCACCTAGACCCCATCACTTGATCTTCGGGAGGCAGCTGAAGACCGTTCTACTTAGGACTTCTTTTGACTGATTTAGTTTCTTATTTTTCGGCAGTCTTAATTGGAGTTTTCAAACTGACATTTTATGGGTTTTTATCACTGTAGTTTTTATCTTTTTTTTTTTTTTTTGTAATGTGTTATTTTTCTTGTAAGCTGCCTCAAGTCCCGTAAGGGAGAAAGGCAGCTAATCAATGTTTAAAATAAGTAAATAAAGAAGTCCTGCCTTGGGCATCGAACCTGGATTGTCTGTTCCTCCGGTAGAGAACGCGCTCTTCCTTTCAAAATAAATATATTTATTCTCTGTGGCCGGAGAGCAAAGGGTGGTTTGCAGATTCACGTGTCACAGCAAACCGCAGCGATTACCGTGATAGACAGGCCCTGCCACAAACCAAGACACCCCGGTTTGAACTGTCAGCATTCATATAATTGCACCCGAGCCAGGTCCGATCGAGCTGCAGCTTGTAAACAACAGCATGTTGCAGAGTCTGAATCAGGCCGCAGAGTTCTTTCTAGGTTAATGTTCGTCATAGGGACGGTTACAAGCCCTTGGCGCGATGCTGCAGTAGATGAGACGAATACTCCTTTAGGTGGAGCAAACAGATGATAATGGGACCTTCAGGACTCGTGAGACCGTGAATTTGAATCCCTCTCGCATGCCACAATCCAAGGAGGACTAGAGGCTTATTAAAATATGAATGTCACTCTGTTCTTTAACTGGCGGCAATTGCTTAGGGTCGTTCTAAATGGTCCTGATCGGTTTAGCCGCAGTGATTTGAGTATATGGCAAGTGGGTTTCGAAGGCCTGCCGAGGAAAGCTTCCCTACCTTGGCTAAGGAACCTGTATGCATTGGGGGGGGGGGGGGCTTCTGCTTGGTTTGCATTAAACTCCCTTCCCCAGGATGTGGTGATGGCTGCCAAATGGGAAGGCTTTAAGAGGGGAGTGGACATGTTCATACAGGAGAGGGCTATCCATGGCTACTGGTAAAAATGGATACTAGTCATGATGCATGCCTATTCTCTCCAGTGTCAGAGGAGCATGCCTATTATATTAGGTGCTGAGGAACACAGGCAGGATGGTGCTGCTGCAGTCGCCTTGCTTGTGGGCTTCCTAGAGGCACCCGGTTGGCCACTGTGTGAACAGACTGCTGGACTTGATGGACCTCGGTCTGGTCCAGCAGGGCCTTTCTTATGTTCTTACATCCCCCTATCTGGTTTGAAAGCGCTACATGCTCAAACGCTCTCCTCTAGCTGTATGTGGAAGGAGAAGAGGTGCGTAAGTTGCTTTGGGGGGGGCGCTAATTTGGCGTTAGCGAGGTTGTCATTTAGGAACGCACATTCCATTTCTGCAGGAGCCCCGGTTGGGTCAGTGGAAGAGAAATTGGGTCAGTGGAAGACCTAAGGGGTACCTAACTTCCCCAGCTGTTTTCCTGATCTAAACACTCCCCAGTGCAACTCTCCCGATTTTACTTGACCCCCTCACCCCAAAAAATCCCCAGCAAAGCAAAAATATCTGTCCTCCCAGTGGTAGACTCCCTCCGCCACTACGGCATTCAAACAGATTCTCTGTTCAAACTCGGAGCAGGAAAATTCACCCAAGTCTTCCGTCGCCCCGCGGCCGAAAGAGCTTCCGACCATCTGCGGACCCTCGGTAACTCCTCTGCCGCCGCCGCCCCCCAGGCCAAGAATTTTTCCTACTGACTAATCTCAACTTCATGTTTTGACGGGTCGGTAATGCTGCTGCCGGGGAATTCTTTCGTTGCGAGTTCACCGAGTTTCTCATGAGATGTGCGTTTCTCAACACCACCACCACCCCGCATCTTTTTGGCATCCTGCGTAGGGGACTCTACCAGGTGGTGTCTCTGTATTTATTTAGGCTGTCACGAAATGTCCCGGAAGCAAGGGAGATGGACTTAAATTGGATCTTGACGGAGATTTCGTCCAATGAGGGACGGGATCACGGCGTCCCAAAATTTTCTGTTTGGGGGGGTGAGCTTGTTTATAAATAAGCGCTGACGTTAGGCCATCTGTCCGGGCGATGGCACCATTCCTGGAAGGGCCGAGATGACCTCCCCTGGCAGCCTTTACAGGCCAGGCATGTAAATAGCAACCGGCTTAGTCACCTAGGGTGACTCAGAACTGTCAGCAGGCGATCAGGGAGGGAGCCGTTTTTGTAAGCCAGATGACCGTGGTGCATGTATTCTTTTCTGATAACGTGGCATTGGATTCGTGGGCCGCTAAAAGCACTTTGGGGTGGGGGTGAGTAACTTGTGGACTTGTGTGCCAGATTCGTGCCAGGTTGATTTTTGGAAGGGCCGGCCCCCTGGGTATTAGATGAATCCGGTAGGGCCAGCCCACAAATGAAAAATCTCAGTTGTGTACTCCTTGCAATTCATTAACCTCTGGCAGGGGTGTCAAACACAAGGCCCGAGGGCCGGATCAGGCCCCTTGAGGGCTCTCATCCGGCCCGCAAGCCAGCTGAGGCAGCCGTCCCCTCCACTCCCAAACTGGGCTGGTAAGTCTGCTATAGGCTCTACCAGCCAAGGCAGGCCACCTTCCCCAGTTCCAAGACGTCAAATATCAAAGACTGTTATATAAAAGAAAATACTGTAATTGTAAAACACTAATATAATATCATTAATTGGCTTTGCCTATGTCTTCTATAAAGTTTATCTCTCCGGTACCTGGCATTAAATTTCATGGTAGACATGGCCCGGCCCGACCAAGTGACATTTATGTCATATCCGGCCCTCGCAATAAATGAGTTCAACACCCCTGATCTATGGGGAAAGGCAAACCAAAGTCTCGTTGCAATGAGTGGAAGAAGAGTTGGTTTTTATATGCCAACTTTCTCTACCACTTAAGGGAGTATCAAACCGGCTTTCAATCACCTTCCCCTCCCTGTGGGGTAGGTGGGGCGGAGAGAGTGTGACTAGCCCAAGGTCACCCAGCTGGCTTCACGTGGAGGCGTGGGGAAACCAACCCAGTTCACCAGGCTAGACTTTGCCGCTCATGTGGAGGAGTGGGGAATCAAACCTGGTTCTCCAGATCAGAGCCCACCACTCCAAACCCCCGCTCTTAACCACTACACCACGCTAGAACGTATGCTGGATTGTTGTCATGTTCGCGTGCCGCTCCCATTTTTCTCGGCGTGGCTTTTCTAAGGAGGACATCCCAAGTGGATCTCCCCACCACCACCACCACAATGGGACATACCTCTCTGTTTACTGCTCGTCTATGTCTGACAACACCCCCAAGTCCTCACTGGAAGGTTCTGGAAACACAAAATCCTGGTAGAGCCAGCATGGTGTAGTGGTTAAGAGCAATGGACTCTAATCTGGAGAACCGGGTTTGATTCCCCACTCCTCCACATGAGTGGCGGACCCTACTCTGGTGAACTGGGTTGGTTTCCTCACTCTTACACATGAAGCCGGCTGGGTGACCTTGGGTTACTCACAGTTCTCTCCGAACTCTCTCAGCCCCACCTATCTCACAAGGTGTCTGTTGTGGAGAGGGGGAGGGCAGGCGATTGAGACTCCGCTTTGAGACTCCTTAAAGGTAGAGAAAAGTGGAGTATAAAAACCAACTCTTCTTCTTCTTCTTGTAAGAACAGCCATCTTCAACCTGCTTTATGGCAGCTCAGTTTCCCATGTCTTAAAGGCAGTCAAGTCCCTTGGATAGAGTACTGAATTTAGATCATTTTGATTCTGCTTCCCCCATCCTCCCTCGATCTCAGTAAAGTTGGCATGCATTGCAGGGTTGCAGGGTTGTTGTGATATAAATAAAAGCCAGGGATTTAAAAGTATAATACTAATTGCAAGGGGAAACTTCACTGTCCTGTTCAGCGCCGTACTTCAGTATTTGAGAATTTCCAGGTGAGTTACGGTCATCGCCCAAACACCTTTCTGGAATGCAGATGGAAAAACTGTACTGTCTTGTCCTTACCAATCCTACAGAAGGGGAAAAGATGCTGTCACGGGCAGAGAGAATCGACGCTTCCTGGGTGGTGCCGAATCGTCTCGCCGGTCTCGGCTGCAAATGTCTGGGATATATCAGTGCCGCTCTTTGACAGCCTGGTGTAAACCAAGCGGTGGCCATTTCCTCTCCCTGTTTCCTCCCGTCCTCGCTGCCCCCTACTCTGGCTTTGAGGCTGGCCGGCCGGAATTAAAAATAAAACCCATTCAGTTGGCTGTCTAAGTGCCAACTGCTGTGTTTGGACAGCGGCGTCTCCCCGATGACAGCATTTTCGTCTAGATTGAGATGCGAATGGCATCTTACCTAGGTAAGTACTGTCAAGTCGCAACCAACTGACAGGGACCCCAGCAAGGGGGTTTTGAGGCAAGCGGGAAGCAGAGGTGGTTTGCCGTCGCCTTCCTCTGCAATGTCTTCCTTTGTGGTCTCCCGTCCAAGTACTGACCCTGCTTAGCTTCTTAGGTCGGGCAGCATAGTTCCACCTTCCCTCCTGGTTGGTGGGAAGCGCCGTCAAGTCGCAGCCGACCCATGGCAACCCCGTAGGGTTTTCAAGGCAAGGGACGGACAGAGGTGGTTTGCCATTGCCGGCCTCTGCGTAGCAACCCTGGACCTCCTCGGGAGTTTCCCACCCAAGTACCAACTGTGGCCAACCCCACGTAGCTTCCGAAATCTGATGAGATGGGCCAGACTGGGCCATCCAGGTCAGGACAAGAGACAAGCAGAGGTGGTTTGCCGTTGCCTGCCTCTGCATAGCATCCCTGGACTTCCTTGGTGGTCTCCCATCCAAGGACCAACCGGGGCCGATCTCTCCTTAGCTTCGGAGGTCTGACAAGATTGGGGTACGCCACGCCACCTTCCCTCGCTGGTGGTGGAAAGGGCTGCCATGGCGCAGCCAACGTACGACGACCTTTAAGGGTTTCAAGGCGAGAGATGAACAGGGGTGGTTTGCCATTGCCGGCCTCTGTGTAGCAACCCTGGATTTCCATGGTGGTCTTCCAAGTACTACTCAGGGCTTGTTTGTTTTTGCCGTCGTTGCAGTCAACTTATGGTGACCCCATACGGTTGTCAAGGCACAAGGTGGTTTGCCATTGCCTGCCTCTGCAGAGCAACCCTGGACTTCCTTGGTGGTCTCCCATCTAAATGCTAACCAGGGCAGACCCTGCTTAGCTTCCAAGATCTGATGTGATTGGGCTAACCTGAGCCATCCAGCTCTGGGCAAGAGACGTTCAGAGGTTGGTTTGCCATTGCTTGCTTCTGTGTAGCAACTCTGGACTTCCTCGGCGGTCTCCCATCCAGGTACTGACCAGGGCCGACCCTGCTTAGGCTTCTGAGATTTGATGAGATCGGACTAGCCTTTACAAAAATGAAAACCATTTAAAAAAAAAAAATCCATAGGGCAGTAATTTAAAAACGAGAGGTAGAAGTTGCCGTCCCGTTCCACAGAAAGCAGCCAAAAGATTTATACTGAAAGGGAACGCCTAGGTAAACAACAGGCTTTCACCTGGTCCCGGGAAGATAACAGATCCAGGGTTGACAGAACAGCTGTGGGGAAAAAAAGAGTTCCATAAACAAGGTGTCACTGCAGAGAAGACCCTGTCTGTCATCACCTGCCCATCTTTAGGTGTGGTGCCACGCAGCCCCAAAGGCCTCTGATGCTGATCTCGACGAGCGTGCAAGTTGCGTGGGAGCAGAACTGATCCAGGTCTTCTTTGGTGCTGCTTCACCGAATCCCTAAAGTCGGGCGAACGACTCAGCTGCTCCCAAAGCCAGTGCCGGGAGAGCCGCTCAAGTTGCAAGGATGGCCCCAGAGGCGGGAGGAAGGATCTGGTAGTCTGCCTTCAGAGCTGGAGGTTCCATTGGTGAACTTTTTGCAATGCCCGGCCTATTCGAAAGCTTGGCTGTTGGAGTGTCTTCCAAGGGTTGTTTTAAGCACTGATGCGAAGAACGACTTCCTTTGCTATCTTGAGATTTCTGTTGCTTCAAGTTCTCCAGCATTACTTTTCTAGTATTATGGAAAAGAATTCTCCCATCTTCATGTTCTCCCTACCATCCAGTGTTTATTTCTTCATTTCAAACCATCTGTGTTTTGCAGCTCTCCCTCCTCTCCTGCCTAGGTTCCTTATTTAATGAATTGCTATTGTCATGCATGTAAGTTGTTGGGTATTTAAAATATTTTATATTCTATCATTCTTTCTCTTGCTTTCTGCTGTCTTGGTTTTGGGGGCAGGTCATGAATTGGCTTGAAGCAAGTGCGTTCAGGCTGGGCGGCGGCGATCTCCACCCGTAGACCTTACTCCCTAAAACGATCCGACGAATCCTTGCCTTCCTCCTGAACTCCAGCCAGAAGGGTCGTGGTAAAGGGCTAGCACCCTCTGAGGTTGCCCTCCGGTGGCTTCTCAGTGGTGGCACCAGGGCTAAGAGGCGCCCTCCCACGGAGAACCCTTTGGGGGGAAGAGCTAGTAGCAACATCTCAGGTAGGACCTGGGGGTTGTTTCTCCCACCCTGTTCTTCCCATAGGTAATTTGGTTTGATTAAAATCCTCCGGGGAGGGGCCGAATTGAATTTTTTGCCTCCTGTCCATCTCCCTGGCAGCACCCCTGACCCAGTTAATGAAGTTCATTGCAGCTTCCAGACCTAAAAACGATAATGTAAAACAACAAAAGGGTGTATAATATTTTTAAGCGGCGCTCTAGGGACGTGCAGCCCACACAGTAAGAAAAACTAAAATATTAACCAACAATGATGATGAGCAGGATATGGCAAGCAGAATAAATTGCAATGTGAGACAAGCGAAAGAACCCGCCCCAGCCCCGGGGAACGCGAAAGCTACAGAATGCAACTGATTGTTGGCCGGCAGGGGTCAGCGTTTTGAACTCAGTACCTGGAGTTTAAGGCGGCAATGTTGGCTGCCAGGTTGCTTCTGTGTTGGAGTCAAGGCGCGGGCGTGAACCTTTAAGCTCTTCAAGACCCCCTGGACTCTCGTGCGTGTGCCACCAAGGCAGCTCCAGTTATCAGACCAGGAGTTGGTAGCCATTCCTCCGCTTGCGTCAAGGAGCAGTGTTTCGGCTCGGACTTCCTTGACGGCTGCGCATATTTTATAGGACTTTGTGGAGATCTCAGAAGCTGTGTCGGGTAGAGCTTTTCCGATCCACTTTTAGGGAGAGGCTCGGTGGTAGAGCATCTGCTTGGCGTGCAGAAGGTCCCAGGTTCTGTCCCCGGCATCTCCAGTTAAAGGGACTGGGCAAGTAGGCGATGGGAAAGACCTCTGCCTGAGACCCTGGAGAGCCGCTGCCGGTCTGAGTAGACAATACTGACTTAAGTAAAAAGGTGGTTGTTTTAATCAGAGAATTTGTAATAACTGGGTGCCAGGCGCCATGTTGGAAGGGGCTTCTCTCCGTTGGGAGAGGCATCTTGGAAGAAGCGTTCCCTCCCCAAGATTGTTTATCTGCCGCAGCACGTGTGAAGCCAAGTGTGTATTTTGTTTTCTTTGGTGGTAGTGTTTAATTCATGCACTCATTTTATGCAGATATATTCAAAACCGGCTAAACGTCTTCTACCAAATTGATTTTCCGGGGGTGGGGGTGGAGGGTGCGGCTTCCCTGCTTGCAAATGACCGACAGGCAGTTTGTCGGGGAGAGACGGGAATAAATTCGCTGAGCCTGGCGAATTCCCGGCAAGGCGGCGCGGTCATTCTAGGAAGCGGCTCGTGTTTTGATCAAGGAGCGTGTCAGTGGCAAAACAACTGGGAAAAATCCGTGTGTCGGGCTGCTAGGGCACCTCTGCTTTTCGTGCTGCTATCATGGAATCCAAACTACGTTCCCAGAGTTTTGGGAGACTGCTTGATGCTCAGGGCAAAGTCATAGAATCATAGAGTTGGAAGGGACCACCAGGGTCATCTAGTCCAACCCCCTGCACAGTGCAGGAAATTCACAACTACCTCCCCCTGCACACCCCCAGTGACCAGGTGATGGCCAAGATACCCTCCCTCTCATCATCTCCCTATGGTCATAGAATCAGCCTTGCTGACAGATGTTCAGTTCAGTTTATTTACGATCGTTTGACCCGCAGATAAATGTTGTTACAATCGATCGATACAGAGCCACGATTACCGTTCTGATGCGCTAACCCGAGCTCTTCGCGCTGTAGTGGCACTGTCGCAAAACTTTGCCGCTGTGTAGGAACTGTTGGCATCTTTATCCTCGAGTAAATATTTAATAATAAAATCATCTGAATGTCTAAACACTCTGGTCAACGAGGGCAAAACCAGCCTATTTCTGACATCCTGATAAAATTCACAATACAATAAAATATGGGTGATTGTCTCAACATCTGAGTTACGAGGGCACAACCTAGACTCCCGAGGTAAATGCTGGAATCTCCCGCTGAGCAAGGGCGACGAAAAGGCATTGCAACAAGCTCTTGAAAAAGCCCATTGCAATTTAGTAAAAGCAGCGGGAGGTCAGATAAGGAGCCGAAGAGAATCCCTCCCAACTCTTTAGTAGTCTGGAAGAAGGGATTGCTGACAGATGGCCATCTAGCCTCTGCTTAAAAACCTCCAGGGAAGGAGAGCTTACCACCTCCCAAGGAGGCCTGTTCCACTGAGGAACCGCTCTAACCGTTAGAAAATTCTTCCTAATGTCAAGACGGAAACTCTCTCGATTTCATTTCAACCCGCTGGTTCTGGTCCGACCTTCTGGAGCAACAGAAAACAACTCGGCACCCTCCTCTCTATGACAGTCCAGTCTTAAGTGTGCGTGAAAATCCACACTCGTTTGGCGTTGTGGTTTTAATAAATTTTCTATATGACGAAGGGAGCCTTGGTTCTCAAAAATACCCTGAAAATCTTGCTCTAATATGCTACTGGGCGCGAATCTCGCTCTTCTACCGCAGACTGACACGGCTACCCTCCTGAAAATAAATTCCCTGTGTGCATTCCCTCTGCGGATGCCAGTCGTGAGATTTTAACCTGCCCTGATTCATAACAGTGTCTGTGAGCCACAACTGACTCACTTGCTGCTTGATGGGCTGGATTCGAATCCAGAAGCACCTTAGACACCAACAAGATTTTCAGCTTTTGAGAGTCGGAGCTCCCTTCGTCAGATACAAGTAGAGATAGAGACCCCTGCACCTTTATATCCCAATCAGCCCTGACTTGGATAGCCCCAGGTGAGCCCAATCTCGTAAGATCTCAGAAGCTAAGCAGGGTCGGCCCTGGTTAGAGTTTGGAGGGGCCGTGGCTCAGTGGTAGAGCCTCTCTCCTTGGCATGCAGAAGGTCCCAGGTTCGATCTCCGGCTGCTCCAGTTAAAGGGACTAGGCGATGTGAAAGACCCCTGCCTGAGACCCTGGAGAGCCGCTGCCAGTCTGAGTAGGCAATACTGACTTTGATGGACCGAGGATCTGATTCAGTAGACGGCAGCTTCATGTGTTCAGAAGGTGAGAGGGCTGTTGTAGAGAAGGGAGTCAGGATATAAGGGTGGTGGGATCTTCATTCTTACTTGGATCTGACGAAGGGAACGTTGACTTTCGAAAACGTACACCCTAAAAAATCTTGTCGGGCTCTAGATAGGAAAGTTAGAGTCGGCGGCTGTACCTCAACCCGGGCCGGTGAGGGGCCAGTCCCCGCAGGTAGTCGCGGGCTGCTCCTCTGCCAAGGAAAGGGAATCTGCCGCCTTGCCCTGATACTTGCGGCGTCCCGAGAGCGACTTACAGCTGCCTCGCCCTTTCAGGCAATGCCAGGGAGCGGGGTGTGGGGGGGGAAGGAAGCAGAGGGTTGGTAGATAGCAGGAGGGGTGTGCCTCTGTGGGTGGAAGGGCGGGGATCCCGGCAGCCCCGCTGGAACAAGGTGACTCTGCCCAGCCTCGCACGGAAGGGAGAGAAGCTTGGAAGGACTTGGGGGAGCTCGGCAGCAGGGAAGCCATGATCCGAGGGAAAAGCGGTCGCGTCAGGAGCGCCTGGGAAGCTCTAGGGGAGGCAGGTGCCGAAATCAAGGTGCGTATGAGACATCCAGGCTAGCTTGATCTTGTCAGCTCTTATGAGCTAAGCAGGGTCAGCCTTTGTTAGCACTTGGATGGGAGGCTGCCTAGGAAGTCCAGGGTTGCTGCGCAGGGGCCGGCAATGGCAGACCACCTCTTTTTGGGTTTTTTTGCCCTGCCCTAGATAGCCCAGGCTAGCCCGATCTTGTCGGATCTCGGAAGCTAAGCAGGGTCGGCCCTGGTTAGTCCTTGGATGGGAGACCACCAAGGAAGTCCAGGGTTGCTACGAAGAAGCAGGCAATGGCAAACTGCCTCTGTTCGACTCTTTCCTTGACCCGGATGGCCCAGGCTAGCCCAATCTGGTCAGATCTCAGAAGCTAAGCATGATTAATATTTTATTTATTTATTTATTCAATTTCTTGCCCACCCTCCCCGGCCGAGGCCGGGCTCAGTACTTGGCTGGAGACCACCATGGAAGTCCAGGGTCGTTCTGCAGAAGCAAGCAGTGGCAAACCACCTCTGTTTGTCTCTTGCCTTGACCTGGATGGGAGACCACCAAGGAGGTTTAGGGTTGCTCTGCAGAGGAAGGCAATGGCAGAACCACCTCTGTATGGCCCTGCCCTGCCTGGGCCGGACCAGCCTGATCTCGTCAGCTCTCGTAAGCTAAGCAGGGTCGGCCTTTGTTAGTATTTGGATGGGAAACCACCAAGGAAGTCCAGGGTTGATACGGAGGCAATATACCTCTGTTTGTCTCTGCTCTCACTTGGATGGCCCAGACTAGCTCAATCTTGTCAGATCTCGGAAGCTAAGCAGGGTCTGCCCTGGTTAGCATTTGGATGGGGGACCACCGAGGAAGTCCAGGGTCGCTACGCAGAGGCAGGCAATGGCAAAACGCCTTGGTCCATCGCGTGCCTTGACAACCCTATGGGGTCGCCATCATTTGACTGCGACGACGGTAAAAAAACACAAAAAACCACCCAGAATTTCTTGAAGGTCGACTAGAGGCAGGGAATTGGTTTGGAGCCGGCTGCAGATTTGAATCTCAGTAGGGAAGAACACTGTTTAAAAGGTGCGTCTTGTTGATGGGGCCAAACAAGAAATTAGTTTGCTTCTAACGCAAGTGTCGAACAAATTTCACAGGGGGCATCTTAGAAGAGGCCTTCCTCTGTGTTTGAGGGGGATGCCTCTACAAAAACAGCCCCTGCTTTGACGCACGCCACTGTCTGAAACCAATGAAAACTCCCAACAGGAGTCCCAGTAGCATTTTAGAAGCATAACAATTTATTCCGGCGTAAGCTGCCTGGCGTCTGCGCTCGCTTCATCAGATGCAAAGGCGTGCACATTTTGCCCGGTGCTCTTGTTTTATTCATATGCCGATTCACGCTGGTTGTCCTCACCAATCTCTTTTCCGCAGAGCCGGACATTGACTAAACTTGTTGTCCACGGCCAGTTCGTTCTGCGTGCGCATCCATCGCCCGGTCAGTTAAAAGCCGTGCGATATGCGACGTTTTCTTGAGGTGGTGGTGCCTGTTGTTTATGTGGCTTTGTGGGAAATGTAGAAATGTTTGGTGGGTGTTCCTTTCCTGGTCTCGCCGTGTTGGGAAGAGCCAATGTGCTCTGGCAGCAGTTGAGATGGAGGGTTTTTGGATTGGCCGAGACCTGGGTTCCGGTCTTCTCTCCACGACGGAGCTCAGTTGTGACCGTGAGAAAGTGCCGTGGACTAACGCAGCTGCCCAGGCGGCCAAGTCAGAGCCTTGGTTTCTCAAGGTCAGTATTGGCTACTCTGACCGGCAGCCGCTCTCCAAGGTCTCAGGCGGAGGTCTTTCACATCACCTGCCTGGTCCTTTTAACTGGAGATGCTGGGGATTGAACCTGGGACCCTTCTGTGTGCATCGACCCCCAGTGGAATGCCTCACCCCAACCGGCAGCAAATCCTTTGCCAGCTGGTGGGCTGGAGAAAAAGGGCAGGCTTGCGCTCGGCCTAGCCTACCTGTCAGGGTTGTCATGAGGACGCAAAGTGTCATGCCGCCGTGAGCTTCTCAGGAAAGGCCGAGCTAAAAATGCGACAAGCAGAAAAAGAAACTAAATTGCTCGCCCAGGAGAGCCGCATTTACTTAGCAGGTTACTGTGTTTGGCCAACGCTGTTCTGTTATATAATTCATTTATACCCCACCTTTCCCCCCAGCAGGGACTCAGAGCAGCTGACATCATTCTCCACTCCTCCATTTTATCCTCACAACGACCCTGCGAGGTAGGTTAGGCTGAGAGACTGCGACCGGCCCAGGGTCACCCAGCGAGCTGCTGTGGCATGAGTGGGGCAATTCGAACCTGGGTCGTCTAGATCAGGGCTTCTTAAACTTTTTCCACTTCCGCCCCCTTTTCGCTCGAGAAATATTTACGCGACCCCGGGTATATAGGTATATAAAATAGGTACACAAATCAAACATTTACTGATAATAAATCAAATTTTTATTATTTACGGGTATATAGGTATATAAAATAGGTACACAAATCAAACATTTACTGATAATAAATCAAACTTTTATTATTTACGCGACCCTGGGTATATAGGTATATAAAATAGGTACACAAATCAAACATTTACTGATAATAAATCAAATTTTTGCAACCCCCCACATTCAGTTACGCGACCCCATATGGGGTTGTTGGAGAAGCTGTGGACTAGACACTAGTCCAACATTCTTAACCACTGTACCACACTGTCCCTTGGTGTTGTTTGATTTAAAGTTAACTTTCTCGTCATTCCTTATCTGGCTTCTGAGATTTCCCTTTCAGGCATACCTTATTCTTGAGGGCCAGTAACTTGCTTTCTTCAAATGAGATTGTTCAGGGGCCTTTGACACCGTGGGCCACGCTCCTCGGGGGTGCGGCGGGATCATGGGAACACAGGAAATGTGCAGTCAGCAGATCTGTAAAACAAATATGTCCGAAAAGCACAAAGAAGGGTGCGGCTAGAACGGGGACCGGTGCATTTTGTTGCTGCTCTCTAGGCACGAATAAGGATTTTAAGCCGCTTGCACCAAAGAAAAAGTAATTACCATTTTTCTCCTTTTTGGGGAGGTGGGGTGATACAGCTTTTAAAATGCCTGTAATACATGAACACATGAAGCTGCCTTATACTGAACCAGACCCTTGGTCCATCAAAGTCAGTATTTGTCTACTCAGACCGGCAGCAGCCCTCCAGAGACTCAGGCAGAGATCCTTCACACAACCTACTCGCCTAGTCCCTTTAACTGGCAATGCTGGGGAATTGAACCTGGGACCTTCTCCATGCCAAGCAGATGCTCTGCCGCTGAGCCACAGCCAGCATGGTGTAGTGGTTACACTATTAATGTCGGACTAGGATCTGGGAAACCCAGGTTCGAATCCCTTCTCTGCTGTGGAAGTTGGCTGGGTGACCTTGGGACAGTCACGCACTCTCGGCTGAACCTACCTTGCAGGGCTGTTGTGAGGATAAAATGGAGGACAGGATCTGGGAGACCCAGGTTCGAATCGTGTGTCTGCCACAGAAGTTCCCCAGGTGACCTCGGGCCAGTCACGCACACTCGGCCTAACCTACCTCCCAGGGCTGTTGTGAGGATAAAATGGAGGAAAGGATCTGGGAGACCCAGGCTCGAATCCCCTCTCTGCCACGGAAGTTCACCGGGCGACCTTGGGCCAGACGCGCACCCGCTGGCATATCCTGGCCTACTTCGCAGAGCTGTGGTGAGCATAACATGGAGAGGGGGGAAAGAGGTTGTAAGCCGCATTGGGAGAAAAGAAGAAGAGTTGGTTTTTATATGCCGGCTTTCTCTACCACTTAAGGGAGACTCAAACTGGCTTACAATCACCTTCCCCGCAACAGACACCCAGTGAGGTAGGTGAGGCTGAGAGAGCTGTGACTAGCCCAAGGTCACCCAGCTGGCTTCGTGTGGAGGAGTGGGGAAACAAATCCAGTTCACCGGATTAGCCTACGCCGCTCGTGTGGAGGAGTGGGGAATCGAACCCGGTTCTCCCGATCAGAGTCCACCGCTGCAAACCACCCACTCTTAACCACTAGACCACGCTGGCTCCCCTGTCAGAGCCTATCAGACTCATCCTATAAGAAAGATGATGCCTTCTGCCATAGACACCCTTCTTGCTTGGCAAGCCAAGGGGAGGAGTAAAAAGTCTTCTTTCTTACCAGGGCGTCCCTGATGGATGACCTTGCTCGCCCAGTCTGGGGAGGTAACTTGGGAACGCTTCCAGCGTCTGGGCGAAAATCGAGCAAGGCAGAATCGTTCCACAAGGACACCGGTGCCACCAGCAGAGCTTCCAAAATACAGCACATTTTAGCAGAGGGGGTCTCAGCAGGCGTGATTCACGTCGCCCGTTGAGGTTCTGCCCTGCAAGGGCGCATCTCGATTGGATAGTTTGCTTTTTGGAAAAAAAAACTTGTTTTCCCTTCCACTTTTGCTCCATGCAACGTTTCCCATGAAGGATGCGATGCTGAGAGAGCCGCCGTGGCATTTGAACTCGGGTCTTCGCCCAAACCCAGTTTTTATCCTGGTTTTAGAAAAATCCTGCTCCCTTGCTCAGTTGAAGTCTCCCAGCGCGCCTTCTGCGATTTTTTGTTTAAAAAGCACACAACCCGGTTGTTTTAAAAGCTCTATAAATCATCGACAAAAAACCGTCAGCAAGAGAAACGGAACCGCTCTGAAAACCAGAAGCCAAAACTACGCAAACCCAGACTCAGCCAGCAAAACGTAGCCGAGGTTAAACGAAGCTTGGTGTCTAAAACAAAATCGGAGCGGGTCTCAGAAGTTAATATTATTATTATTATTATTATTTCTTTTTTTGTATGTTTCATTATAAAAGCAATAAAACATTTATAAAAAAGAAAAAAAGAAGTTAGCCCGGGCAACGCTGTGGCCCTGTCTCCTGATAGAAGAAGGTGACTTGTGCCAGAGATGCCCACGTTCGTAGAACGGGGTCTGTCTGATCAGGTGAGGAGCTCTTTCCAGTCCGTGTCGAATCCCCGGTCTGCCCTGGGAGCCCGCTGGGGGACCTCGGGCCAGTCGCTTTCAGCATTGCCTACTTCGCAGGGTGGTTTTTGTAAGGATAACATAGAGGCGGCGAGAATGGCGTGAGCTATGTTGGGCCCCCAGGCCGCAAAGCAGGGAATAAATGTTTATTAAAGTTGATTTTACTTCATTTATACCCCGCCTTTCTCACAAATGGGGACCTAAAGTTGCTTACATTTTTCTTCCCTCCTCCAAGAGGATAGTTTCAGAGGGTTAGCTGCGTCGGGGTGTACAAGCTTTCGAGAGGCAAAACTCGTCAGATACTTTTGACTCCTGAAAGCTTAACACCCCCTCCCAAATCTTGCTGGTCTCTACAGTGCTACTGGACTCGAAATTATTCATTTATACCATTTATTCCCACCTGTTTCCCCGGTGGGGACCCAAAGCAGCTAACAGCATTCTCGTCTCCTCCGCTGTATCCTCACAACAACCCTGCGGGGTAGATTAGGCTGAGAATGGGTGACTGGCCCAAGCTCGCCCAGAAGGCTTATGTGGGATGGTGAGGATTCGAACCTGGGTCTCCCAGCTCCTAGTCCGGCACTCTTAACTGCTATACAACCCTGCCTCTAAATATCTAGATCAGTTGTGTTTTTGTGGTGTGGTGGTGAAGAGCGGTGGTTTGGAGCGGTGAACTCTGATCTGGAGAACCGGGTGTGATTCCCCACTCCTCCACATGAGCGGTGGAGGCTAATCTGGTGAATCGGGTTGGTTTCCCCACTCCTGTACGTGAAGCCAGCTGGGTGGCCTTGGGCTAGTCACACACTCTCAGCCCCACCTACCTCACAGGGTGTCTGTTGTGGGGAGGGGAAGGGAAGGTGATTGTAAGCCAGTTTGCTTCTTTCTGAAGTGGTAGAGAAAGTCAACTTATAAAAACTTAACTACTACTCCTCCTATCTCATACGGGGCTTTCACACATGCCAAATAATGCACTTTCAATACACTTTGCAGCTGGATTTCACGCACTTCCGCACATGCGGGATAACGCACTTTCAGTGCACTTGAACGACAGTTTGCAAGTTGATTTTGCCGTTCTGCACAGTAAAATCCAGCTTCAAGGTGCATTGAAACCGGATTGAAAGGGCATTATTTGGCATGTGCGGAAGTGCCTGTGTGAAAGGGCAAAGTCCGCCTGCAAATGATCGTTAAAGTGGATTGAAAGAGCATTATTCAGTTTGCAGGAAAGCGCCCATAGTCAAGCTCTTTCTTGCTGCGCGAGGACAGGTAAGAACCAAGACTTTTCTCGGAACAAGAATCCACCCCACAGTTCCCTTGCTTCTGATAAGCGTGGGGCGTTGACAGATTTCCCCTATACATAAACGTGTGCGTACGCATGTTGAATGGTTGTGAAACCTTGCAACTGGTAAGGCAGGTCGGGGGAGCTGGCGGCTGCGAGAGGTTGTCCGTTTTTGGTTGGCAGTCGAAGTAACTAGATTTTACTTGGCTGGCGTTTATTTTAACTTTAAAAAGAAGCCTGGGCTCGGTTTCAGCTTTCCCAGTTCACGTCTTACGGACTCCAGGTATCTGCCTTCCCTGCAGGTGTGACCTGCTTTACTTTTGGTATTAATAAAACAGCACAAGTAGAACAGATTTTTTTAAAAAATAAGGAAGTATTTTTATCTTTCAGGAGAGAGGCATTGGCTCAAAGGCATAGCTCCTGCTTCCAGGCACAATCCCTGCTGTTGAAGGACCTCGGGTAGGGTGGCGTAGTGGTCAAAGTGTTGAACGAGGATCTGGGAGGCCCTGGTTCGAAACCCCTCTCTGCCGCGGAAGCTTGTTGGGGGACTTTGGGCCAGCCACACACTTCCTTGCCTCGCCTACCTCGCAGGGTCGCTGTGAGGGTAAAACAAAGGAGAGGAGAATGATGTGGGACCCAGGCTAGCCCCTATCGTGTCCGACCTCGGAAGCTAAGCAGGGTCAGCCCTGGATAATATTTGGATGGGAGACCACCAAGGAAGCCCAGGGTCGCTACCCAGAGTCAAGCAATGGCAAACCACCTCTGTTCGTCTCTTGTCTTGAAAACTTCTATGGGGTCACCATAAGTCAGCTGCAGCTTGACGGCGCTGTCCACCACCACCAAGTAAATAAATAGTGTTGAGACGTTCCCATGTTCCGCGTCGCCCTTCAAACCATTCCCCAGATTCACGCATTGCAGTGTTTTGTTACATTACGGTTAGTTGGGAGCAGCCGTGGCTCAGTGGTAGAGCAACCGCTGTGCACACAGGAGGTCTCAGGTTCAATCCCTGGCATCGCCCGTTAAAAGGGCCAGGAGGTGGGAAAGACCTCCGCCTGAGACCCAGGAGAGCCTTGCCAGTCTGAGTAGACAGTACTGACTTTGATGGACAATGGGCTGACTCAAAGCTTCCTGTAGGGAGCGGCCGTGGCTCAGTGGCAGAGCATCTGCTTGGCACGCAGGAGGTCCCCGGTTCAATCCCTGGTGTCCCCGGCAAGGATCATGTAGTAGATGACGTAAACGACCCTTTTTGCCTGAGACCTGGAGAGCTGCTGCCAGTCTGCGTAGGCGATACTGACTTGGGTGAACCAAGGATCTGATCCGGAATAAGGCAACTTCATGAGCACTTTTTAAGGGGTTGCTTTAGAGCAGTGGTTCCCAAAGTGGGAAGTACCACCCCCTGAGGTGGTGGGATTACCTAGGGGGGCACTAAGAGGTAAGGGGGCAGCGGGGGGGAGTTAGAGGTAGGCCCCTTCGACTGTGTTGTTCACTAATTTACAATAGATCATGCTATGGCACCATGACAGGTTTCCTCGGGAGGTGGTAAGTACTCGTTCCCTGAAGGTCTTTAAGCAGAGGCTAGATGGCCATCTGTCAGCAAGGCTGATTCCGTGACCTTAAGCCAGTGGTTCCCAACCTTTTTTTGACCAGGGACCACTAGGACTTTTTTGTTCGGGGCAGGGACCCCAAGGTTCAAAATAAAAATTCTGAGAATTTGAAAATAAACTTTAATCATAACTGTTAGTTAAACATTAGAATAATATTTGAATATATATATTTTATAATAGAGAACTTTTAATTGAAAATATTAATTTATTATGGGTTTATAACTTTGCTTCGCGGACCTTAATTTAGTTCTCGCGGACCCCTGGGGGTCCACGGACCCCTGGTTGGGAACCAGTGCCTTAAGCAGATGATGAGAGGGAGGGCATCTTGGCCATATTCTGGGCATGGAGTAGGGGTCACTGGGTGGGGGAGGTAGTTGTGAATTTCCTGCATTGTGCCAGGGGCTGGACTAGATGACCCTGGTGGTCCCTTCTAACTATGATTCTATTGTGAGAATTACTAAAATGTAAGAGACACGAAGTGAGCACGTGCTGTGGGGAAGATGGCGCCAATAAACTTGCTCGAAAGCACAATATCTGCGAAGTGCGATAAAATGACGCATGCCTGTACCTTGACAAAAAAGTTCTGATAATCTTTTTTCTTCCCTTTGCCCCCCCCAGGCAAAGCCTATTTACGGTGGATGGCTCTTGCTGGCGCCTGAAGGCACCGATTTCGACAACCCCGTTCATCGTTCTCGGGTAAGCGCGGGTGTCTCTCTCAGGTGGGGGGGGGATGACAACCCAAATGGATCAGTACCGAAGGACTATGTATGTGCTGCTATCGAACGGTTGTTGCAGATCAAGTATAGCATTTGGCACACAATTCAGATTTCTGCAAATTTCAGTTTCATGGGAAAAACCCAGTCTCTAGTCCTCATGGAGGAACACGTGGGCAGTTCCTCCAGCTACCTCAGAAGCTGGAGAGGTGGCTGAATTAAGATTTCCGGGCGCCGGGGTACAGCCTAGAGCTCTTCCCTCTGACTTTCCAAACGCAGAATAAATGATGCAAAGTCAGGGGCGAGTCTACCCACATTTTGTATAATTTATGCTAATCTCGAATCCAGTACTGAGGCGAGTGAACCCGTGGCATGTCACAATGTAAGGGAGCTTTGTATTTTCTTTGTGCCTTTGGAGAGGCTGGGAGAAGTATGGGGAAAAGATTGTGCTGCTTTCATGACTCTCCAGCGCCTGGGAGACTGGACCTGGGAGCAGCACCCAGTCGTAACTGACGTACAAGGGGGCCAACACCGGCGAGTCCCTGCACACCAATTTTCCTTTCTTCGCCACTTGTTAAAGTCAGACAGTCAGGAGCCATCTGTGGGTTAAGGAGTGACACGGGGGGGGGGGGGGTCCCCTCTTTGTCGATCTCATCTCAAGCATCTGGTTTGAGCACCCCGCTTTCGAGCAGCAGGGTGATCCTGGCTTTGGTTAATCGCTGGGAAGATGGAGAGGGTTAAAGCTTCCCGAAGGTTTAGACGTGGGGAGGTTGGGTCGGCTAGGGGTTTGGTGGGCAGAATCAGCCGCCAGTTTGAGTCTCCCTGTCTTAATGTGTGTACGTGTGTTTTTTCTTCTTTTTGCAGAAATGGCAACGCCGGTTTTTCATCCTGTACGAACATGGCCTTCTCCGCTACGCCCTGGACGAGATGGTGAGTCTGCCCCCCCTTTCCCCCCCCCCTTCATCCTGAAGCTCTGTTTTGTTCCGTTGCTGGCTCTGGTCTTCATGGGAAAGTGTGCTGCCGAGGCGGGTGCCCGCTGCCTGCCAGTATAGCGGTCGGCAGCTTCTGCTCTTGCGACGTGGGCACAGTTGGCGTGTGTTGTTGTTGGGCATACTGCGTTGTGTGCGAAGAGGAGTACGAGGGGGAGAAGAGGGCGGGCTGCTACTTCCCACGGTCTCCGTTCTGCATGCGGAGGTGCGCATGCACCGGGGCGGATGCAGAACGTTCCAGAACGTGGCTGGCATCCTGTGCACATGCGCGCTCTCCCCTCCTACATAACGACTCCACATCGTTGTCTACCAGGGCCGGATTCATTCCGTTCCTCTCAGATCCACTGCTGTGGATGATAGACAAGAGGTCCCTCGCTCTGTTTATCTCCAAAGGGCTTTACGGCTTTTCTTTTCTCCCTGGCTTAATTTCTCATTTAGTGCAGGGGTAGGGAACATCCGGCCCGGGGGCCGTTTAAGGCCCGCAAAATCATTTGGTCTGGCCTTTCGTGGGTCCTGGCAGATCTCTAGCTCAGAAGGATCTAAGACTGGCGATCCGCCCCCTCCAGCGGCCAGGAATAGCCTCTATTCAAGGCGGATGTGAGTTTGTTTTGCCGAGAAAAGGAACCTTTTCCCCCCCTTGCAGTAGAGTCATTAGCTATGGAGCTGCTAGGACCGCCCAAAAATATAGCAGGCTAATTTTTAAGTTGATGATTTTGTATGGCCCGCGAATGATGTGATAAATATCCAAATGGCCCTTGGCAGAAAAAAGGGTTCCCCACCCCTGATTTAGTGTGACGGGCCGTGCATTGCGCGTTTTCTTTAGGACTTCATTCTTGTCTTCCACCCCGGGGAATTAACTAGGCTTGCCAACTCCAGGTTAGGAAATTCCTGAAGATTCGGGGGCAGAGTCTGGGGAGGAAGCGGAGCTCAGCAAGGACGTGATGCCGCAGAGTTCGCCCTCTGAAGGGTTCCTTTCCTCCAGTCCGGAGATCAGTTGTAATTCTGGGGGAACTCCAGGCCCCACCTGGAGGTTGGCAGCCCTAGGGGGAACACTCTCGCTCAAACGTCTGGCCAAGGCTTGTAAGTTTGCTGCTGAGAGAAAGCCTAGGGGCCTGCTCAGATTTTTCTTCCCCAAGCCCGTCTCAAAAGCTTATACCCCCAAAATCTTATTGGTCTCCAAGGTTCTGTTGCCCCAGAAGGTCGGACCAGAACCAATGGGTTGAAATTAAATCCAAAGAGTTTCTGTCTAGACATTAGAAAGAACTTTATATCAGAGAGATTCCTCAGTGGAACAGGCTTCCTCGGGAGGTGGTAAGCTCTCCTTCCCTGGAGGTTTTTCAGCAGAGGCTAGATGGCCATCTGTCAGCAATTCTATGACCTTAAGCAGATCGTGAGAGGGAGGGCATCTTGGCCATCTCCTGGGCATGGAGTAGGGGGTCACTGGGTGTGTGTGTGTGTGTGTGGTGGGGAGGTAGTTGTAAATTTCCTGCTTTGTGCAGGAGGTTGGACTAGATGACCCTGGTGGTTCTTTCCAATTCTATGGTGCGATTGGACTGCAGACGGGCGCAGCTAATCCTCTGAAATTATCCTCTTGAATTGGCTCTGTAGAGAATTCCGCAGTGCCGGGAAAGAAAGGGAATTAGAGGGATACCACACGATGGGGAAGAGTGAGCTTTGGCTCTCGAAAGCTTATACCCCGAAAACCTTTTTGATCTCTAAAGTGCTACAGGACTCGAATCTAGCTCTCCCCCCCACCATGATAGATAGCTGTGTTTGGTTGCTGTGATAATTACAGTCCTCTCCTGCCTCCGGGAACTGGGCATTTCTGCTCAGAAACAAGAGGCAAGGCGGATAGGTGTTCTCTTCTCGTTCGTCCGCCGTGGACTTCTTTTCTGCACGGCTCCTTCTCTGCCAGGAGCGCAGGACCTGTAGCGAAGAGAACCGGTTTGCTCAGCTTGGCAGGGAAAGAGGGGTTCTGCCCGCTTCTCATTTTTCCCCCGGAGTTGCCCCCGGGCAGGGGTGTTCGCCGGGTGCCGTCCTGAGCTTTAGTCGCTGAAGGGAATGCGCGAGCGTTGACTCACTGGTATGCCAACAAGGTTCATAATTGCAAGTGGCGGAAAGAGGGCAGGTATATTTCAGGAACCTGGGTGGAGCACACAGGATCTCTTGGAATTCAGCATGTCCAAGTAGTTCCTCTTACCGAGGCGGTAAAACCTGTGTCGGCTCAGATTGTGGGTGCGGGCTGGCGTGGATCCATCAGCCCAGGCTCGGAATGAACTGCTTTTTAGAAAAGCAGGTAGACTTGTATAATTTATTATCTCCCGAAACTTATAGGCCACTTTCCCCCCCAACTTCCAGAGCCACACATCGAGCAACTGGAAAATCAGAGTAGTTGATACTGCTGAAAGGACAATAAACCTGGCGGCAGTGACAAAACGTTATCAAACTAGCTAGCGGGACCTTCAAGTCAGTTGTGAATTGAAAAAAAATGTTTATGGAGTGCTTGGAACGAAGGGGCAGCTGCGGGAAAGGCCCCGCTGTCCTATTCTGACCCTCTGCAAATAGGAGCCCAAAGGGGAACCTTGCTCAGTGGGTGAGGGGGGGAGGGAGCCTCCCCCCCCCAATTGGGAGCAGATTTTCTTGCAGAGGGACTTAAACCCCAGAGAGTTTTAAAGACTAAAACCAGCATTTTGTATGCAGCCCAGAAACGGGAAGCTGAGTTAATATTGGGGAGGTGGGGAAGCTCGATGGCAGAAAGGTAAGCGGGCTGGCCCTTCCAGCTTTTCCAGAACACGGATGGCCTCGGTGCAATTATTTTGTGGATTTCCGCTCTTCTGTCTCCGCCATTCTGAGTTTTTCCAGGCCTTGTAGGAACGCTTTCTGGCTCTACGTGAAAACACCCCCTGTGTATTTGCAACAACCCCCCCCCCCAAAAAAAAACACCCTGGCTGCTATTGTTCTTTCTGGAACTTCATCCAAATCCCCTTAATCATCTGGGCCGGGAGCGCTGCAGTTTTTCCCCCACCTTGCCGTCTCTAAGCAACCTGGCCGCCTTTGACAGGCTAATATTTCCTGAAGCGACAATAGGGAGACAGTTTGGTGGTGGCTCGGAGAGGAAGGAGACGAGGCGGGGAAGAGAAACACCAGTGGGAGATGGCAGGAAGTCGGTATGATGGCGGAGGCTATAACGCCAGTGACAAAACCGTCTCCGGGATGGCCAAGTGAGGTGTGCAAAGTGGGAGGCACGAGGCCCCGGAAGGGGGGGTTGCGGAGGGAATCCGGCACGTGTGGGGAGAAGAGCCCTCCGCAGATGTTAACATCTGCCAAGGAAGTACTGGATGCCATCAGTGGTAGATGCTGGGTTGTCCTCAGTAAGCAGCAGGGCCTTTCCTAGGGTGGCCCTGTCATTCGGGGATGCCTTGGCTTTGGGCGTTTCAGTAGGCACGGTCTTGGGCTTCTTCAGGTTTGCAAAGACCTCTATCGCTGTCTTGAGTAGCCCCATCATGTGGATTTTTTGATCCGCAAGGGCTGTTAGATACAAGGGTTAATGAGTTAGATACAAGGATTAATGAGTGTTTCTGCAAAGTTGGGGAGGGGCCTCGTGTTGGGATAAAGGGGTTGGTTATCTAGAGCAGTGGGAAATCGGGGAAGGGGTGTCCATGGGGAGAGTGAGAATTTGGGCAGACTTAAAGTCTGCCGATCTTCCGTGTCTCTGTAGCTGAATGTCCTGAGCAGGTGATTCTAGAAGGAGATTAGTAATCTTTAAAGTCAGACGACCCTCGTCAGGACTTGCTCACTCGGGTAGGATGGGAGAAATGTGCTCCTGACGGGTTCTTTATGTATTTATTTGTTAACTTTGTTTAGACCCCCACCTTTCTCTCCGCTGGGGGCCCACGGTGGCTTACGTGGTTCTCCCCCGTCCCTGTGAAGTAGGTTAGGCTGGGAGCATGTGACTGGCCCGAGGTCTCCTGGCAAGCTTCCATGGCAGGGTAAGGATTCGAACCTGAGACCTTGGCACGCCGGAGGCTGGGTCTACCACCTGTTGAAGCCGTGGGCCCGTAAAGTACGAAGGCTTCCATGACCAGGATATTTCTGATATTTATCGGGAGGGAAATATCGGGAGTGGTTTTTGCTGTACTGGACGTTGTCGATTCTGGAAATATCGGGCATTTTATTGGGTTGGCGAAACAGAATTGCGCGCTCCTCTTGTGGGCAGGGCGAAAACCGAGCATCTTGTAAAAGCTAACAGGCTACTATGCACGCCTTGAAGAAATAACAGGGGTGGGGTGGGGGTGTAGCGACCGGGAGGCATTAAGAAACCCGGTCGCCATCTCTGCCCATCACGCTGGATACAAACCGGCGGTTGGCACGCTCTGTAATTTCCCGAAAGTTTGAAAAATCCGCCCCCCTTCTCTGCAAGTCAACTCAGATCTGTGCTGTGCAAAAAAGGTTTAGGAAGAGCCAGCGTGGTGTGGTGGTTAAGAGCAGGTGGTTTAGAGCGGTGGACTCTGATCTGGAGAACGGGGTTTGATTCCCCACTCCTCCAACATGAGCAGCGGAGGCTAATCTGGTGAACGGGATTTGTTTCCCTGCTCCTACACATGAAGCCAGCTGGGTGACCTTGGGCAAGTCACACTCTCTCAGCCTCACCTACCTCACGGGGTGTCTGTTGTGGGGAGGGGAAGGGGATTGTAAGCCAGTTTGATTCTTCCTTAAGTGGTAGAGAAAGTCAGCATATAAAAACCAACTCTTATTCTTCCTCTTCTTCTTCCTCCTCTACTTCTTCTTCCTCTTTTTCTTCTTTCTTCTCTTCTTCCTCTTCCTTTTCTTCCTTTTCTTCCAACCTTTTCTTCTTCCTTTTCTTCCTCTTTTTTTCTTCCTTTTCTTCCTCTTCTTCTTTTCCTTCTTTATTGATGGGGGGTGGGTTTTGTCTGTGTGTCAGATTCTCAAGATTTATTGGCCAAATGCAACAACCTGCAAGGAAAGCCAATGGGGTGGGGGTGGAGTGACTCATTGGGTCTGGAACAAGTTTGACTCATCAGATGTTATCTGCAGCTGCTGTTGTGGACGCATCCTTACGCGTATGTCAGAACGGTGCATTCTTTTGAAGGCACGCTGTCTAAATAGTCTCCGTTTAGGGATTCTTAAAAGGGGTCAGTCCTTACCTGGTTACCTTCTTCCTTTGGGGGAAACACTGGGTTGGACAAATTCCAGTGATCGCTTTGAAATAATTGTTCCTTTTTAAAAAATCATTTGATCGTTTTGAGGTCGGCTTGCCAACTCTGTGTATGGAAATTCCTGGAGAGTTGGGGGCACAGCCTGGGGACGGTGGGGTTTGGGGAAGGGCGGTATAATGCCCTTCAGCAAGGTATAATGCCATTTTCTCTGGGGGAACTGATCTCTGGCAGCTGGAGGTCGGTTGTAATTCTGGGCTGTAATTCCTGGAGGTTGGCAACCCTATTTTAAGGCTTCTGTAATGTTTTTAAGGGCGTCACAGACATAAGGTTGCATCTCGGAAACTAAGGGTCACGCCCAGTTTTTGAACCAACACACCATTCCCACAGACCAAAGGACCATGACCTCTTCATCTCTTTCTGCAGCCCCAAATTGCCCCTGAGAAGCAATTTCTTTGGGGTTTCTACCCCCTCTGGAACAGTATTTCCAGGGGTGGGGTGGGGATAGTGGAAGGAGTGGGAGAGGAGAAAGTTCCACTCCATAGACAAAAAACCCTTCTAGCTACTCAAATGTTGCATTGGATCTAAGCCTTCGTAACCTCACCTTAAAGGATTCCCATTTTAACCAGTGGGGCGGAGCATCAAAGAGTTTTGTCTCAGTGCCCACAAAGTTTGTGCAAGTGTTGACCCCAAGTCTCCCACAACTGCCATCCTGTCCAGCAGCTGCAATAAGTTGTCTTTTTTTTTGGGGGGGGGAGGGGAGATTTTGTAATATTTTGCCACCATTGGCTTTGAAATGTTTTAGAATCATGGAATCATAGAGTTGGAAGGGACACCAGGGTCATCTAGTCCAACCCCCTGCACAAGGCAGGAAATTCACAACTACCTCTCCCCACATCCCCAGTGACCCCAACCCTTCCCCTGCCATGCAGGATCCCTCAATCAAAGCACTCCCGACAGATGGCCATCCAGCCTCTGCTTAAATACCTCCAAAGACGGGGACTCCACCACCCTCCGAGGCAGCGCCTTCCACCGTCGAACAGCCCTCACCGTCAGAAAGTTCTTCCTAATGTTTAGGTGGAATCGCTTTTCTCTTACTTTAAACCCATTACTCCGTGTCCTAGTCTCTGGAGCAACAGAGAACAAGTAGTTCCCTCATCAACATGACATCCCTTCAAATATTTAAACATGGCTATCATGTCTCCCCTCAACCTTCTCCTCTCCAAACTAAACAAACCCAACTCCCTAAGTGTCTCCTCATAGGGCATGGAGTCCAGACCTTTGACCGTTCTGGTCGCCCTCCTCTGGACACGCTCCAACTTGTCAACATCCTTCTTAAATTGGGAACCCAAAACTGGACACGGTATTCCAAGGGAGGTCTGACCAATGCAGAATACAGTGGTAGTATTACTTCCCTGGATCTAGACACAATAGTCCTATTGATGCAGCCCAGAATTGCATTGGCCTTCTTGTCCGCCATATCACAACTGTTGACTCATGTTCAGTTTGTGGTCCACTAAGACTCCCAGATCTCTTTCACATGTACTGTTGTCAAGCCGACTATCTCCCATCCTGTACCTGCGCCTTATGTTGTTTCTGCCTAGGTGAAGTACTTTACACTTTAGAGTGTAAAGAGTGTACTTTTTACTGCTTATGGTTCCATTTTACTGCTTATGGCCCAGGTCTCCAGTCTATCGAGGTCATCCTGAACTCTGAATTTTGAACAGAAACACGTGTGGCCTCACGAGAGGCGGTGGCTTCGAAATATTTAAGGAAGCCGTTGTCGGTGGAAAAGACTTCTTTGGCACAAGGAAATCCTCCTGGCAGCGGTTGGACTTCGGACCTCCCAGGTGGCCACTGGAAAAATGCTAGTTACAGTAGCTAAACCCTGTTAAGCATTAACTGAGATCGCTCCTACCGATTAATTTTTTTAGTGGGGGATTTTTGGCCGGGTGGGGTGAAAACCCCGAGAAAGGCGTGAGGTTGTACGCGACGCAACATTTTGAAAACCGCCCATCTCAAAAGGGGCTCGATTTATTGCTGGGAAGATCTCCCTTTTTGAAACGGCGGCCTGGATCCGAGCCATAGCGCAGAGGCGTTCTCGCACCGGTGACCTTTCCGGCCCGGCTGGAGGTCGCATCTGTTCCCGAGCTCGGGGTCGGCCGGGAACGAAAGCGTGGGCTGCCTGGGCTTGGAATGTGCGGGCGGGGTGCCCATCCCGTAATTTTCTTAACAGCTCCCGAATGCTCCCATTTCTTGCTTCTGGGTCTGGCTGCGTATTATGGGATGTAACTTCGACTAGCCGAGCAAAACCATTTCCCGAAAGCGAATTGTGCAAACGAAATTCTGTCTCTTCCCGATGGCGCACGCTCCCCCTTTCTCGTGCCCGACACTTTTTACGTTAGGCGTTCTGTGCCAGCTTTGTTTGGGCCTTGAAAGGGTTACTAAGATGCAACACCACTGTTGTGTTTTACTCCAGAGGAGGGTGGCTGTATGGCTTTGGGCTGCTGAGAACCTCTTGATGGCAAATCTTGGCCGAGCATGTAACAGGACAGCAGAGTGCTTGGTGGTTCGAAGATAGACTGCCTCTGACCAGGGAGGCGCCATAGGTCATCCGGCCCAGCTAAATTGCACTGAAAGCTGGATAACTTAGCTGTGGGGGACCAACTGAATACATACGTAAAGATCTACTTGTCATTTCTTTTCTTTCCTCTAGTAACTAGTAACGTCAGAAGAGCTTAAATATTTTATACACCCCCCCCCATGGTAGCAATCTGTACGATAGCCCTGAAAGGTAGCTCACTCTCTCGCTTTTGCAGATTGCGTGGTGCGAGCAGAGAACGCTATGAGTAATTAAACCATGGGACTCGCTGCCAGTGGGCATAGGTGGCTTTAAAAGAGGGGGTTAGACAGGTTATGAAGGGGGGGTCCATCAGTGGCTACTAGCCATGGCTACTGATGGGAACCTCCCCATCCAGGGGCAGTCAACCTTTGAATCGCAGTGCTAGGAAGCAACACCAGGGGAGGGTTTTGGCCTCTGTGCCCTGTTCGTTGGCCCCTCCAGGGCATCTTGGCCATCTTCTGGTCACTAGGGGTGTGGGGGGGGGAGGTAGTTGTGAATTTCCTGCATTGTGCAGGGGGTTGGACATGATGACCCTGGTGGTCCCTTCCAACTCTATGATTCTAACTGGTTGTCTGCTGGTGAACCAAGACTAGATGGACCATGGGTCTGATCCAGCAGGGCGCATCGTAAATTCTTAATCCACCCAGTGCTCAAGAGCACAAGGCAGAATTCAACTGATTTTTCTTTGCCATTTAACGACATACACTCTCAGAGGGTTTTAGGCCTGGCTTATCTGTTAATCAACAGATGTCGCGTCGGATCCTGCCGATCTGCTCAGCAGGAGTGGCGTTGGGCTGGACACAGTCGTATCCGAGTTTTGAATTCGAGGGTCGCCTTTTTGACTTGGTAGCATGGGTTGTTTGCAAAGAAACGTTTGCCCCCCCCCCCATTACCTTCCTACATTTCGCTCTCTCGATAGATGACTCAGTCGAAGAGCACCGGGCAATTTGCAAAATATTAATTGTTCCTCTTTTTTGTCGGCTTGTCAGTCTTCCGTGTCTCTTTCCAAAGACACAGTTTCACTTATTTTTGGCGCTGCTTTTTATATCTGGTCTGCTTGTATAAGCCCGGCGCCAAATATAGCCGTTGCGACAGCAATTATGAGCCATCTTCAAAACTTTTCGCTAGTCTGTGTCTTGTTCGTTTAGTCTTCATCTAAACCGTCTCCAGCCGTTGTCCCTAATTTATTACTGTTCCGCTTTTACTGTTACTATTATTACCGTTTCAGCTTTTGCGAGTTAGAAACCGACGCGGCCGTGTCTCCCTGTGAGTAAAAAAAAAAAGCAAGAGTCCAGTAGCACCTTAAAGACTAACAAAATTTCTGGCAGGTAAAGCTCTAGAAATTTTGTTAAGTTTTTAAGGTGCTCCTGGACTTGCTTTTCTCTACTGCTACTGACAGGCTAACACGGCGACCCATTGGGACCTGTCTCCCTGTGAGTAAAATCCTCCTTACAGCTTCCAGGTCAGGGGTCCCCAACCTTTTTGAGCCTGCGGGCACCTTTGGAGTTCTGGCACAGAGCGGGGGGCATGGTCATAACATGGCAAAGGCCCTATGAGGAGCGGTTAAAACGCTTACGGCTGTTTAGCTTGGAAAGAAGGCGGTTAAGGGGAGACATGATAGAGGGCTATAAAATTATGCGTTGTATGGAGAGAGTGGACAGAAGAGAGGATGAGAGAGACCATTTTGAGTCGTCATTGGGGAGAAAGGCAGGGTATTAATAAAGTAAATAAATAAAATAAATTCTGCTTTTAAAAACCAGTATTTTATGTTGGGCAAAGTTCTCTGCAGTTGCCTCGCTTGCTTTGAAGAGTACGTTGCTTCTCTTTCTCTAAAGAGGGGTAAATTGCCATTTGAAGACCCGCATCTGAATTTTCGAGATAATCCATTCATCGGAAGGGAACGGCTTCGCTTTTATAAAGATTATGAGAGAGGCACCGGGTTTGAGAGAATAGTTTATCTAAGCTTCCCCCAACTCCGAGAGCTCTTTTGATCGTCCTGGTTGTGTACCACTTGCGCACAATAGTTCTTTTGTTGTTGTGTGTATTGTAATTTGCCATGCTGAAACGGGGCGTAGGCTTGAGAAGCCGCCGTTTCCTCACCCCTTTTGTAGGAACAGTGACAGATCTCTTTTTAAAAAGCCCGGACAGAGTGTATTTTCAAGTGGATTTGGCATTCCTCTGCCGGGTGAGGCCTGAGAGTTGTATATTAAGTGGTTCGAGCACTGAATTTGGAGAGCCGAGTTCAAATCCCCACTCTGTCGTTTAGCTAACTTGGGTGACTTAGTGCCAGTCGCGAGCTCTTGGCCTAACCTACCTCACTGGGTGGTTATTGTGAAGATAAAAATGGGGAGAAGGCTGCTTGTGGTCCCTTATGGGGAGAAAAGGGGGTATAAATACCAGAGTTCGACCTTGGCATGCGCGCCATGAAGACAGCCACCTCCAAGGGCGCACAGAACACTTTCTGCATTATGCTTCATCAAACAAGTAATTCCCCCCCCCCCCAAAAAAAAAATTCTCGTGGATTAAATGGTGCTGGAGATGTTTCTTGTTTCGCTGTGGAAGCATGTAGCTTCTCTCATCTGATTTTTCTTTTCAAAAGGAAGTTCTGACACTTTCAAAAAACGTGGCACCCCTTCCCCAATCACTTGGTTTCTGTCCATTGCACTGAATCGTCTGCTTTGTTGGCCCCGGGTGGCTGTTCATTGCTGTCTTGGCAACATTGTGTGGCTCTAATCCCCTAAACCAGGGGTGTCAAACATGCGGCCCGTGGGCCAGATTCGACCCCTTGAGAGCTCTTACCTGGCCCGCGAGCCAGCCCGACCAAGTGACGTTTATGTCACGTCCGGCCCTTGTAACAAATGAGTTCGACACCCCTACCCTAAACCCTTAGTTTGGAATGATGAAAATGGGTGCAACATAAATAAAACGTCGTAAATTAGGCGAGAGAAGTGCAGCGGGCCTGATTCTGCGCCGGAAGCAGCACGAATCTTGAACTGAAGTTTCATTGCTGAGATTTTCGGCATCGTAGCCGATAGGGCTGCCGGTCAGAATCTCAAGCAGCCCTGGCTGCTGCTGAGCCTGCCACAAATGCGATTCTGTGGCCTGTTTCCCGTATTTATCGTTGTGGCGTCACCTCTGGAGTCTTGCGACCTGATCCTGGGCCGCTTTCGTTGCATTTGAAAGATGGGATCTCGCGTGAGGTGGGTAAGAGGATCGCAATCTAGTTTACTGTTGTGGGTGTGGATAGCCCCGGCCAGTGTGTCTCCCATTTCCTGCCATTCTTTCAGCTTGGCCTACCTTGCAGGGTTGTTCTGATGATAAAAGGGAGGCGGTAAGGCACCTGCACACCACGTTGAGCTCCTTGCAGGAAAGGGCGGAATCGAACGGGATAGCCAACACGGTGAGAGGCAGTGTGGTGTAGCTCTGAGAGGGTCAGACTAGAATCTGGGAGACCCAGGTTCGAATCCCCATTCCACCATGGAAGCTTGGGCCGGTCACACGTTAGCCTAGCCTACCTCTCAGGGTTGTTGTGAGGATAAAATGGGAAAAGAGTATGGTGTAAACCGCGTCAGGACCCCATTGGGGACAATTATCTTGTGGACGATAATTCCATGAAAGGCAGGGTATAAATGAAGTAAATAAATAAATGTATCTGCCTTTTGCACCCTGGTCTTCGATACCAGCTCCTTACTCACTGTAGGCAGCTGTCACGGTCTTCGCCAGAAAGTCGCTTATGGCTTGCATTTCAGTGTTGCTATTTTTACTTCCCCTCCCCTCCAATAAATGGTCTCTCAGCAACTTCTCTTCCTGCCCCATCTCCAAATGATTGTTCCTCTCCCAAGATAATGTTTTCCAACATCCTGCTTCTGTCATGGGCAGTATGTGTGTGTGTGTGGGGGGAGCCCCATTGAAACTCTTTGCCGGGCCTGGAAGCATTACGGGTCTCGGCTGCTCGGGAAAGGGGAGGGGAAGAGCGCTGTGTGTGCAGCGCCCGGGAATCTGGAAGCAAAGACTCAATTAGGCAAGCATCCAGCTTTGCTGGAGGGCAGGGGAGAGAGGGGGGGAGAGAGCCGGGTGTCCAAATTTCGGAATGCCTGAGAAAAGTTCCGGGCCCCACGGCGAGGTTGTGGGCTTCCCACAGACTTGGCTGACCAGGAAGGGCCGGAGGCCTGGCAAGGAGCTAGGTTCCCACATCGAACGCTAATAACGGGAAGCGAAGAAACCTTCTCATAGCAAGGATCCGGGCGCATAAGGGCTTCTCAGCAAGGGTCCCGAAAAGTTGCATCGAGTTAAGGCCAACGAGAACCGTTTCCCCTCCAGGCCTCCCCGTTCCTCTGCAGGGGGAAAGTCGGATTTTGCATCGGGCAGGAGAAAATGGAAGGCCTCCAGAAAAGTTCTCTCCTCCGTTGGCAGTCAAGGGTGACCTCTTTCTTCCTTGGCGAGAGCTCCTGGGTGCCTTTCGGAGCCGCCTGACTGGTTCAACGGGTGTGGCATGTCGGGCAGAATTGGACATGCGCTCTTCCAAACGGCGGGGCTCTTTTGGAAATGCTGCGTGGGTCACTTGCCACATCCTCTGGGTTAACTCTGGAGGGGCAACCCACATGGGGTGCCTACCCCCTCCCCAAGATTTTCTACAGTTCTTGTGCAGACGGGAGAGAAATTTTTATATATCTCTCTTTATTAATTTATCATTGATTAACATTGATTAACTTTATCTGTCTCCTGCCTTTCTCCCAATGGGGACCCAAAGCGGCTTAAATCATTCTCCTCTCCTCTGTTTTATCCTTGCAAACATCCCTGTGAGGTAGGTTAGGCTGAGAGCATGTGACTGGCCCAACGCCACCCAGCAAGGTTCCCCAGCAGAGTTGGAATTTGAACCCGGATTTCCCAGGTCCTGGCTTAACACTCTAACCCAGGAATGTCGAACTTATTTGTTACGAGGGCCGGATATGACAGAAATGTCACTTGGTTGGGCCGGACCATGCCTCGCAAGCCCAGTTCGGGACTGGAGGGGGTGGCTGACTCAGCTCTCAAGGGGCTGGATCTGAAGGCAGCTTCAGGTGTCTCCAGGTGGGAGCTTGCTGTGGGCAAACCGGCTTTTCTTGTTCCTCTGCTCTTCGCCCTATAACCCAACCACAGTCTTCATATTTTACGTTTGTGTGTTTTTCCTGCACGAGGATTATGTAAACCTTGCCCCTGAAGGTCTTGTGGACGATAATCCCATGAAAAAGCACCGCCTGGGGTGTGTCTCTCTGCTTGGCCGCTAACCCAAGGTGTGACACTTCCCGTCTTCTCGGGAGCATCCAGCCATCTAATCCTCTTTGTTTGATGCTCCGGACACACCCTTCCGTTTCTGCACGGTCCCGTTCTAAGCCACTGGCATCCTTGAATTGACCCAACGCTCGCAGGGCCGAAGACGAGACAGAACGTGAGCGCGTAGAAACCGAGCCAGCAATGAGACAGATATGAAGGCTTTGGGGTAGGGTGGGGGGCTCAGGAAGGGGTAGGAGAGTGGGAAACAAGGGACCCCACTGTTCATTGTTCAGGGACGACCTTTGCTCCAGCTGGGGGGGGGGGGACGCGCATTGCAAAACATCCTGTTCCATTTGTCTTCCTGATGATCCCAGCCAAGCAGGAAATGCTGGATTTCTCATGAAGAGGGTGTCGGGATTAATAAGGGTTCCGACCTCCGATAGCAGCTTCCGGGGAAGCCGCTGAATCGCCTATTAGATGCTCTGCTCACTACCTGAGTTCGATCCCGACGGAAGTCGGTTTCAGGTAGCCGGCTCAAGGTTGACTCAGCCTTCCATCCTTCCGCGGATGGTAAAACGAGTACCCAGTGTGCTGGGGGTAAAGTGTAGACGACCGGGGAAGGCAATGGCCAACCACCCCGTAAACATAGAATCATGGAAGGAACCACTAGGGTCATCTAGTCCAACCCCCTGCACAATGCAGGAAATTCACAACTACCTCCCCGCCACACCCCCAGTGACCCCTACCCCATGCCCAGAAGATGTCCAAGATGCCTTCCCTCTCATGATCTGCTTAAGGTCATAGAATCAGCATTGCTGACAGATGGCCATCTACCCTCTTCTTAAAAACCTTCAGGGAAGGAGAGCTCACCACCTCTCGAGGAAGCCTGTTCCACTGAGGAACCGCTCTAACTGTTAAGAAAGTTCTTCCTAATGTCTAGACGGAAACTCCTTGGATTTAATTTCAACCCGTTGGTTCTGGTCCAACCTTCTGGGGCAACAGAAAACTCGGCACCATCCTCTCTATGACAGCCCCTCAAATACTTGAACATGGTTATCATATCCCCTCTCAGTCTTCTCCTCTTCAGGCTAAACATACCCAGCTCCTTCAATCTTTCCTCATAGGCCTTGGTCTCCAGACCCCTCACCATCACCAACATAGACTGCCTAGCAAACGTTGGAATGTGACGTCGTCCCATGGGTCAGAAATGGGTGACCCCACCCCATGGGCTACCTACTGCCTACTACTACTACTATTATTACTATTGGTGGTGGTGGAAAGTACCGTCAAAGGGAAGAGGGGAGCAGATAGTGACTTCTTGAACTCATTGTCACGCCAAACTAACCATTTTTGGGGAGGGAGGTGGCTATTTGAAGCTTGTGTTTCAAATTAGGAATCTTTGGTGAGAATGTCCTCCTTGTCTCACATCTGCTAGTTTCAGAGTTGTAGCTGTGTTGGTCTGTGGTGAACAGCTAGATTGGAGTGTCCAGGAACACCTTAGAGGCCAAAAAGATTTCCGGGCTATGAGCTTTCAAGAGTCAGACCTGGTATGCCAATAAAGGTAAATGAAATGAAATGAAAAGAGTCAGACCTCCCTTCATCAGGTACGAGTAGGAATGGAGATTGCTAAGTCCATGTATCCCAGACGCATTCACTCGGTGGCCTGAACTAGCTGCCGGCTCCCTGTCAGCAGTCCGAGGACGATAATTCTGGCCCGCATTACAGAGTTGTTGTAAATATAGCTAGATAATGTACGTTGAAGTGCAGGGGGTGGCTTACCAAATGTAGGATAAAGGTTTGAGGGGGCACAGGTGCTCAGAGGGGGCTTCTGAGATCTTAGGGACTAGAAACATGCATCGAACAACGGCGGGCCCCGATCACCATCTCACGGGGAAAACCGGATCCTTGCATTCCTTGTTGGGCCCTGATTGTCGGGGAGGGAAGCAGATATTTGCTTCTGTGTCGTTTGCTGGCTCCAGCTGGCTCTTAATGTCTCTGCTTGGCTTTCTTCCCGAGACATAAAACTTGCCTGACTTCAGTTGCATTAAATGCCATCATAATTTATGTTTCCTACGCTGAAGTGGATTTGGTGTTGCGTAGAAGCCTGAAGAGCGATGGGGGAGAATCGGCGTGTTTTTCCGTGGTTCTGTGCCTCCGAGCCTCGGTACGTGATGGCCCCGATGAAACAATGCGATGTCGTTCTAGCAGTTGAGCCGGGCCCATTTATACCTTTTCCCCCTGCACATTTTTAGTCGGCGCATGCAGATTGCTCCAGCGTCTTGCAGGGGGAGTTCCTGTGCATGTCCCGCTCCCTCCGAAGGGTTGCCAACCTCCCGGTGGCACCTGGAGATCTCCCGCTATAGCAGTTGATCTCCAGATCAGCTCCCCGGAGAAAAGGGCTGCTTGGAAGGGTGGACTCTATGGCATTATACCCCACTGAGGCCCTTCCCATCCCCAAACGCCAACCTCCCCAGGCTCCACCCCCAAATCTCCAGGTGTTTTTCAACCTAGAGATGGTAACCGTATCCCTCTGGGGTGTGAATTTGGTAAACTTGCAGCAAATGTAATCTTTTGTTGATTAATATTTTTATTTCATTTAAAAATGAACACACAAACAGACAAAACAGAATAAACACCAACAATGCATACACAAACCACCCAATACACATACAAAATCTGAAATATACTAAAATATGTTTTAATTGAGTGGACAGAGACAATTTTTGTTTCCCTATTACAATCTTCCCTGTAAATACTCTCTTAACTTTATAACATTTGAGTCTACCGTTTTTTACTCAATTTTTCTCTCTCTCAAAATACATAGACTTCAAACTTACATAGGAAAGCTAACCGCATTAAATTTGTATATATTCATTAAGTTCTATTATATACTTTTCCATTATATACTTTTCCATTATAGCATTGTAGCTAAACATTTCCTTTGCAGTTTTACATAGTGTACGAGACATATGCATATAGGATTGCCAACCTCCAGGTACTAGCTGGAGATCTCCTGCTATTACAACTGATCTCCAGCCGGTAGAGATCAATTCCCCTGGAGAAAATGGCTGCTTTGGCCATTTGGACTCTATGGCATTGAAGTCCCTCCCCAAACCCCACCCTCCTCAGGCTCCGTCCCAAAAACCTCCCACCGGTGGTGAAGAGAGACCTGGCAACCCTATATGCATAATATAACTTCCGGTTTCTTTGGAAGTCTTTACTGGATCATTTGCCAATTTAGCCAGGTAAAGGTAATTTGCCAGTTTAGCCAGGTAAAGGTAGTCCCCTGTGCAAGCACCAGGTCATTCCTAACCCATGGGGTGACATCATACCCCGATGTTTACTAGGCAGACTTTGTTTATGGGGTGGTTTGCTGTTGCTTTCCCCAGTCATCTTCCCTTTACCCCCAGCAAGCTGGCTGCTCATTTGACCGACCTCGGAAGGATGGAAGGCTGAGTCAACCTTGAGCCGGTTACCTGAAACCAACTTCCGTCGGGATCGAACTCAGGTCGTGAGCAGAGCTTGGACTGCAGTACTGCAGCTTGCCACTCTGCACCACGGGGCTCCTAATTTAGCCAACACTGCAGCAAATTTTATCTGATGTTCACAAACCTCTCAAACTGAAAGTACCATCTGTCCAATGCAGCAGTGGCGACCAATCATACCGGGAGCAGAATTCATGTTTCTGGGTAACATTTCTGTTGGCCCTCAACCAGTGAAGGGAGTTTGGGGGTGAGTAGCCCGAATCCACACAAGATGGATGTTGTTGTAACCCGGCTTGACACACATGAGCACATGAAGCTGCCTTCTACTGAATCAGACCCCGGGTCCACCAAAGTCAGTATTGTCTACTCAGACCGGCAGCGGCTCTCCGGGGTCTCAGGCAAGGGTCTTTCCCATCACCTACCTGCCTCGTCCCTTTATCGGAGATGCCGGGGATTGAACCTGGGACCTTCTGCATGCAAAGCAGAGGCTCTGCCACTGAGCCACAGCCCCTCCCCATTTTTACTCTCCGGACAGCCTCCAAAACCCCTCCTCTTCCTGTGTTTACAGAGATCTTCGTTGCAAATATGCATGACTGGTTTTTATTTGCAAATTAACCTTTGTTTTATTGATTACTTTTTCCATCCTTCCATTTGACTTCTAAAAAAAAATTCATGGGGCGGCTTACAAAGAAAATGATAAATAAAAGCAGCAACTAATTTAACGGAGGATAGTAGAAATAGTTCACAATATGAGGAAAAGGCTGCTAAACAATGGCTACCCAAACCTCAGGCATGGGCTATCTAGCTCCATCTTTAAAACCACTAAAATATCCTTTTAACTGTTAAACCATTAATGGGACCTGTAAAAAATATCAATTAGAAGGCAGGTATAAAAAAATTCCTCTTTCTGAGAGAGTCTGCCCATGCAGTGGTGAAGAAATTGAGACCCGCGAACATGTCTTCTTATACTGCCCTCTCCATCATGAGTCAAGAGCTAAGACTATTCAAGAAATTTTAAGAAATAATATAGGACTACCTGATAAAATTTGCATCCAACAACTATTGGAGGACAGTAACCCACAAACTTTGAGATGTGTGGCCAATTTTTGTGTTGCAATATATAAGGCCCGAAAGGATGCAATTTATAAATAGATAAAATCTGATTGATAAACATTTTAGAAACTAGCGTATTTGTCTTTGTAGTTATGGGATTTTATTGATGTATTTTACTTTGTGCGTTCTTTGACTGATTGATACGGTTTTTATTGTAAATTTCTGTTACTTCTGATTAGATCTGTTCTTTTTTTGGTCAAATGACCGTAAAATAAATGATTGATTGATATCCATTTGGGGGGGGAAACTTGGACGTTTTTCCATTTCCGGTGGTACAATGTTTAGATAGTTTGGGTTTTCAGGCAACAGAATGAGGAGGAGAATAAATAAGTACCCGTGCAAGAGAAAAAGGCGCGATTTAACTGAGGTTTTGTGTATTTTGTGACTTTGCGATTATGAGCTACAAGCCATACAATGCTTTCTTTTTAGAGCAGGGGTTCCCAAACATTTTGGTGTCGACGTGTCCCACGGGTGCCATGTGGAGGATCCCTGTTTAGAGGGTGTGGCGTAACGGTGCACTATTTTAGAAGAGGCATCCGGTCCTTTAATAGTGATATGGAGACTCCTCCGCCAACACCTGTTGTAGTTGGAATGGCTTCGCTGAAAAATAATTGTTTAAATAAAATGTTGTCTGACGAATCTAGAACACCTTTTTCGTCAATCCTCCGTCGTTGATCGTTGCCGGCTTTAATTTCCCGGTTTCTCTGCCTCGAGGGTTGGGAATTTGGAGAAGGGGAAAAGCTGGAGAAAACTGTGATGGAATTAACCCCCATAATTTCCCACCATCCCGGTAAAAATAGAAGGATTCTTCTCTCGGTGATGCTAGCAGATAAGAAGAAAGAGATCACTTTCAAAGTCGCCAAATTTGGATGGATAGCCTCTAAGAAACTTGGGTAAGCCATATATAGGCTTTTTAGCTATAATTTTCATAAAGATATTGTATAATTCCGTGAATTTATAATTTTAAAATGTTCCTTTTCTCAAAAGTTATTTGATTCTGGAAGTGTGGATTATTATATGGATTTTATTTTGCTGGTCTTGGACTGTATTCAATAATTTTATTTATAACTGGGATGGCCCGAAATCCTTGCGCGCGAATGTTTCCCATGGCAATGGCTGAGTTCCCGTCTCTCGTTCATATTTAAATTCTTCCTTTTGGTTCCAGAGTTTTGAAATCCCCCCTCATCCAGACTCTTCTGTCCAATCCGCTTATTATGCTCCTTTCCCGTCGTTGCAGTTCGTGTGCTGATTGTGTGTCTGTTTTTAATTCTGCCCCATCCACACCTTCGCATCTCGCTGGTATTTCTTGCGACGCTTAGCTTCAGATGCTGCACGGACGGCAGCGTTTTCTGTGCCCTGCTTGGCCCGCCTGCTCCTATCGCATCTGGCTAAATGCACAAATTTGGGCTCCCGGGGGGGGGGGTCTCAGTTTTGGACCCCGAGCTGCTTTGCAAAGCTAAACTCCCTTTGCTTTGGGGCTCAGGAACATTTTGCGTAACAAGCAGGAACAAAAGCCGTAGCTGATACTCGTGGAGGGAGGGAATTGTCATGGATACACTTTTTATGCGTAGTTGGTTTTTTATGTCCTGTGAGAAAGCATCTTGGCTTAGTGAGGCCGAGGCCAAGAGTTTTCCATAGGGTATTCATCCACCAGCTGGCGTGACCCATCAGATGCTTTTTGGAATGTTACTCCACCCGATGCCCATCTTATAAATATTTGCATGCTTGTTGGAAAGATTTCTCTGCGTGAGTGGGAACGGAGATACGTGAAAGAGTATCCAAGGGGTGCAGGATAGCAGCTTATTATGGGAATGGAGAAATCGGCAGGACAGAGTGTAGGCCTTTGAGTAAGCCCCACCAAGGAGCAGCAATATTTACGGCCGGGTTTAGTGGGTGCCGCAGAGCCGTTAACTTTGCGATGGGCACCGTTTCCCCTCTTCTGTATTGAAAGGTTTGTAAACCTCTCTAAAAGTGGGGCGTGGAATGCATAAAAAAAGAATAAACCTTTGTGTTGCCTCCAGCGGTAGCTGGAAGTTTATGCCACCCTTGCGAATAACCGCACAAGTGTAAGTACCCCACGAAGTTAACGTTGGTCCCTCCACAAATGTTCAAGGCCTCGAAAGAGGGGAGGGGGAGAAACTGGTTTCAATTGGATGAAAACGGCTCTATCTGTTTGCCTGGCAGAGATTTCTGCTCGCCGTAGGTGACCAGATGAGTGGATATTTGAGAATCTAAAGGACAAGTTTAGGTGATGGGCAGAATTAGGGTCCTGGGGGGCTTTAGAGGGAGGGAATCAAGACAGGGTGGCATAGTGTAAGGACCCCATGGGGAATTGGAAGGGTGTATCCAGACTTGTGCGTTGAGGGGCATGGTACAGAAAAAGTGTCCATGGTACATCTAGTCCAGTATCCTGCTGCCAATTTTGGATAGTCAGATGCAAGCAGACCAACAAATGGCCCTCCCCTGGTGACATCTCCCCAACATCTGACCATCGGAAGCATTCTGCCTCGCGTCTCGGAGGTCCCGTTAGGTTCTCGCAGTTAATTGCCCCCGATGGACCTCTTATTTCCCCCACACACACACACACACACAAGTTGTGGTTACTTCAGTGCGTTGCTTGAGCATTGGAAGCTGAGCCAGGGCTCTCCGGCATCCTGGAAATGGTTTTGATACCCTGCCAAAATCGGTCCAAGGGGTGCGCAAACGACGCAGGTGGCTGAACTCGGCAGCACAGGCTTGGTGAGGGCAGGATATTTTTTGACAAGAGGGCCAAAGCGGGAGAGGAAAAGGCAGAGCTGGGGAGAGATTATTACCGAAGGGGAGGGGGAAACTGCATCTGTATCTGGTAAGGAATTGAGCCATCTTTGAGTTTTGATTTTGGGGCCACTGCTTCGAAATGGATTTCAGCTGAAAGCCTTATGCAAGAATCCCCATATAAGCCTCAAAAAAGCCTAATTGGTTTTGGGGGGGGGGTCATCTTTAATAGGATTTACACAGCCCCCTTCTTTTTGTGCAGTACCATCATGCAAGTGGAGGGGGGCTTTTAACTTTCAATATTTAAAGTGGGAGGGGTCCCTCTCATTCCAGGTGATATGCATCTTCCTAGGTGTGGAATTGGCTCGAACTAGTAACAGCTCTACTTGCAAAGGAGGCTGCCACCTGTGTCTCTGCATGAGTTGTTGCGCTGGCCTTTCCTCCTTTGAATCAGCCTCTGGTGGGAGAGGATAATTCAGATCTGCATCTCCATCGGATGTGACAAGAACATTCAGTTGCTTCCAATTCAGGGGTGCCACAGGAGAGGCTGACTGTTGTGGCTCTGTGTGAGTCTCTACTCTTGTCTCTTTTCTAGTCAGTCTCTTGATTGGGGTGGGGGGGTGAGTAAGTCTCCTTCATCTTTGCGCTGAAAGCTGTCTGGCTGATTCAGTTGCTCCCAGCACAGCGAAGCGGTCCAATGTCTTGTCCAATGGGAGGCTGCCCGTTGCCACTCTTTCCTTGTATGTAAGAAGGAAGGGTGCCACTAAAGTTAGGGGGGCTGCTGAAGTTTAGGCTAGCAGTAGCAGGTGATGGGGCTGTGGCTCAGTGGTAGAGGCTCTGCTTGGCATGCGGAAGGTCCCAGGTTCAATCCCTGGCATCTCCAGTTAAAGGGCCTAGGCAAGCAGGTGATGTGAAAGACCTCTGCCTGAGACCCTGGAGAGCCATGGAGAGGGGCCATGGCTCAGTGGTAGAGCATCTGCTTGGCATGCCGAGGGTCCCAGGTTCAATCCCCGGCATCTCCAGTTAAAGGGACTAGGCATGTAGGTGATGGGAAAGACCTCTTCCTGAGTCCCTGGGGAGCTGCTGCCGGTCTGAGTAGACAATACTGACTTCGATGGACCAAGGGTCTGATTCAGTAGAAGGCAGCTTCATGTGTTCATGGTTTCAATGTCGCTCTTCCCAGCTGTTATCTGAGAAAAAACATAACATATATTGTCTGTCCAGGTTTGATAAGGAGATGGTCGCCAGCTTATTTAAGGCCACCGAGTCTCGGGTATAAGAAGAGTTCAGTCTCTCTCTTTCTTTCTCCGAGAGAACCGATGGGGTTAATAGCAAGAAATCCTGGCTCGGGAGGGCAACCTACCTCTCCTGTTACCTCTGCGCTCTGAACTGGCCCGATACGGCTGTTTAGACTTGCTGTCTGCCTTGAATAAACTCTTAAGCTTCTTTTAAAATGTCCCTTGGCTGAACTCGCCATCCCGGTCCATGAAATGCTAGAAAGAGAAACTCGTCACCGTCTCCTTTCCTCAGGCAGAAAAGAAAGAGAAGATCGAGTCTGGTTCTCCGTCAGACGTCATCGTATCGGTGTCCTTCCTGTCCAGTACTTGGGATTTTAGCAAGCAGGGGTTCCCAGCCCAGTGCCTGTGGGTACCATGATGCCCGCTTGACCATGGGCAGGGCTAGGTGGGGCTGCTGCCCAGCAGGGCTTCTGATGGGCCATTGGAGATCTGATTGGCTTTACAATATCATTCTTTCAGCAGCCGCCGCCACCACTGTGTTGATTTTATTCTCCTTTTTCCCAGTGTATTTTTTAAAATTACTCCTCGCCTCCTGCATTTGGGCTTCCAGTGTGTGCGTGCGTCTCCGCCTCCCGCAGCGGCCATTTTGTGCTTGGCTCCTCCCTCCGCAGTGGCCATTCTGTGGTTGCGCCCACCGCCCAATGCCAGAGTGCTAAAGATGCCCGCAGGAGAGAAGGTGGTTGCGGACCCCTTATCTAGAGTCTCAAGATAGTGAAAGGACTTGTTTACCGGATGACGTTTACGTGGCGATGTCAAGACTTGAACCCAGAGCCGTCAGTCTGCAGAGCAAGAATGACACCACTGACCACAGCCCCTTCTGTCTCCAGCCATTTCCAGCTCTTCCAGATTTGTGCAACTGGAGAGTAAATTACTCGTCTTCTGCAGTCCTCCCCCCACCCATCCTGCAGATTTTTATCTGGTTTTGCTGTTGTACGGAAAGTCAATAGGATTTTCTTTTCAGCCATCTGCAGGTGTAGGCCGGGGGTGGGTGGGTTACTAAGTCTGGATTAGGAACTTCCTGAAGATTTTGGAGATGGAGCCTGGGGAGGACAGAGTTTGGGGAGGGGAGGGACCCTCAGCGGGGCATAATGCCATAGATTCCACCCCCCAAAGCAGTCTTTTTCTCCAGGGGAACGGATCAGTGTTGCCTGAAGATCAGTTGAAATCCTAAGAGATCTGCAGACCCTGCTTGAAGATTGGCAACCGTACTTGGAGGGGAGTCTGAACGCCAGACATACACTCACACCCTAGGCCACTCATAAACCGAGGGCACTTATTGCACGTTACCTTTTCCCCAGGTGCATTCTCAGATTGGGGCCTCTACATCTTTTGGGAGCTCCACAGTTCCCAGGTGTGCGGGGGCCCAATCTGGGTTGGGACCGGGGCATATGGAAAGAAGGGTCTTAGACATACCCCCCGTGCCATTGTCCTGCCTCCAGACAACTCGGGGGTGGGGGCTACTTGTCCCATTGGGGCTACGTGTGTACTGTTAAGGGTACGGGGAAGTGCCCCCAACCAAGCATGTCACCTGCATAGGTCTGCAGAGTCGTCCTTTCCCTGCCGAGTGAAAGCAGCAAGCAAAAACAATACGTCTTGACTAAAGCGCGGCCGCGCTGCCTACAAACAGAGACTCGGGCGCCTGATTCAGTCCGTAGGCTGCCAGTTGGTCATCTCTCGTCTGCGGGAGATGATTTCCCCCTTTCCGGTGGCTGGCTGCCTCCGGTCTCATTATCCCCTTCCGCTGGAGTCGGCTGAAAGGTCACCCGCCGGCTCTCATCTAATTCATAACGCCAGGATCCTAAGCCCGTTAGATGATACATGGAAAGGTAACGGAATCCGTTGCCGGAGCAAGCACCAGCTCGCGCTGTGAGCCCTGCCGACGGACTCACGGCTGCAAGGACCGCGGAGGTTATTCTCCGTGAGGGTCACCTGGCAGTGCCGGAGGGTGCCGTTGTACCTTCCTTAGCCCTGTCTCAGTGCCACGGAGCAGGAAGCCCCCTACCAAGTTGTTTGGCGTAGCCGGCATCTGCCGCTTTAACGCTCCATAACCCCCCATCCTGATCTACCTATTTAAATTTTATTTGACTTTATTTATTCCCCCCCTTTTGTCCCAGAGCGGCTTACGTTGTTCTTCTCTCCTCCATTTTGCCCTCACAATTAAGCCTGCGAGGTGGGTTAGGCCGAGAACATGTGACCGGCCTGTGCTCACACAGCGGAGTACAGATTCGAACCTGGATCTCCCATGATTGGATCTCCCAATGTGTCTTTATTTCGTGAAGGTGCTACAGAGCGTTGTTTTTGATCAGGGCTGGTACACAAATGGTCAAGATCAATTGATCAAGGAGCTTTGGGTTTGCTTTTTAGCCCGGAAGAAAGTTGTAGCCCCGGATCGATCGGTGATTTTGGTGGCTGTGTAGGGATTTGTAATCCGGGTCTCCCCATTATGCCCCGCTGTTTTATCCACTAAGCCAGGGGGGGCGAATCTGTGGGTGTTATTGGAATTTTGAACACAAAGCGTGGGCCCCACCACAAAAAGGCTGCCGCTTAGCTCCCTGACCCCCTGCCACTGCTCAATAAGGCGGTGGGAGAGAAAAGTAAGGAAAAAACGGCGTCTCGCTGTTATGTCAGTGTGAACCCGGAAAATGACGACATCGTGTTCGGCTGGATTATCCTAGAGCGTAGCCGTGACATGATGGTGTCACTTCCGGGTTTGAGCCGGGAGGGACATAACGGTGCTGGTGCAACACCAGTTAAGTCACGTGTCCCCGACGACTCTCCCACTGGGTGCCGGCACTCAGCTGGCAACCCCAGGGGGCTGGGAAACTTCAAAATGGCTTCACAAAACATTGGAAGATTCTTTTATATTTGTTCTTCTTTCTTCTTTCTTTTTTTCTTTTTCTTTATTTCAATATAGGTAAATGAAATAGCAAACGTTATAAACAATATTAGGATTAGAATCTTAAAGGAGATTACAAATAAATGACAAGATTGAGGGAGGTGTAGGGGAAGTCTATATTTTATTTTCTATCTATATGTGTATGTATTTTCAACAGTTATTAATTAGAATTTATACTCTGATGTTCACTTATATTGATTGTTGAATACTCTGTCTAATCAGTATAGAAAAATAATTTAAAAAATTATAAAAAAAGAAAGAAAAACTAAACATTGGAAGATTCCAAGCCCAGGGTTATCCTCTGATGGAGGAAATGGTTGTTTTTTTCAGTGTGTGCTCCTTGCAGACACACAGGCAATATTTTCTGGAGTCTTCCGAAGCATTTCCCTTTTCAGTTAGGCGGAAGAAAGGCAAGGTTGACGAATTGCTTTGGGGTAGGAGGAAGCGGGCGCCCATGGGCCCCCTGGTAGGGATCACTACACCACACTGTACTCAAACAGCCTTTGCGTGTGTTCAGAATAACTCCTGCAAGTTAACTCTGAAATCCTGAAACCCTGTGACATGACATCGTGGCTGGCTGGGCTGAAGGCTACCCAGTGAATTTATGGCTGGGGTGAGATTTGAACTCGGGACTCTTTGGGCTATTACAGTGATCATGCCACTCCGCTGTGTTTTATTCATTTTTTTATTTGGTCCTTTGCTTTGAGTGTGGAGAAGGAGAGGCAGAGCTACGTATGTTTCAGATTTTTATTTTTCAGTTCTGAAAGTTTGCCTCCCTTTTTCGCTGTAGCTTTTTGGGTGGTTGTCCCAAATTCAATGTTTTTTGGCCCCTTTGGCTCATTCTCTTTGCTTTTGCAACAGCGGGGGCCGGCACACCCCAAGCCCCCCTCCTTTCTCGATACCAAAGGCAGTAGGGTTGAGTGCGCAGAACAACTCTGGTCGTCTCGCTTGGCTCAATCCTTTGCCTCGGTTCAGGAGACGCCAAGATGGCACCTTGCCTCTTTGCATCCCCCGCTTTCCTCTCCTTTGCCATCCGGGCAGATGAGCGGTTGGCAGAGGCCCGCTGTTTTGGAACCCTGCCTGGCGAACACAAGGCGTGCAGAAACTAATTGGGGGGCGTTAACCCACTTCCCATGGGAAATGGGCCCACGTGCCATTTGGAGCGAGCGCTAATTGGCCCGTTGGGCAGTTCCCCCCGCCAAGGGCAGCTTTAGGATTGGGGGTGAGCGTGTGCAAAAAGATCTGCGGGCAGACAAGGGTCAGGCCTTTGCCTTTTTTTGCTGGAGCAAAGGCTCTTGACATGAGTCAGGCCAGGGTCTGGCCACACGTCAAGTCCTTGGTTCTCATGCCTACGAACGGCTGTGTCCAGTTCCGCTCATCCTGTTTTCTGCAGCTGTCTGTCTTCCTGGGAACCGCTTATCTCGGGGTTGCCTTGCAATGTTTCCCTTTTCAGTCCGTAGTGTCTTAAGCATGTACCCTGCCTGTGTTCCCCATTCCTAGCCTCACCTGCCTGTATGCAGTCAGTCCTTTAATCTGTCTTTTTGCTCCTAATAAAGTATTACTGCTTCAGTGCTACCTGCCTGGATGAGTTTGCTTATGGGATGCTAGGGACAGACGCCTGATACTGACAACAAGCCCACAAGTTGCTAGTCCACAAGAATATGGTCTAGCCTCCCTGGCCCTTTCACTATTAGGTGTTGGCGGCTCCTCATTTGCCTCAAAGGCAGAGAGGACTAGGAGCTCGAATTGCAAACGTTTCATTTCCTGGTCACCTGGAGGCGACGCATATTCGCCATAGGTGAACAGATGAGCAACTCTTTATTTCCAAGCCTGGGTGAATACCGAAAAGGGGAGGGCATCAAATTCGCTATACTGCCCCCTCATGTGATGGTTTTGCCTTTTGAGAAATAATTTAGTGCCTGGTTAGAATGCTCAGACCCATGCAGGGTGTTCTTCACAACAGCCCTGCAAGGCAGGTTGGCTGCTTAATTGCTCTGGGCTGCAGGTGGTATTTCTGTCCTCCAGCTATGGTGGAATCTCACGGTGGAGGGAAGGCTTGAACTGGGCACACTCCGCTTCTGTCCCCCGACGCACACACCCCTGGGCCTCAAAGCGGTGCTAGATAAGCAGCATCTCTGCCGGCGTTCTGTGCCTTCACAAAGTTATTTTGCATCCTTTCCAAGCTTGGAAAGTTTTACGATGATTTATCGAAATGGAAAGTACAGCGCGGCTTGCCTTGTGCGGTGGTGGGTGAGGAGGCTCGCTTCCAGAAGAAAAAGAGGTGCGTACGGACCAAAAAGTTTTAAGAGTGTTTCTCTTCTCCCCCCCCCCCTTTGTTTTTGCCTTGGCAAGACCAGGCAGACAGACGGTTGGGGGGCATTTAAGTGTGTTAATGCAGACTGGCTGGGCCCAAGGGAAATTCTGATGAAGCATCTTCTTGGCCGGGTTCCCTCCCGCAACACTCCTTAGTGCCGGGATCTCTGGAGGTGCTCCAGAATGATGTAAACACAGCCCGATGGGCAACGGTTTACAGCTGGCATTTAGGGGGGAAAACAGACGATAATCCAATTTTTCCTCTTAGAAACCGTACCCCTGCGTTTCGCCGAGAGTCAGCTGGCTTGTTTTTCTGCACTAAAATCCGAAGGACCTCTTCCTTCCGAACCTGAAAAGGTTTACTTCCGAGAGTGCAAGAAATAAGAACTAGGAGCCCCCCCTCCCGTGTCTCTGCATGAGTCAGTGTTCTGTGCACGCCTCCTGATTGAAAAGAGGGGAGTTCACAGCAGCAGCTCCCCCTGAGGTGCAGCAGGACGCCTTCTGGATAGTTAAGTTGCGTCTCTGTTGTGGGAATTAATTGAATGATCTGGTCAGACTCCGTGCAGAGCCGAGGCAGGATGTGACTCACGCAGAGGTGCACCGTTCTGTTTTGGTGGGGTAGTCAATGGAGCGATGTTGCTCACTGAATGCTAGCAGTTCCCTCAAGGCGCTCTCAGTTTCTAAGTTATTAATGCCCCGGTCATGGGAGCAGACGTTGGGTTGCTAGGTAGCGAATGGTGCTCTCTGCACATGTTCAGAAGCAGTTACTCGTCCCACCCCGACTTCTGGAACGTTAGTAGGATAGCAGCAGCTGTCCGGTTACCAAAGCTCAACACAACTGCCTTAAGGGAGTCAGTTTTTATTGGTAGCATCCGCCTACAGGGTGAAAAATTAGAATTTCTAAAACAAAAAACTAGATTGTTTCTATTGTGTTCCAAAATAATCTGAGAAATTTGGGGTAAATTTTCTGTTTTTTTGACGGAAGCAGCCTGAAATACATATCGGGAGGGAGAGGTTTGGGGAGAAGCGTACGCCGCATGTATGTTTTTAAAAACGTGCGAGGGTAATTTGTAGAAATACAACGACCGTGCCTGTTTAGTCGGTGACATCTGCTCTGAAGACTGGGATTTCACCTTCGTGACCGTCGTTCGTTCCTGCATTGAATAATCAACATTCTTTCAGTGGCGTGCCTCGATTTCCCCATTATTATGCTTTCCCAAGGCCTGGCAGGGTGAACGGCTGATTATTTGCAACCGTCCACGCGAATACCGGTATTCCTGCCTCGCCACGGAATCCATTTATTTGCCCCGTTTTGTACCCACCTTTCTTCCCCACGGCTTATGTCTTTTCCCCTCTCCGTTTTATCCTCACAACAGCCCTGTGAAGTAGGTAAGGCTGAGAGTGTGCGACTGGCCCAAGGTCACCCAGCGAGCTTCCGTGGCACGAGTGGGGATTGGAACCCGGGTCTCCCAGATCCTAGGCCAGGGGTCTGCAAACTGCGGCTCCCGAGCCACATGCGGCTCTGTGGCCCGTTGAGTGCGGCTCTCCGAACTTGGTCTCTCCGAAATGGCAGGGACTTACAATTTAATTTTTATCAATAAATAAGATCACTATTAAGTATGATATCAAGTTTTATTCAGTGTACCTATAGTTTAATTAAGACTTAAAACTTTAATTAAAGTTTATTAAGTTAATAAACAGTGTACCTACCTATATAGTTTAAGTTTAATCAATTTGGCTCTCAAAAGAAATCTCAATCGTTGTACTGTTGATATTTGGCTCTTTTGACTAATGAGTTTGCCCGACCCCTGTCCTAGGCTACTGCTCTAACCACTGCACCACGCTGCTTCTCTTTGGCCACGTTCAAAGAAATGCATCCCTGGGCAGGTTTTGCCTCCGTGACCTGTAGGTTGGGTTTCGTGGTGCTACCAACCGGTTTCCGAGCAGCTCGTTAGCTCCGCCCTTTCCCCTCCAGGCGCCACCCCTTGCTCAAAGGCTCCGCCTTCCGTGCATGGATGGATCCCCTCCCTTGTGCCACATAGCCACATCTCCCAAACCCGCATGCCCACATTAAAAAAAACCTGGTCGGGGCTTAGGCCTTGGTGGCAATCGGGCATTTTCGTGCGCCATGATTATACCCCTTACCCTGAGAAAGCTGAGCGGTTGCACGCACCGCTCAGCAAATAGTTAAATAGTTTGGGCTTTTTTCGGAGAGGGGGGTGAATTAATTTGCTGCGTGGGCAGCATTTTCTCCCTCGGTGCTTCCAGCAGCAGTTCCTTGCGTTGGAGGAGGCCGTGCGCTAATTCGATGCGAGGGAAGGTTTTTTTTTCCTGGCCGGATCCGGTCCCTTCTGGCTTCTGTAAATGCCTCTTCTGCAGTTTGGTGTGCATATTGTCTTTTCCCGGATCTCCTTTTGCCTGTAGAGCCTGTCCGGATTCTGTATCTAATGCAGTATCTAGTGTCCTGTTTGTGTCCTGGTTTCCCTCCCCCCCGCCCAATTGGAAAGAGGTTTGAGTCTGGGGTGGGGTGGGGAAGCACATTTAATACAAATGTGGTTGTCCACACTAAACACATACACAAAGATACACGTCTGTGTACCAAGTTAGTCAGTTCTGGGACAAGAAAAGTGGAATTCTGTTATCCCACATCTTTTAGACATCCATGGCTATTAGTCCAAATGGACACTAGTCATGATGCATACCTCTTCTCTCCAGGATCAGAGGAGCATGTCTATCATATTCTGCACTTTGGAACACATGCAGGATAAATGCTGCTGCAGTTGTCTTGTTAGTGGGCTTCCTGGAGGCGTCTGGTTGGCCACTGTGTGAACAGACTTGGACATGATGGTCCTTGGTCTCATCCATGGCCTTTCTTTCGTTAAGAAGGCAAGAAGAGAGGTATAATATAAATACCAACTAGAAGTTGTGTGTGAATTTTAATCTGCAACGTGTATGCCGATTACAGAATTGATCCTCCTGGTGCAGAATTACGGGTTATTTTGGTGTGCACGACTCCTGACTTTGGAGACAAAGTTTAGCATCCCGAAACAGATTTGTTCAGCTGATTAATCCCTGATAAGGAAGGTTCCCCTCACCCCCAGTGGGTGAGTGGGCTTTACAGATTGCTCAAAGAGGCCTCTGCCTTTCTAGAGGTCCGCCCTCTTGCCCATTAGGGAACCCTGCAGGGAAATGTACGTGTTTGTCTCCCACATCTCAAGCCTTTTATTTCCCCCTCTTTCTTCCAGCCTACCACCCTGCCCCAGGGTACTATCAACATGAACCAGTGCATGGACGTCGTGGACGGAGAGAGCCGAACGGGACAGAAGTTCTCCCTCTGCATCCTGACCCCGGAGAAAGAGCACTTCATCCGGGCTGAGAACAAGGAGATCATCAGCGGGTGAGCAGGGATGGGTTTGGAGAATGGGGGGGCTGGATCCAGCGGGGCAGGAAAGCCGCAGTGGCCACCCTCAAGTTGCACACCACCAGAGGAAGCTGTTCGGCATTTCCCTTTCTGGGATCCAAGGTAGACAGTTTTAAAAGAGGGTTCGGCAGATTTCGTGGAGGAGAGGTCTCTCGGTGGCTACCAGCCACTGAAGGGAACCTCCACATTCAGAGGCAGTCAACCTCCGAATATCAGTGCCGGGAAGGGGCCTCTATGTCCTATTGTCAGCCCTCCAAAGAAACTGGTTGGCCAGTGTGTGAGACGGGTTGCTGGACTAGATGGACCACTGGCTTTTTCTACCTCTGGATCAGTTGGTAGAGCAGAACTATCCGCCTGGTGGATGCTGATCTTCCAAACTCTTCCGCTTTCCGCTGCCAACTTTTCCACGCCCTCCGGTTCTGCCTACAAGCCCGTTTTTGCCCCTTTTGTTGTTCCTGGGCTTAGCAGAATGAGGCTGCAGAAAAGGAAAACGGTTTTGGCCAGGGTCTCTCTCCTCCTCCTCCCCACCCTATTCTCAGTTCCTCTTCTTCTCTGATCATCTTTTCTTTGTGGGCTCCAACCGAGTCACTGCCTGCCAAATTTGGGAACTCCTCCTGGTTAGAAAGTTGACCTCCAGCAGGCACTCGTTCAGAGATTCAGCAGAAAGCCTCCTCTGAGGGACCATCAATTCTGCATAGGGAGGGATGGAATGATTCAGTGGCCCCTTGTGCCGAGATGAAAGCCACAGTAGCCGCTCGTGGTGGAAGGAGAATAACAGTAAACAAGACCAGCAGAGTAAATCATGCAGAGATGCGACATCCACCCTCGATTGGAAATAGGTGCTCTGGGCTTATGAAATCCTTGCTACTTTCTTGTAGCTCGCTGGTTGGGAGTTGCTGCCCTGGAGATAGCTGATTTTGTGCACTCTCGTTTTCTCCCCACAACCAGAAAGCAGCTTCCGCTCTCGGAATTCCAGTCGTGTCAATGTTTAGATTTATTTCTATAAATAGGTGGTCTTTTTCACTATATCCTCCGTTGCGTCTGCGTATCTTTCCAGCAAACGACTCTGCGAGGTTGGCTGGGCTTCAGCAGCCTTTAAAATGCATTCCGCTTCAAAACTTCATCCCGAGCTCTTCCTGATCTTTGACTCCGATCCTGTAGAACGGGCTCTCGGCAGCGAGTTCGGGGTTTTTGTCTACTGCTGAGGTCTCGCGAAGCGGAGTTCTTCCGTTGTCTGTAAAACAGAACCTCTATAATGAAACAACTTCACAGCATATTTTAAAAACTAAAAGAAGCAATGAGGTATCAAAGATGGAAAAAACCAGGATCAAATTTCCCCTACAGGGGGTATACCCTATAACACCAGGGTACAGGGCACACAGAGGGGGTGCCGTTTGTACATTTCTTAGGGGGGTTGTGGACGACCCTGAATTTTCCTGTGCTATTTTGGAATCATTTGTGTGGTGTGGTGAACTGGTTAGAGTGTCGGACTAGGATCTAGGAGACCTGGGTTTGAATCACCACTCTGCCTGTATGCTTTCTGGCTGACCTTCAACTAGTCACTTTCTTTTTCTCCGCCTCACCTACCTCACAGGGCTGTTGTTGCGAGGATAAAAACGGACAAGGGGAGAACAGCATTGTAAGCCACTATGGGTCTCTGACTGAGAGAGAAGCAGGGCACCAATAAATGTTTCGACCCGAGCGCACGTGAACTGCAGAGGGCTAGCAGCATTTGCGGTTGTAGACGCCACACTGACGACAGACCAGAGATTCTGGTGACTGATTCTGGCTTTACCTGCCGCAGAGAAGTGTCTTTCACCTTCCCCTAGTTGCTACTTCTTTGATTCTTTAATCTGAAATATTTCGGAGCCAATCTGGCAACCAAAAGGGAGAGTGCAGCCAAGAAATCAGAAGGAGATTGAGACTGGGAAGGGCAGCCATGGAGGAGCTAGAAAAAATTCGGAAGTGTAAGGATGTGTCACTAGCAACCAAGATCAAGTTAATTTGTGCCATCGTATTCCCTATTACTATGTATGGGTGTGAAAGCTGGACCTTGAAGAAAGCTGATAGGAAGAAAGTAGATTCCTTTGAAATGTGGTGTTGGAGGAAAGTGTTACAGATATCTTGGACTTCCAAAAAAACAAACAAATCAGTCGGTTATAGATCAAATCAAGCCTGAACTGACCCTAGAAGCTAAAATGACTCAACTGAGGCTGTCGTATTTTGGTCACGTTATGAGAATACAAGAGTCACTGAAAAAGACCATCATGCTAGGAAAAGTTGAGGGCAGCAGGAAAAGAGGATGACCCAACAAGAGATGGATTGACTCAATAAAGGAAGCCACGGTCCTCAGTTTGCAAGATCTCAGCAAGGCTGTCAAAGTTAGAACGTTTTGGAGGACATTGATTCATAGGGTCGCCAGGAGTCGGAAGCGACTTGACGGCACTTAACACAACACACACAACTTGGCAAGGCATGAATCTGAGCGGAAAGGAAAGGGAGAGTCAGGCTGAGCTGTGGAGTTGGACCGGACCCGCACGGCGGGATCCGCCCATCCCTTCGCTGTCTCGCCCAACTTGGGCTCGTTCGGCAGGAATTTCTTGCTTCTCTTCACCCATGTCTTTGTTGTCACCCCGAGCCACAGGCCTCTCCACGCCACCCTTCCTGGGGAAAAAAGCATTTTGTTCCTGTTGCATAATTTTGCCATTTGGTGCCTGCAGGAAAATCATAAATATTCAACTCGGCATTTCAACAGTAGCAAAACCCGCATTATTGTGGGGGAGGGGGCATCTGACTCGGTTGCAAGCGGAGCAGGTGGGGAGAAATTGGCTAGTTTATGTGATTCCTTGGCTAGAGCTTGTGGCTGTGAGAAATCGCCCCTGTGATGGTGACAGCGCAGCAAATTGTCTCGCGTGCATTTTATGCGAGGCAGATTGGTTGGGTGGGGTTCGTGCCGGCATGCTTCAGAACGGGGCACCCTTGCTGGTCCTCAGAGATTCTTTCATCCCTGTTGCTTTCTCATTCGCGGAGAGCCAATTTTGTGGGGCTGCAGACTGCAGGAGCAGAAAAGTTTAAAACTTCGCCGCGAGCGAGCTGCCGTGTTCTGAAATTCAGCCCCTCGCCTGTCATTCAGGGACAGGATTCCATCGGGGATTGCTGTATGGATTTCTGAGACATCCGGTCAAGATTTTTTTCAAGAAGAGTACTGCTGTTGTAATGATGGTTTATCACTGTGCATTAGTTCTCCAAAGCAATGTACCGTGGATTGCTCCGGTGTACCAGTCGTAATGTCCAACCCAGGGCTTCTCCTGGCCAGCATCCTCCTCTTTCTGTATCTTTATTTTATTGAATTTTTACCCCTCTATCCCGACTGAGGCCAGGCTCAGAGCTTTTTACTCTTCCCTCACCCCCCTTAAAAACTGGACATATTCAGGCATTGTTAAATTAGGATTGATGCTCCTCACACAAGTGACCATAGGTCAGAATAATGAAACCGGCGTCTAAGCACCTTAAAGAAAACTGAAATTTATTCCACCAGTTTTCATGAGTCAGTGCAGCGGTCATCAGATACACATGAAGCTGCCTTCTGCTGAATCAGACCCTCGGTCCATCAAAGTCAGTATTGTCTACTCAGACCGGCAGCGGCTCTCCAGGGTCTCAGGCAGGGGTCTTTCCCATCACTTGCTTGCCCGGTCCCTTTAACTGGAGATGCCGGGGATTGAACCTGGGACCTTCTGCATGCCAGGCAGATGCTCTACCGCTGAGTTACAATCCCTCCCCAAGATGCCCAAGACAGGATGTGACTCCCCAGTGAAGTTCGGTATAGGTTCTTCCAAGCGCTTTGGTTGTATTGAGGCTCAGCCAGATTTTCAGGCACGATTTCAGAATCCTTCATGCGGCGTGGTATGGTGGTTAGAATACGAGACTAGGCTCTGGGAGACCCCTGTTCAAATTCCTGTTCTGCCATGGAAACTCATTGGGTGACCTTGGGCCAGTCCCTCTTTCTCAGCTTAGCCTACCTCGCAGGGTTGTTGTGAGGATAAAATGGAGAGGAGAACATTGTGAGCCACCCCACCCCAAATTGGGGAGAAAGGTGGGTATGAATGAAGGAAATAAATAAAGTGCCTGGGGTTTGGATGTGTGTATGTTAACCTGGAGAGCCAGCATGGTGTAGTGGTTAAGGAGTCGGACCACAAAATGTGGATCTTTTTCTCCATAGTTGGGTTTGAGCAGGCAGGCAGGTCAAATATATGTGGACTAGTAACTTGACTGGACTTAATTGTTGGGGAGTCCTACTGTCAGGCCACACCTGGGGTTGGATCCAACCAGATATTCCGCTGGTGGTGAAGGGAGAGAGTCAACTTTGACTACCCAAAAAGCTATGCTGGGGATCGCAAGACCAGCATGGACGAAAGTCATGTAGACTAGAGGCTTTAGCCGGCGTGGTGGTTAAAATATCAGAAAAGGGTCTAGGAAATCCCGGTTTGAATCCCCATTCTGCCACGCAAGCTTGCTGCGTGGCCTTGGGCCAACACCCTCTCAGCCTAGTCTACCTCGCAGGGTTGTCGTGAGGATACAGAAAAGAGGAGGACGAGGTAAGCTGCTTTGGGTCCCCTTTGGGGAGAAAGGAGAGATAGAAATCAAGTAAATAAATAATAAAAGTTGTGGAGGGAGGGGTGGCTGAGGTTGAGTGGGAAAGCGGGCAAGATCCAACCCTCAGCCAGTAGAAATCAGCTGCAGATATATCTGGCTTCCTTATACCGAGTTGGGCCATTGTTCCATGAGACACCGCAGCGACACAGTGGTATGCGTCCCAACAAAGGCCCTCTTTGCCCGGGTGTTGATGCTTCTAAGGTTGCCACCCTGCCCTGGGGTCTCTTAACAGTGTGAACGCCCAGTCCCGAACCGGTAACGGCCTCCTGAGTATCTGCAGTGCTCCCTTGAGAAGAGACTTTTAAGACCCACCGTTGCCTCTTTCGTCTCACTGGTGCCTTTTCCCCGTTGCGTCTCCCAACGCTCTTCTAACCTGCCGCTTTCCTGTCTCGCCCACAGGTGGCTGGAGATGTTGGTTGTCTATCCGAGGACGAACAAGCAGAATCAGAAGAAGAAGAGGAAAGTCGAGCCCCCGACCCCCCAGGTAAATGTGGGGAATGGTCCCCGGTCCTGAAGAGCCCAAGAAGGCATCGTCCTCCCCCCCAGAAGTCTTACCTCTAAAACAAGCAAGAAGTCACTATGAACGAGGCACACGTAGTAAATTGCAACACGTAATTAACCCCTGGGACTCACCGCCACAGGGTGTTGCAATGGCTGCTAGCTCAGATGGCTTTAAAGGGGGGGATTAGACAAATTCAAGGAGGACCGATCCACCAGTGGCTATTTGCCATGATAGTCAAATGGAACCTCCATGTTCAGAGGTAGTGTGCCTCTAAATATCAGTTGCCTGGGAAACAACAAAGGGGAGACTGAGGCCTCTGTGTTTTCCCGTGGGCTTTCTACGGAATCTAGTTGGCCACTGTGAGAAACTCGATCCCAGGCCTGTGGTCTGATCCGGGGTGGGGGCGGGGGTCTTTATATACCAGCTTGCGTTCATAAGGACTAGAACTGCGCTTGTTGGTGGTAATAATTTTTTTAAGCATGCATATTCTGTGCCTTCTCTGTGGAATAGTGGGATATTCCGCCTTCTCTGCGGAATAGTGGGATCTATTCCCGTGCATAAAGAAATTCTCCATATCGGGGTCTGTATGGAGTACATTCTTGGATACGTGCGCATAGCGTCACAAACGTGTAGCTTCGTGTGTGCCCAGTTCTGTCCAGTTGCTGGCGGAGGGTTTACAGTGCCTTTTCCTCCCATCCCACGCAATTGCAAATGGGAGATGGGAGAACAAGGGAAAGATTCTCGGCTGTTGACAGGCCTCCCGAGCGGAATAAAATTACCCAGCGCTCTGGTTCCCCCCCCCCCTTCCCGCACTAGATGGTCCCCCGAGATTTAAAAAACTCTCAAAGCAAGAGAGTCGGGTTCAGCCGAGTCGGGTTCATAGATCTTTCAGGGGCCACTACACTACTGTGTTCTCCGGGGATCCAGCGACAATGATTTCACCCTCTTTTGACTATAAATGGTAAAAAAAAAGGGAGCGAGAGAGAGAGAGGGAATTAGTACAAGCCTGTGACTCGTTTTTTCCAGCCGGAATCTCCCACGTGGAAGGCGTGGGGGAGCGTCCCGCAGGGGTCAGAATCCGACCTCTGCCGCTCTTGGGAATAGGTTTCTCTTTGTCCAGGGCTGGGCTTCTGTTTTTTGTTAGGTTGGTTTTATCTTTTCCTTGTGAGATGGGCTGGCCGGTTGTGGGAAGGGGGCCGCAAGAAGTTGGGGGAGGCGGGTGACGGTCACTGGCCCCCTCTCGGTTTGATCTCAAACTTGGGAGCTGGGGGGGGGGGCAGCTTATCCCTCTCCCCCCACATCAGTGCTAAAGCAATGCAGCTGCCACATTTTGGTCTCTTTCTCTCTCCTTGGATGCCGGAACCTGCAAAGACGTAATTCTGTTCTCAAGGAATAGCCCAGAAGTGTTGAACTCATATGTCACGAGGGCCGGATATGACATAAATGTCACGTGGCCGGATCGGGCCATGCCTCGCTAGCCCAGATCAAGAGTTGGGGGGTGGCTAGCTCGCGGGTCAGATAAGAGCTCTCAAGGGGCTGGATCCGGCCCACGGCAATTTTTTTAGGAGGTGGCTGTGCCTTGGGAATTGGGACACTCATTGGGTGCTTAAGAGTTTGCTGGGGAGAGTCTGCATTCAGTCCGTTCTGCGATGCAACTTTCGAGCTGGGAAGATTCGTCGCAAAGACCTGTTAAATTCTGCCGCTGTCTTGTTGCCAATTTAAGCCCGTTGGTGTAATGTCAGTCTTGCATCATTCCACTTCCTGCCAGCCGGGGGGTCAGGGGGAGCTATCAAAGGAAACACAGTTTGGAGAGCCCGTGTGGTGTTGTGGGACTAGCATCTGGAAGACCTGGGTTCAAATCCCCACTCTGCTATGGAAGTATGCTGGGTGATCTTAGGCCACACACATTCGCGCCGCCTTGTTGTGAGGAGAGCAAGCGTAAGCCGTTATGGGTTCCCATTGGGGAGAAAGGCAGTGTATAAGAGAAATAAATAAATCAATAAATTGGTGCATGCAGTGAAATGCCTGTGTATTATCAAATTCTGGAACAATAAGGACTAGAAACTTTCATCCAGTTTCAGATCTTATGCTTTTCCCAGAATATAGACCGTCCTGGCTATAGGCTAGTCTTGGCTCCTCTTCTTCGTTCCCCAGCCAGTCTATCCTTACCCAGATCTGTATGGTTGATGTGATGGGAGCCGTTCTCCTGTTCCTACTCTTGGTGTTTCCAGAACAGCAAAAGAAGATTTTTTTTAAATAGACCTCTCCTGCGTCCCGACCCTGTCCCCCCTGCTGCCCCAAATCCCCTAACGGGTAGCTCTGCTGAGGCCAAAGCACAGGAGAGCAACCGACGAGGAAATGTCGCACGGCACAAAACCAGCCCCCGAAAGCCGATTCTTTTTTGGGAAGCGGAGCAGAAGGGGAGGGGGAGAGAATGTTGGCTGAATAATATCATTTTTGGATTACGCTCCGTTGCTACAGCAACCCCTTGGAAATCATTCAGGGCCTGTTCTCCTGAGCACCAAATAAGGTAAGTAGGATTTTTTGGGGGAAAGATGCGAGTCTTGGAAAAGCTGCGGCTGGAAGCGGAGCTGGGCGAGCCACACTCTGTCTGGTTGCCGGTGGAACGAACGGGGCCCAACCTCCATGCACTTCGGATTTTCTTTGGGGACAGAGTCTGCTACCAAAAAATTGAGAAAACTTGGTCGGGGGAGGGAGAGATTGGTGCTGTCGCTTCTTCTATATTTTTCCCCCCCTTGCTTGGGTTCATTCCTCTTCTGTGACCACCCAGCATGCTTTGAGGGCCTCCATCAAAACGGCAACCTTCTCGATCGGTTTGTTCCTTCTGATGGGGAGACGTGTTGTCAGTCATTCAGCGGTTGAGTCCCTGTGTGAGGAACAGACATGGTGGTTACTTGTAACGAACAATGGTTGAAGTCATGGGTTCTAGTCTCCCATAGGGTTCAGTTACTGGAGTGTCCATTAGGACCTTCTCTAGTCTCCCATAGGGTTCAGTTACTGGCGTGTCCATTAGGACCTTCTCTAGTCTCCCATAGGGTTCAGTTACTGGAGTGTCCATTAGGACCTTCTAGACCAGGGGTGTCAAACTCATTTGTTACGAGGGCCGGATACGACATAAATGTCACTTGGTGGGGGCCGAGCCATGCCTCGCCAGCCCAGATTGAGAACGGAGGGGGTGGCAACCTTGGCTGGCTCCCTGGCCGGATAAGCTCTCTCAAGGGACAAGATCCAGCCTGCGGGCCTTATGGTTGACACCCCTGTTCTGGCCTTATGGTTGACACGCTAACCCTAACCCAACAAGATTTTGGGGGTATAACCTTTCGAGAGTCAAAGCTGCCTTTGTCAGAGAGAAAGAGTGTATGCTACTAGCTACTGCAGCCTTGGCGCATGTAACTTAGCTTTTGCCATCTGAGAGGTGGGGGGAATGAAGAAAACAAATTTCAAAACGGAAAGAAGGGTATGGTTTGGACAGAAAAACTCTCCTACAGTCAAACCCAGGAGCGACATGCTGGGATAACAAAGTTCAACTTTGTCGAACTGAACCGCCGTGGAAGAGTGCGGTGTGCATTATCACCGCACACGTTATAGCAAAGTTGATCGTGACCCAAACGAGGCGCGTGGAAACGATAAATGTACGCTTGGCAGCGTTTTGTGGACTCAGGAAGTGTCATTCTCGAATTCTGTGGACTGTCTTACGTTAAAAAGGAAATTATACGTGATGTGATATTAGAAGGAAAGCCTTGTCAACGAAAAAGCATTTCGCTCATTCCAAAAGGGAATAATTCGTAGGGATTTTTTCAAGGCTCCCCCGAATGTCCTTTTCCCCTCTGAATATTTTTGGGCCATAACATTTTCATCCTGCATCTCCTTTCTGCTGCATTGTACGGCTGGTGGAATTTGGGTTCCTGACGTTCCTGTGCTCTCTTGCGTTTTCGTTTACATCGAGTTTCTATACCTTCACGTTTCAAAGAAAAGCATTACCTTGTCCTGTCCGTCGTCTTTGCGGTACCGATGGATCAAGGTGAGAGGGGGGGGGGTCTCCTTGTCACCAAAGTAGGCCACGTGAGGTTCCTGAGAAGGTTGATTCTGTAGTCCTCTCCACGTGCAAATGTTCGGGAAAGGCAATCTCTTCGGGAAAGGCAACCGTACGCCTTTTTTTCCTTAAACTGGCCTTTGCTCTGCCTTTCTATATTTGACTTCACTCCCTTTGGGGGAAGATCATAAAAGTCCCTTCCCGCATTTCTGTTGTAAGCCCCACCCTTTTACCAAAAGGACGGCTTTCATTAGCCATTCCCCCCTGATGTGGGGCACCCTTTTGTGAAGTGAAGCTTAACAAAACTGAACTATAAATAAGACTTTGTACGTGTGCGAGGGGGATTATTTGCATGCACGCGTTAGAGATAGGGACCGTACAAGGGACTGTGCAAGGGACCGTACAGAAGAAGTAAAGAACGTGGTGCTGTGGTGTTTTGATGGAGACCCTTCAGGGGAACGGGTTTCCATGTGTTCTCTAATGTATTCATTACGTGAGGGTTTTCTGTCCCACCTTTCCAACGCAAACGGTTCTAGGCGCTTTGTTATAATTCAGCTAGTAAAAGAATGGAAAGTTATAGCCAGGGACAGCAGCTCAAATACTTTTCAGGGTGGGAGGGAGCTGTCAAAAACTGAAATAGAAATGGAGGCTGTAAAAATTGCAAGGCGAAAGCCAGCACAGACAAGCAGCTAAATCCAGAGGTTGTGAGAGAAGAAACTGTTTTTCTTCAAGAAGGAAGGAAGGACTGAAAGAAGGAAAGAGAGAGAGAAAGAGAGAGAGAGAGAGAGAGAGAGAGAGAGAGAGAGAGAGAGAGAGAGAGAGAGAGAAAGAAAGAAAGAAAGAAAGAAAGAAAGAAAGAAAGAAAGAAAGAAAGAGTGAGTGACTGGAAAGGGGAGGTGCCCTGCAGACTTCTGGGGTGTGTGTGCTATTCTCTGGATGTGGTGTAAGTTTGCCAACCTCCAGGTGAGGCCTGGAAATCTCCAGGACTTACCATTGATCTCCAGACTGTAGATATCAGTTCCCCTGGAGAAAATGGCTGCTTTGGAGGGAGGACTGGATGGTGTTATACCCTCCTGAGGTCCCTCCCCAAATCCTCAGGCTCCACCTCCGAGTCTCCAGGAATTTTCCAAACCAGAGTTGGCAACCCTATTGTGGTGTGACTCCAAAGAAAGCCCTGGGTCATCTGCGGTTGTACATCCCACTGGGTTGAATTGGGGATAATGTTCTGTTAAAAGCTTCCAGGAGGTTCACACAGAGAGAGGGTCTCCCACAGATGCCCGGTGGAGGGAGGGCATGCTAGGTAGAGCTAACCCAGCCCCAAGGTCCGAGAGAGAAGGCAGGGCTGTAAAATCGCTGTTATCAATGCTGTAAAAAAATGTCCTGAAACTGTCAGTGGCTGGAATTCCACACTGTGCTTGACGCAGGGCTGCCCCTGAAAATGGCAGGTTTGCGTCAAGCTGCCTCAGAGTTCAGGCACACTTTCCTATGCTGTGGTGTCTTCTTGCTGTCCTGTCATTTACTCGTTGAGGGAGGAAACATGCGATGCAATGATGGAAGGATATAGGTATGCATGTGGTACCATTACCAGATATAAAGCGGGAGGAGAATGAGATGCAGGCCTGCCATTTTCCGCAGCAGCAGCGTGTTTAATGTATCACATCCTTCCACCCTCAGAAAGCAAAATCGAGCCTGTGTCGCCTAAGTTGGCCCTGAATGGAAACCTCAGTCTGTAGACAGGGTGATCTTAACACTCTCGGTTCTTCTGCGCCCTCTCTAGGAACCCGGTCCAGCCAAGATGGCGGTGACCAGCAGCAACATCCCCAGTGCCGAGAAAATCCCGACCACCAAGTCAACCCTCTGGCAGGAAGAAATGAGGGGGAAAGACCAACCAGATGGAAATGGAGCCGTGGGCATGGCCGCAAGCCCCGTACAAGGCCCAGCTCCGTCTGCCTGTTCCCTGAAGGAGCCAACGCTGGATAGCAAAGAAGGTAGAAACCAACACTGTATAATAGTTGAATTTCATTTTGTTCTCCTTGGCACTTCCTTTATTTATTTATGATTTATTTTCAAGATGCGTATTTCTGCCTTTACAAGGACCACCGATGTGGCAAACCTTTAAAACCATTAAATCACCTACACACACACACACACACACACACACACACACACACACACCATTAAAACGGTTAAAAATAGAGTTAAAATACATATAAAACATAAAAGAATTGGTTAGGAAGGAGGGATCATTGAGGGAATGCCAAGCGGAACAAACCTTCACCTGCTGGTGAAAGACAACAACAGAAGGGGATGGAAGAATCCCTGGGGAGAGACTTGCAGATCTTTGGTGCCATGACCAAGAAGGCCCTGTCCCAAGTTGCCACCTGCCTAATCTCAGAATTGAAGCAGGCTCCTCCTTTGTGGTTGGTCTGGTTCATAAGTGAATTTACCTGCTCCATTCGTTCCTGTTTAGTTGGTAGGTTTTGTGTTGTTCAGAATTGATGCCGACTACTAGTACTATCTCGAGCTCCTTTTTAACTATATCCCCACTGTTTATGCTTTTTATGAAGTTGGGTTTTTGATGGTGTTGTGGTTCTTCACGCTTTGGGTTAGCAATGCCATTTGTGGATTGTTGTCAGTCGCCTAGAGAGCACGTTCCGTTAGGCAGAAATGTGCAATGCAAATATTCTTCTGTGAATTTTAAACAAAAAAGGAAAGTGCCAAGATGCAAGAGGTCGGTATTTGTGGTATTACCGCCAATTGGACATGCTAAATATGTACACCTTCTCTGATTTTGTATCGAAAAGGTCCTCAAAGAGGATCTTTATAGCTCAGGTTTCCACCATGATAACTGGGGGGGAAATTGAGGTGTAGGGTGAGCAGATGGGTGGCCAACTTGGGGGAGGGAAAGCAATGCACCCCCACAACCGTTGCTGTTGTACCACTGGAGTGCATTGGCCAGCATCTGCCGGTAAGATGACTTCACAGTGTCTCCCTTCTAATGTCTAGATTCGAGTCCTAGAGCACCTTAGAGACCAACAAGATTTTCAGGGTACCGGCTTTCGATAGTCCAAGTTCCCTTCCTCAGGTGGGAACTGACGAAGGGAACTTTGACACTCGAAAGCTCGTACCCTGAAAATTTTAACCAAAGCCCCACTGACGTTGGCAGCCTTAGTGTGGGGTCACTTGGCATGAGATTGTGCAGAAAGTGTTGTGGCAGAAGGCAGGCAGAGCCCGTTGGCGTGGTCAACAAGATGGTTGCAGGTGCCCCAAAACTTTCTGGATGGAAAATGTTGCATCCTTCCCCAGCTGATGAGTAGTTTCACGGAGCAGGCATTCCCCCCCCCCAGGAAAAACATTAGAGAGCCAGCGTGGTGTGGTGGTTAAGAGCGGTGGACTCTGATCTGAGAACCTTTGGGCTAGTCACTGTTCTCTCTGAACTCTCTCAGCCTCACCTACCTCACAAGGTGTCTGTTGTGGGGAGCGGAAGATGATTATAAGCTGATTTGATTCTTCCTTAAGTGATAGAGAATGTCAGCATATAAAAAACAACTCTTCTTCTTCTCCAACCGCCCCCATAAATTGGTCACCCACACCCCTGCACATACATACACACATCTTTATTGGCATATAGAAAGAAAAACGTACATTAGGATAGATCCGAGAACAAATAGATAAAATTGGATAAAACAGTCCCGAATCAGCCATTCAGGAACGCTACATACCATTCACGATATTTGATTGCTGACCGTAAAAACCTTGCAACTGGTTCAGTTATTTTTGGATTTTGTGTGGCCGTAAGGTAGGATGTCCTAATTTCATCAGAAAGCCATTCCCTGTTTACAAACAGTGGGTCAATGAACTGGGATCGGCCGCAAACATAAAAAGAGCAATTAAAAAGGACGTCAGCAAGAGATTCACCCACTGTTGAAGGTGGGGCAAGGGGAAAAAAAGAGGGGCATTTGGAAACTGTTGGGGTAGACTTGCCCCCCCCCCAAAGTAAACCCGACGTCCAAGATGATGGGGCTACCTCCCTTTGTTCCCCCCCCAGCTGAGTCCCAGATTTTAGCTCATTTCCCATGTCCCATTGAAGCACCTACGGGTGCTGTACTGTCTCGTCACCCCCTGCCCTCTGTCCAAATGTACCCCGCCCTATTTCTTTGACCGATAAAGTCACCCGTTTTCGTAATTCTGCGACTCTACAACAATCTACAATTTTGATGCCTACTGCTGAGGCCAAATGGATGGTCTTGCCTGGATCTCCACTCCTTTGCCTGGCTTTTCATCTCCTCTTGTTATCCTCCGATCATATTGTTCTTTGCGTAACAGGAAAAGACAGGTCTTCACTTCCTGTTCGACACTATGAGTTTCCCCCTTGGACGCGTAGCGGGGGAAGGATGAAAAATTTAGCCCTCGGCTCTTATCTGCCATACAGGGCTTACGAGTTCAAGGGCTTCTTTTCCTCTCCTTTATACCCCCCTCGGGGGTGGCCGCCGTTCTGGCGTCAACCGTATTTTGAATTAATCAAGCGGTGTTCTTTTGTCCTTGGTGCGCCTTTGGCGATAGTGTAAAGGGCACCAAATAAAAGGATGGAGCCATGCCAACGCTTTCTGGATGGAAAATGTTGCACCCTTCCCCATTTGATGAGTAGTTTCATGGGGCGGGCATTTTTCCCATCTAGGAAAAGCATTAGAGCATATAACTGGGGCGTGTTAATAGTCCTTGGGATGCCCAGCCTGCTGATATTTGCATAGCCCCCGCCCCTTCTTTTGCCGGCTCCTGCCTTCACAGGGGTGTTGTTAGAGCTGGCCGGGGTAACCCCATCTATGGTACCTCGAGCTACTTAGCAGGAGATGGGGGTCAGTAACCTCTTGGCTTTTGTTTTGCCTTCAGACGAGAGCACGATGAACGGCGATCGTGGAGACTGCGGGCGGAAGGCGCGCGTAGAGAGCGGCTATTTTTCCCTGGAGAAGACCAAACAGGATGCCAAGGTGGAGGAGCAGCAGCTGCTGACCCCGCCGTCCCCTCCCAGCCCTGGCACCCCGAACAACAGGTACAGTGACCCCACGTCGTCCTCCCCAGAGGAAAGCTGCCCCTTTCCTTCCCCAGGTACCCGGCAGCCCGGCAGCCGAATGGTTTACAGCTTCTCCCTCAACGCCCTGGACTCAGAAAGCGGCTACCCTGGCCCGCACAAGGACTGCGCCGGCCGAGACGGGGCCAGGGGCTCCGAGGGGCTGGCCCGGCCCTTTGCCTTCAAAGCCAGCCGGCAGTACGCCACCCTGGCCGACGTCCCCAGGGCCATCCGGATCAGTAACCGGGAAGCCTTCCAAGCGGAGCGGAAGCGGCTGGAGCGGAGGGCCCGGGCCCGCAGCCCCGGAAGGGAAGAAGTGGCTCGGCTCTTCGGCAGCGAAAGGAGGTAAGGGCCGGGCAGCCGTGAGTTCGAGTTTTGCCTCCGCCAAACGTTTCCATGGTGGGGAGGGTACCGCGTGTGCTCACGAGGTCTGAGCTTTTCTGCTTCTCGCCGGGCACGCGCATTAAGAGAGAACTCGAGAAGGGGGCACGATATTGGCTTAAGAAATTATGCAGCAGGCAGAGAGAGTTGGCCAAGAGAACTTTTTCTTCCTCTCCCCAAATACTAGAGCTCGAGGGCATCCAGTGAAGCCGATGGGCAAAAGATTCAGGACAGACAAAAGGAAACACCTGTTTACACGAGTGATTAAAATGTGCAATTCGCTGCCAAAGGATGTAGCGATGGCCACAGCCTTTAAAATGGGATTAGACAGATCCATGGAGGGAGAGTTCCATCAGTGGCTGTTAGCCATTCAGGGGCACTCAACCGCCGGGTATGAAAGCCAGGAGGCAACATCAGGGGAAGGCCTCGGTCTCTATGCCCTGCTTTTGGCCCTCCAGAGTAACTGGTTGGTCACTGTGTGAGTCAGGATGCTGGACTAGATGGACCACCGTTCTGATCCAGCAGGGCTCTTCTGATGTTCTTATGAAGGTCTGGGCCTCTACGCCCTGTTTGTTGGTCCTCCAGAGGAATTGGTTGGCCACTGTGCGAGACAGGATGCTGGACTAGATGGACCACTGGTTTGATCCAGCAGGGCTCTTCTGATGTTCTTACGAAGGCCTCGGCCTCCATGCCCCATTGCTGGCCCTCCAGAGGAACTGTTTGTCCACTGTTTGAGACGGGATGCTGGACTAGATGGACCACCGGTCTGATCCAGCAGGGCTCTTCTGATGTTCTTATGAAGGCCTCAGCCTCTATGCCCTGTTTGTTGGTCCTCCAGAGGAACGGGTTCACCACTGTGTGAGACAGGATGCTGGACCAGGCGGACTCTGAATGGTCTGATCCAGCAGGGCTCTTCTGATGTTCTCATCAGGGGAAGGCTTCGGCCTCTAGGCCCTGTTGTTGGCCCTCCGGAGTAACTGGTTGGTCAGCAAGGCTTTTCTGATGTTCTTATGGGTTTTGTGCATGCAGGTTTGCAGGACAGGCGGGAAGACCAAGAAAGAAGCACCTCACAGCTTTCCTTGCTAAGATGCCGTGAAAAACCATTGGTCGCCCATGGGCAACCAAATAGCATTTGGAGGGTTTGGCTTGGTTATTCCAAGAAAGGAGCAAGTGTTGGAGCAGAATCGCTTACGGATTCTTGAGGCAGTGCCCAAAAAAGCACTTTTTGCCAGATTACCTGGTCCACTTCCTCCTAGTATACTTGGAAGATAAGCAGGGTCAGCCATGGTTAGTACTTGGAAGTTGGGGGTTGCCTAGCCAGAGGAAGGCAATGGCAAGCTCTGCTTATTTCTTGGTTTGAAAACCCCCTGGTCCTGGGGTTGCTGTGAGTCAATTGCATCTCCCTGGTACACAGTTATTATTTTAATAACTCACAAGTTTCAGCCAACGCACGTACTGTCCCTGTACCGTGCTTGCTTTTTTTCTTTAAACGTGCGTTGAGCAATTCTCACGTTATGTTTGACTCACGTCTCGCTGAATGTGCAATTTAAACCCCCCATTTATCCAGGGACTGGTCCCCTGTTTCATTTATGAAGGGAACAGGTTTGCTCCTCCTTACAAGCCACAGTACGCACTTACCTGCATTCTCTGTGACGCATGAACCGGTCTATAGTCTCTGGGGTATTGCCACACGACCCCCAGAGTAGCATTTTGGGAACCACTGTGTGAACTAATTTCTCTTCTGTGGCTGTGCTTTAACTCTCAGGTGCTTTGTGGTTGGTGGGAAATGTTACCCTGCTTTAAAAAAATAGTTCCTAAACTTCATGAAGCTGGGACGCATATGCACTTAAGAACTGTTGTGGGTTTGCCCTGTGCATCTCCTATACACCCCTTTCCACCAGCTGTCTTTCCGTGATGGCATTCCTGTCCTTATTCCGTATTCCTTCCAAGAAATCTTGGAAACAGAACAGATAATGCCAGATAAGTGAGCTCTTTATTTTGCCTTATCTGATGTCTTTAAAACATTAGCCTGTGACAATTGCCTTCTCCGGGGTTACCTCTAACCTTCTCATTAGACTCGCCAGTAAGAGATATTTTTTTAAGTGAATTTCAAACCTTGGTAGAACTCCCTCCTCACACCTAAAATAGAAGATTTGCGTATAGAGAGAGAAAATAAAATCAAGGCTTTGGATCGAATGCTAATTACAAATGAGGAAAGAACCAAAGATATTTTAATAGTTTTGACTGGAATTAAAAAGGTAAAGGGGAAAGTGAGTGAATTAGGAAAGAGAAATTATGACACTGGAAATAGAATAAGAGTCAAAAGATAAGCTAGATTCGAGTCCAGTAGCAATTTAGAGACCAAGAAGATTTGGAGGGTGTAATCTTTCACAAATCAAAGCTCCCCTTCGTCGGACACAAGTAGGATTTGTCAGATACAAGTACTTCTACCTGACAAAGGACCATCGACTCTCGAAAGTTCATGACCCGAACATTTTGTTGGTCCGTAAGGTGCTGCTGGACTCGAATCGAGGCCAATACGGCGACCCTCTGACATTATCAGGAAATTGTATATATATTAAAAAAAACCCACCTCTGGGAACATTGAGGAATTAGATGAAAAAATAGAAGATTTAGATAACCAAAGAAAAAAAAGGATATTCTTGCAGTCTCGCTAGATATTCTCGCAGTCTCACCAGATGCATGCACCAGTGAATTAACATGTTCCTGCCTTCTTGCAAATCCACCCCCCTTGCTTTGCTGGACTGCTTTTCTGAGTTTCAACTTGAGCTTGCTGTTTTATTAACCATTCTCCCCACACATACACCCCCTTGAGTTTCTCCTCTTGTCATTTAGAGTTGAGAAAACGCGAGGCGAGCAGTGCACACCTGGTTTACCCCTGGGCGAGCGCAAACTTTTGTGTCACCTCTTCTTTTGTCTCCTATTCTAACACACCCGTACCCCAGAATAACACAAGCAGACTCATTAAAAATTGCCAATAACACCTGACTAACCTTCTGGCTGACTTCATCCTCTTATTCCCTTCACTCCAAATCATTTCAATATCCTGCAATAGATCGGGATTTTTGTACCGCGAAATGCGAAGGTGCAAACTAGTTCCACAGCAGTGAACAGGTATGCTCTTCTTGTCCACCCCTTTAAACCAGTTTCAGATTGGAATGGCTGCGATCTCTCCCTCCCCCCAGGACTCTGAAACAGGGGTATCAAGCATACAGCCTTGGGGCCGGATCCGGCCCCTTGAGAGCTCTTATCCGGCCCATGAGCCAGCTGAAGCAGCCACCACCACTCCAGTCTTGATCTGGGCTGGCGAGGCATGGCCCGGCCCGACCAAGGGGCATTTATGTCATATCCGGCCATCGTAACCAATGAGTTTGACACCCCTGCTCTAGAAATTAGAGGGTTTGGGACTTTTTTTTTTAATGGACAGAACTAATTCTAGTGTGCGCTAGCACGATACGTTTTAAAGAGCGATGATTCTACAGAGTTTCGGAGCCCTTTTGAGCTGGTTTTAAAGTGGATTCAGCTTGTAGTGGTTGAAATTAAACTGGTTTGAATTTGGCGTGGCCAGAAACGAGATGAAGCAGTTCCAGTTCAGTAAGGCAGCTAGGTTTCGAGTCCAGTGGCAGTTCAGTAAGGCAGCTAGGTTTCGAGTCCAGTGGGACCTTAGAGACAGTCAAGATTTTCAGGGTGTAAGCTTTCAAGAGTCAAAGCTCCCTATGACAGGTGACAGAGAGATCTTTGACTCTCGAAAGCTCAAATCTTGTCGGTCTCTAAGGTGCTACTGGATTCGAATCTAGCTCTTCTATTACAGGCCAACATGAAAATTGAGTAAGGGATGCTGAACCATGTGCAACATGTAATAACCTGACCAGAGTTCCCACTGGTTAAGAGTCTTAAAATGCACATTAGGGACAAGAGAAACAGGATTCGGGCTTGGGAGGGGAAGAGGAGAAAAGAGATTGTGGGGGGGGGGCTTGCTGGCCAGTTTGTCAATGTCAGAGCTCCCCCTGCTGGCCTTTGGGAGGGATGCCGTGAAGGGGTTGCCGTTTCTGGTTGCGGGGCACCGATCCACCTGAGCCGCTTGGTGAGCATATCTTCTCATTCTGGCGGTTCTTGAGTAGGCGCACCGGCTATCTAACCTTGTCCCCCCACCCTTGCCAAATAACTAATTAACCAAACAAAAGCCAATAATTATTAACTATGATCGGGGAGGCAACTTACTTTGGGCATAGAAAGCCCTGTTATGTTGGAATACAGCAGACCCCCTCAAGCTAATTATTTGCATGAAAAGTTCTGTCTCCCCCTCTTCCCTTTCCCCACACCCTCCCAAGCACGGCAACCCCCCCCCCCCAGGGCCTTGGCAATATTCTGCCTGTCTTTGCAGAACGAGATGTCTTGCAACAGCTGAGGGGCTATGAACCTCGAGGGCTGCTAGCCAGCTGCTGGAGAATTGGGACAGTTTTTAGGAGAGAAGAGATGCTGACCCCCCTTCCCCATTACCAAAACTGCCGTCACTCCAGGAAAGGAGCAATTCCCCCCCCCCGGAAATCATGCTTTCTGCCAGCCATTTTTCAGCAATGGCCAGGGTTTCCGGTGAACATCTTGGCTTGGCTCTGAGATCATCTTTGGGCGGTCCGTATACTCCTTTTAGGTGCCTTGGGTTTTCCTGGGGAGTTAGGGAAGACAAACGGGGTGCGGGGCGCTTGGGAAGTACAACCCTTTGCCCCATCACTTACGTAAATCTCTTTGCTCCGCATAACACACACTGTCTCTTTATTTAATCAGAACGGTGACCGCGCACGGGAGGGAGGATGTGATTTTTCGGGGGGGCCCTTTGCAACAATTCTGTTTTGTTACTTTTCTGCTGATGATTTGTGTTTTGGTTTGGTGTGTTTTAGGAAGCTTAATGGTTTTTTGATTTTGATGGTTTGTTTGTTTCCGGGTGGGGGGGCGGAAACGAGATAATTTCCCTGTGCATTCATTCTCCAGCTTTCTTTTCTTTTCAGGTCTTGTTGCTCTCCGCCCTCTGCTGCTGTGTGACGTGTCCGCCTTTACTCCGCCTGCTTCCGCTACCATCTCATCTCAAATCTCGAGCAGTAGACAACTCGGTGGCGCAAAACCCCCCTTTCATAAGAAATCAACCTGCTGCTTTTTTGGGGGGGTTTATGTTTTGGGTTTTTTCCCTGGTTTTTTATTATTATTTTTTTATTAATGATTTATCTCCAGACTGTTGCTGTTTCGGCCAAGGCAAATGTTAATTCACCTTGCATTTGTTCCTTTTGCAAAACCGAGATGAAAGGGGCGGGGGGAGCGAATTATGAAATATGCACGGGGCTAGTTTTAAAACGATTTGCAGAAATGCAAATGCGTACTGTTCGTCTTTTACAAAAGGGGCCGAGAAGGGTTTTTTGTTTTTTTAGCATAGAATGTATCCTTAGCTCCCTGAAGTCACCTGGAGCTGTCTATTCCGCAGGCGTCTTGGTGTGGGGTTACCCCTCATGGTCTCTTTCTCGCTCTGCATGTGGCATGCTGGGACCCTGATCAAATAGGCAAATCTGGAGTGGTGGGTGGATAGCTGTGGGGAAACTCCTGCCTTGGGGTAAAGGGTCAGATTTCACGTTCCCCTGGATCTTTCCAAATGAGCACCCCCTCTGTCGTTAAAAATTAAGGTTCGCCACACTGTCCGTCAGATGTACAACTTACAAAACCCGTGCACGTGGATTCATACGTACGCCGACACATAACCTTCTTAAAATTCTCAACTCCATCAAAATCCTTCTATTTAACCTTAATGCCAAGCCAAACATTGCCTTTTTTGCATTTTACAGGAAAAGCGGTCTCCGAAGTTTTAAAGATAACCATTTCCTCTTGAATTTGTTTGATCTTCTTTTCTGTGTGTTTTTTTTAAATACCCAGCAACAGACGAAAAGAAGATCACATTGCATCAGATATATTGGTGCACAAAGCTCTTCCCGTAACTTAAGCCTCTGTACAAAATGAGTTTTCGTTTCGGTATCAACCCCTCGCTATTCTAGCGGCCGTTGACACTTTAAGGAAAAAGCCCTTCTCTGGATCATTTATCTTTGCAAACCCAACTGATGCTTGTTTCTTTGGAAGTCATTCTCACTGAATACCATCAAGGCCGTGCTTAGGGTTTCAGACAGTCTTTGTTTTTCATAGCCAGTGCAGTGTAGTGGTTAAGAGTGGTGGATTCTAATCTGGAGAACTGGGTTTGATTCCCCGCTCCTCCACATGAAGCCTGTTGGGTGACCTTGGGCCAGTCACAGTTCTCTCCAAACTCCCTCGGCCCACGTGGAGGCAGGCGATGGCCAACCACCTCTGAACGTCTCTTGCCTTGAAAACCCTACGGGGTTGCCATAAGTCAGCTGTGACTTGACAGCACACACACACATTTTCTTTTTGTGTGGTGATGTCACAGCATTATGGGGGGATGTTGTTCCCCACGGACTTAGAATCGGGGGGCGGAGTTTCCCATTGCCTCCAGGTAAGTGAGTCCCTGCTGCAATCGGATAACTTGCATCTTTGCATAGGTCGAGAAAAACCACTTCCCTACCAGATCATTCCAGTTTTATCGGCTACGTTTTAGACCTCTCGTGCTTGACTTAAAAATAGCTCAGTTCTGCCCTGCGTGTGCAATGATCCCAGCAGAGCTTCAAGTAAAACTTGCCGGCAAGTTCTTTTAGTCGCTTGGGGTGGGGGGAAGCACCTTTGGGTCCCTGTTCCCCTGCCGTCTCTCTCTCCCCCCCCCCCCCCGGTGGAAGCCAGCAGAGAATTCTGCTCGCGTGCAAGGGACTAGACGGGACCTGCCGGAATTCCATTCCATGCCCCAAAGGCAGGCAGTTCTAGGGAACCCACGTGGCGAATTAATCCCCGCTCTCTCAGAATTAATCAGTTCTATCCAGACAACTGTGTCGCAAGCAAGACTTAGGAACAAAGAAAAAATCTCACTAGCTGTATCCACAGGGCTTCTAGATCCTTTGCAGAGGTCCCTTGGCACCTTAAGGGAAGAAGAGTTGTTTTTTATATCCCAACTTTCTCTACCTTTTTAAGGAGAATCAAACCGGCTGACAATCGCCTTCCCTTCCTCTCCCTACAACAGACACCTTGTGAGGTAGGTGAGGCCGAGGGAGCTCTCAGAGAACTGTGACTAACTCAAAGTCATCCAGCTGGCTTTATGTGGACGAGTGGGGAATCAAACCCGGTTCTCCAGATTGGAGCTTCTGCTTGGCATGCAGAAGGTCCCAGGTTCAGTCCCCGGCATCTGCTTTTGAAAAGACCAGGTAGCAGGTGGTGAGAAAGACACTTCTCTGCCTGAGACCCAGGAAAGCCGCTGCTAGTCTGAGTAGACAGCACCGACCTTGATGGACTGATTCAGTATAAGGCAGCTTCGATTGTATTCCACCTTCAGAGATTTTCTGAAAGCCAGACAAAATTTCCTTTTTTGAAGCAGAGGCTAGATGGCCATCTGTCAGCAGTCCTGATTCTGTGAACTTAGGCAGATCGTGAGAGACAGGGCAGGAAGGGCTGCGTCAGTGTTTGGCTCTCGTGGCCCTTCCTTGCATGCCCAGGGTAGTGCCGATCACCACTTTGGGGTCAGGAAGCAATTTTCCTCCAGGCCAGATTGGCCAGGGATCCTGGAGGGGTTTTTGTTTTGTGCAGGGGGTGGACTAGATGACCCTGGAGATCCCTTCCCACTCTTAAGATTCTGTTCCTGTAAACTGAGCTGAAATATTTATCATAATTGATCAGTCAGAGTTGGTAAATGAAAGAAAAGCAGGATGCTGCCTTATATCGAGTCAGCCCACTGGTCCATTGAGATCAGTATTGTCTACTGAGACTGGGAGCGACTCTCCAGGGTCTCAGGCAGAAAAGGGTCTTTGTTATTTACTACTGCCTGGTCTTTTCAACTGCAGATGCCGAGAATTGAACTTGGGACCTTCTGCGTACCCAGCAGACGTTCTACCACTGAGCCACGGCCCCTCTCTGACGCCGAACACTTAGAAAATGTATATGGTGTGTCTCCAGAGACCTGCCGGAGGCAGCTTACGGCATAAAGCACAACCATTGAAAACAAAGCTGACACCATTAAAACAAGCTGGGACATAACATATTTATTTTTATTCATTTATTTAAAACATTTATTAGCCACCTTTCCACCTTACAGAACTCCAGGAGCTTATGATACAAAAATTAAGTAATCATTAAAACCAGAATTTAAAACCACAAATTAAGACTGCCGCCAAATTCATCAAACACAGTCCTAAATAAAAAAAATTAAATTTGCAGTTAATATGCCAGATAAAACAGAAACTGACCATACAGAGTAGAAAACGCAATCCTAAATATACCTCAGGCAGCTAAAATGTAGATACAGTTTTTATTGGGCTAGAAGCATATTTAAAAGATGAATTCCCTTGGTTAAGAGTGTGGGTCAAAAATCACTGTTTTAGCCGGGCGCCTAAAAGCAAGTCCTATTGGTGCCAGGTGAACATCGCAGGGGAGAAAAAATTGTGAGGCAAGGGGCCACCACTGAAAAAGCTCTGTCTCCGGTTCCCACCAGCTTCACCTCTGAAGGCAGGGGCATACAGGGCAGGATTTAAGAATATCAAGTAGAGGCGGTCCTTTATACAGCCTGGCCCCAAGCCATTTCGGGATGATACAGTCACTTCAAATATTTAAGCGTAATAAGTTGCTGCATAGCCAAACAGGAGTGATCGTGCCCTGCCCCAAGAATAGAATTGTTCTGTTTTCATTCCCTTTCTGCGGTCTGGGAAGGCGATGGGTTTGTGATGCCGCTCGCTGCAGCGGGTTTTCCAGAATCCAGAGATTTCATGCCAACCTCAAACCCTCTGAAATACTTTTTTTTAATCCCCCACCGCCCTCGTGCAAAATACGGCCTTTTCGATTCACCAAGGGATAGAGTTGGGTTTCCTTCTGGCTGGCATGTCTAGCGGGAGAGTGTCACGTATGTCTGAATCCCCGTGCAGCGGGCGGGATCCTTAAATTCTCCACTTTGCAGCTTCTTAGCTGGGCGGAAGTCTTAAGAGAGATCAGTGGAAACACGCTGAGTGGGAAATGTTGCTTTCTTGCCAGACGCTTGCCGGCTTGAGTTCTGGTACCGAGTGCATCTTGCCCGCAACTTGTAGGCCTGATCCTGGGGAAGAGAGTTTAATCTGAGAACAATCCCAGCACTGGCTGGCCCTCAGGACGAAATGGTGAACAGTGGCATCTGCAAGAACCAGTCTGGCTGTGTGCCCCTCGATTGATTCTCGCAGGGGAGCCCCGTAGAGAGTGCTTTGGGGTCTGAAAACAAGCTATTTGACCCCCTTATCAACAGAGCTTGAAGTAGGAAATATAAAGATGTATGTGTGGCCGAGGGTTGAAATCCACGTTGCCATAACCACGGGGACTGTAACCCTCGGATTCACCCGTTCCTGGTACCACACTTGTCCCATATTATGCTGAGTTTCCACCCTGGTAGACAGCACTGTGGACCTGGGAGCAGGGAAATGGTTAGCGTAATGAATTCAGAATAGCCAGCCAATGAGCGTCATGTTAGCAGGGGTGGAGGAGGGTGTCAAAAACATTCAAACCTGTTAATAAACCCCTGTTTAAACAATGGGTTGGATCCAGCAGGACGTGTCTGCAGATGGAAGGATTTCCATCCACAGAGCATGACGTCCTCACCCACTGCAATCCAAAATGATTTCCTGGGGGAATGTCCCCTGTCCAACAGGAGAGCAGCATTTGAGGGGGGGGGGGGCATATTGGATGAGAGCAGGAAGGTGAAAATTTCATGCACTCGTTTTGTCTGTGGACATGCAGCGTTGGATTGAAACCAATATGCATTGTAGCCCAACAGTTTTGTTCTTCGGGAATTTTTTCCCTCTTACTGGATTCCACTGAATCGGGACAGTGGAACGGAATTCCAGCCATATTGCTGAGAGCTTAAACGGTTCCCCGCCCAGTATCTTAAAGGATCTTTTTCGAAAGGACGTAGTTGTAACCTGTGAAAGACGGCCACGGCTCCCGTTTAAGGGCACTGTTGGTTTCCCTTTCTTTGTCTGTCTTTCCAGGCGGTCCCAGGTGATTGAAAAATTCGAGGCCCTGGATATCGAGAACGCAGAGAACATGGAGACCAACACGTCCAGCGGCTCTACGCTCTCCAGTGAGACTCGGCAGGGCAGGAGCGAGAAGAGGGTTTTCCCCAGGAAGCGGGTAAGATGCGAGAGGGGCCCCTCTCTGCTTCTGTTGGAGACAAGTAGGTGAGGTGAAAGACCTCTGCCTGAGACCCTGGAGAGCCGCTCCCGGTCAGAGTAGACAACACTGACTTTGATGGACTAGGGGTCTGAGTCAGTAGAAGGCAACTTCATGTGTTCATGTGACCTCTGCCCGATCCGATGAAGGTAGGGTTGCCAACATCCAAGTAATAACTGGAGATCTTTTGCTATGACAACTGATCTCCAGCCAATAGAGATCAGTTCACCTGGAGAAAATGGCCGCTTTGGCAATTGTACCCTATGGCATTGAGGTCCCTCCCCTAACCCTGCCCTCCTTAGGCTCCCCCCAAAAAACCTCCCGCCGGTGGCGAAGAGGGACCTGGCAACCCTAGATGAAGGGAGCTTCGACACTTCAAAGCATATACCCTGAAGATCTTGTTGGTCTCTGAAGGTGCTACTGGACTCGAAGTTAACATCACACCAGCTGCAAAATGCAAAGCTCTAGAATGGTTCTGCAGGCACCGACTTGGAACTGAGCCTCGTTGAGCAAACCACTTGTAATTTTCTAACAAACAGGCATTGGGGGGTAGTGCAGGGCTGAATGCAGGCTTGCAAACAGTCACTTGCCTGGACTGAATGGTAACTATACTCAGGTTAAGCAGTAAGAGGTGTTTTAATTACAATTCCTTGGGGTAGCGTCCTCCCCGTTCCCCACATCATTGTGTAAAGAATTATAAATGGTCAGCTTACAAAAGTGTTGCACGTTATGAGGAATGTGCATTAAAAGAGAAATCGTAACAATTATGAGCGATGTATAATTTACCATGTCCTATGAGGAAAGGTTGAAGGAGCTGGGTGTGCTTAGCCTGGAGAGGAGAAGACTGAGAGGGGATATGAGAACCATCTTCAAGTACTTGAAGGGCTGTCATAAAGAGGATTGACTCAATAAAGGAAGCCACAGCCTTCAGTTTGCAAGATCTGAGCAAGGCTGTGAAAGACAGGATATTTTGGAGGACATTGATTCATAGGGTCGCCATAAGTTGGAAGCGACTTGACGGCACTTAACACACACACGCATAAAGAGGATGGTGCGGAGTTTTCTGTTGCCCCAGAAGGTTCAGACCAGAACCAACTGGTTAAAATTAAATGAAAAGAGTTTCCAGCTAAATATTAGGAAGAACTTCCTGACATATTGTCAAAGGCTTTCACGGTCAGAGTTCATTGGTTCTTGTAGGTTATCCGGGCTGTGTGACCGTGGTCTTGGTATTTTCTTTCCTGACGTTTCGCCAGCAGTTGTGGCAGGCTTGTGTTACTCCTCTGAAGATGCCTGCCACAGCTGCTGGCGAAACGTCAGGAAAGAAAATACCAAGACCACGGTCACACAGCCCGGATAACCTACAAGAACTCTGACCGTGAAAGCCTTCGACAATATGTCAGGAAGTTCATTGTAACTTATTTTTTAAAAAATGTTACACGTTTGCCAGATTCTTAATAAAATGCCAACATTCTCCATGTTGAAATATTGCCTTTATGTGTTTTTATCATGATTGTATTTATATTCTTTTTATTGTGTTTCCTATCCTTTTGTTATCGTAAGCCGCCTTTAGTTCCACAAGGGAGAAAGGCTGCTAATAAATGTTTTAAATAAATAAGTTAGGTACTTAAGGTTTTTTTTTTAAAAATATGCCCATTCTTTGGGCTGTTGAGTGCCAATCAAGAAGTAGATCTTGGTGTTTTATGATCTGTGTGTGGGGGTTTCTTTCTTTCTTTTTAGGACTTTGCTGCTGAATCGGCAACGGGCTCCATCCTGGACATGTCGACATCCCCTCTGTCCCCTCACCGCAGAGCCAAGTCACTAGACCGGCGGTCTACCGAGTCTTCTATGACGGTGAGTCTGGGGAGGGGGGCGGTGGCATTTGCCGTTGCGTCCCTGCCCTAAGGGGGTTACGGGAGCCATTCTGAACCATTTTGAAACCCAACTTCAAATGAAAGACACTCATGTCGCTGAGCGTTGAACATCTTTGTCTTTACCACTTTTACTGTGTTTTGCATTGGGTTGACAGTTGGATGCCACATAATAGTTTTCAGAAGCATGTGCAAAGGTGTCGTGGTTAGTGTCGGACTGGGATCTGGGAGTTGAACATGCTGGATTTTGCAGGACAGATGAAGGATGAGGGGAAGCTGAGATGAGGCAGAACAGTTCTTTGGCTTATGCCTGAAGGCCGGTACCAGAGAGAAAGCTGGAAAAGTGAGCTGGTTGCTTGGAGCACCACTGACCGTTCGAGCACATATTCTTCCCGCCCTTCTCCAAAAGGGCTCAAAGTGTCATGTGCGCGGTTCTTCTTCCCTCTTTGTTTCTCCTCCAAACCAGCCCTGCGAGGTAGCCCCTGGGTCTTGGTTTGGACCTGCCAGGTGGAATACAACTTTGTGGACCCAAGTTCCTTGCTCTGGGATTGCCGGAGAGCCTCTCCGCCGTTAGATTTCCAAGCAAAGCTTTAAAAGTACCAGGCACACTGTCTCCATCTATGAATATTGCTAGGCTGTGAGTGTTTTAATGCTAACTATTTGACTGGGGCAAAGAAACTGTAGGTGCCATGGAAGAATCCCGTTTTCTGACTTTTCAAAATTGGAGTGGGCTTTTGGTGGCGCTGCCATGAAACTTTGTGTGTGTGTGTGACGATTTCCTCTCGAACTCTTTGCGTCGGCCCCTTTCAACATTCCCCTGGCAACCGTGCCGGCCTTATCTTGAGTGGAAAGTTTATCGACAGGCAAAATCTTCCCGTCCCTGGAGGGAGAGTTTGAACCGCTGCTTCCTCAGCAGCAGCATGTGTGGCTTTTTCACATGGAAATATGGCACTGGGGTGGGGGGGGAAATCTCTCTCCCTTCCATCCTCCCCCCCTTTTTTTTTGGTGTACAAATACAGTCCCACAAAAGCAAGATAAACATTTTCCATTCGAATGATTCTCCTGAGGGAAGGTCGAAGGGCCAAGTGGACGTGACTTAATTCAGTTGCTGGGAGCTGAGATATTTTGCAGAAAGCATGGGGTTTTTTGCTCTAAAGTATTACTACTGCTCCTTCAATTTGCAGTTGGTTCCAGCGTGGTGTGGTGGTTAAGAGCGTCGGGCTAGGATCTGTGAGACCCGGGTTCGAATTCCCCGCTCGTGCCGTAGAAGCTCGCCGGGTGACCTTGGGCCAGTCATGCTCTCGGCCTAGCTTACCTCGCAGGGTTGCAGTGAGGATAAAACGGAAGAGAGGAGAATGACATCAGCTGCTTTGGTTCCCTGCTGGGGAGAAAAGTGGGGCATTAAATTAAATGAATTAAATTAAATTAATAATTAAATTAAATAAAATAAATAAATAAATTCTACCATCCTAATCCGCCACCAGTCGGAGTAGGCAGTACTGACCTTGACAGACCGAGGGTCTGCTTCATGAGTGTTGATGTGCGAGATTTGTCGACGTTCCCCCACCCAGCTCACAACCCGCCCCATACCGTTAGGTCCTTGAACGGCTGGGTTGCGCTGGATGCCAGAAATGGATAAAAAATTATCAATCAATCAAGTTTTATTTCGATACAATATCAGCTCTGAATAAAATAAAAAATTATCATTTTTAAGCCTATCTAAGGATATTTTATCAAGCATGGGGAAAAGGAAGTCTAAATCAATTATTAAGAGTTGTACAAAAAATTAGATTATTCCAGCTCTACAATGCTTGCTTAAATTCTTAGGTATCCTTCCTCCTCTGCGAACTCCACCATATTTCAGTAATTTAGCAGTCCCTGGTTTCCGAAGAGCCTTTATGCTTGCTCGTCTGAACGCCGCGCCTTCAGCTGTGCTAAATGGAAGATTCGGAAATGTACCCTGCCCCGAAAGACTTTGCTCTTGTAATATGAAGAAAATTGATATGCTTTCTCGCATGATGCTGGAGTGTCCCCATTTCAAACTCCAACGTGACCAGTGGATCACTCCTATTTTAATGAAACTCCCTACCGTCGTAACAGATGATAAATTAGTCCCCTTTTTGCTGGTGGATAGAGATCTAAGTATAAAGAAATAGAAAAAAATTAAGAAAAAGTACCCAAGTATAAAGAAATAGAAAAAATTAAGAAAAATTAAGATTAACCGCTCAAGACCTGTGGGTCGTGGGAGCTTGGAAGGAAAGGAGGAATGGTTGGGTTTCTTCTGAACAAGCAGGCACGCTCAGATGCCGAAAACGTCTTTACACACACACACCCAACCCAGCTCAGAGTGTATCTTCAATCCCACCACCCCACATGATGGCCAGTTGGCAGCTGTGCCTGGCTGAGATTATAAATAAAAGTCAGGGGAATGAGTTGAGAGCAACAGCAAAAAAGGTTTTGCACATTGGTAGATAAGTAAGAAACTATATGGATAAGGTAGACCCAGATATGCATGAATATATTTTGGGACTGCTGACTCCTTGGAGGAAGCATGATGTTAAAAATGTGTAAGTAGATCTGCTGGGGATTATTGGAAACTTTTCTCCCCGTCTGGGTTCTGTCACGGAGTCCAAAATCTTTCTTCTGTTTTTGTGGTTTTCTTTTGCAGCCCGATTTGCTGAACTTCAAAAAAGGGTGGTTGACCAAGCAGTACAAAGACGGGCAGGTAAATGTCAGGTGAAATCCTTTCCAGGTTGTTTGAAAGAGAAACCAGGCGTTATAGTTCCTGTTTAATGTGAGTGAAGGTTGATAGGAAAGATAAGGGGTCCCCGACCTTTTTTGAGCCTGTGGGCACCTTTGGCATTTTTGACATGGCATGGTGGGCGGAGCTGCCAAAAAAGGCTGCCAAAGGAGGTGGGGCCAGCCCCAAAAGGCTGGATCGGACCAAAGTTATACGTAGTCGGTCCAAGCATTCTGTTCCCAGCAGACGTTGTCTGGAAAACCCACTAGCAGAACATGTTGTCCTCAGTGCCCACCCCCCCCAAGGTCATGAGCAGAGCTTTTGACTGCAGAACTAGCTTACCCTTCTGCGCCACGGGGTGGGTGGGTTGTATATTCGACTTAAATTTAGTCTTCCTCTGCCCTCCCCATGTTGAGAGACCTGGAAATGAGTTTGCAATGTCTGCATTTGTCCCTTGATGGCTCAGCTTTAGCATCCTGAATGCTACTGTGTTCCCAGCTCAATGCACCAAGGCCCCGCCAAGGGCAGGTGCCTACCTCCCCCCAGTAATGCAGGTGTGCCCCGTATTTAGAAAGGCACAAGTTCGCAAAACCGCCTGTCTTGTTGGTTTCCACAGTGGAAGAAACACTGGTTTGTGCTGACGGACCAAAGCCTAAGATACTACCGGGACTCCGTGGCGGAGGAGGTGAGTGATGGCTGGCACTTGCGGTCTCAGTTCTGTTTGTCCCGGAGTTGGGCGTCTGTTCTGGGTTCTGCCCGCTGGCAGTCAAACCCTTGAGAATCCCGATTCTTCCTTCATTCTTTCGCATGGCTTGCCAAAGGCCAGGAGAGGTTCCTGGAGTGTTCCTGGCTGCTCTTACACATCCCCCCCCACGTGTGGTATTTCCAGCCATCATGGTGTAGTGGTTAAAAGCGACGGACTCTAATCTGGAGAACCGGGTTCGATTCCCCACTCCTCCACATGCGCGGTAGACTCTAATCTGGAGAACTAGGTTCAATTCCCCACTCCTCCATGTGAGCCACGGACTCTGGAGACCGGGTTCGATTCCCCACTCCTACACATGAAGCCAACTGGGCAAGTCACAATTCTCTTCGAGCTCTCTCAGCCCCACCTACCTCACAAGGTGTCAGTTGTGGGGAGGGGAAGGAGATTGCAAGCCACTTTGATTCTCCTTAAAAGGTAGAGAAAATCGGCATTTAAAAACCAACTCTTCTTCCTTCTTCTTCCCCCCCAGGCAGCCGATCTGGATGGGGAAATCGACTTGTCAACGTGCTTCGATGTGACAGAATATCCTGTCCAGAGAAACTATGGCTTCCAGATCCACGTAAGAGAAACTCGGAGGACGGAATGTAATAGAAATGGAATTGTCTGCAAATGGTGGGGGGGTAGTGATTACACCTGGGCAAACCTGGCTGAGCCCTGTCTCTTTATATTAGGGGTCCCCAAACTTTCTGAGCCTGCGGCACCTTTGGTGTTCTTACGCAGGATGGTGGGGCGCAACCACAAAATGGCTGCTGGGGAAGGTGGAGCCAACCGCGCGCACACCGAGGAAGCCCAAGAGGAGTAATTTTAAAAAAATATCCTGGGGAAGATCAGGGGGAGAGAATAAAACCAGTGCTGTGGGGGCAACTTCTGCCAAAACGTTGTTTTAATCTGCATTAGCCAATCTGATCTCTAGTGGGCAGTGAGCAGGAGCCCCACCCAGCCACACCCCCTTTCTAAAAACCCTTGGCGGGCACCAGGAAAGTTTTTGGCGGGCACCATAGGCTCCGTGGGGAACACTGCTTTATACACTGGATAGATCAGAGAGCCAGCATGGTGTCGTGGTTAAGGTGTCGGACTAGGCCCTGGGAAACCCGGGTTCGAATCCCTGCTCATGCCATGGAAGTTTGCTGGGGGGCCCTGGGCCAGTCACATGCTCTCAGCCCTGAACCTGGCCAGTACTTGGATGGGAGACCTCCGAGGAATACCAGGGCTGTGATGCAGAGGCAGGCAATGGCAAGCCTGCCTGCGAAGGTCTTTTGCCTTGAAAACCCCACGGGGTCGCCATAAGTCAGCTGTGACTTGATGGCCATAAAACCAAACAAAAAAAGATCAGAGGAACCCAAAGTGATTTTCAGAGTTGCTGAATCCCCTTTTTTGGGGGGAGGGGGGATGCACTTAGGGCCTCTAAATACACAGTAATGCATCCTGGGAAAGAGAGGCCAAATGGCGTGTTCTTTATATACTCTTCTGAAAACTCACGCAGCGACACACATCAAATACCTGTGCTGCTGGAAATAATAAAGCCTGCTCCCCTTCGGAGTGAGCAGTGTGGCCAGCAATCCTCTCCGCCCCTGACTTTCCTCTTCTCCATTCGCATAGACTAAAGAAGGAGAGTTCACCCTCTCCGCCATGACTTCCGGGATTCGCCGGAACTGGATCCAGACTATCATGAAGCACGTGCGGCCCACCACTGCCCCAGACGTGACCAGGTAAGAGACGAGGAACAAACGGCACGTCAAGAGGGCTTCCCTTTTTATTTGGAATGCAATCCGTGCTTCTTTTCTGATCCCATTCATTTCCAAACCCCATCTCATTCCTTTCCCCCCTCCTTTGAGCCTAGCCCGGGCTAGCTTTTATTTTCGCCAGGGATCACACGCCGATTGGTTCAAAAACATGACAGCTAACAAAATTGGGAAATGCTTCAAAATGTTTCGACTTCATTGTAATGCAAACGGGGGTTTTTTGTTTTGTTTTTTAAACTGCAAACGGGAAACAACTGTTTTGAAAGAGGATCCTCACCTGAAATTGTTAGACCAAAATGATACCTTGGAAACCAGAAGGGGGCGGGGGGGACATCTACAAAATAATAATAGAAATGAAATGAGAATCAGAAGGAGCCCAAATGAAAATTGTCAGGGCTGAAAAGGTAGCCGTAAGCAGAGTGAACATATTTGCTCTTTGATCAGCATACATCTTACAGGAAAACAGAAAACAGGTAATAGATTCAACAAACTGCACTCTGCGGTGGCGTCAGGAACCGTGAGATAGGATAAACATTACACGAAATAAATATATCACTCCCCAGATAAAACTGAGAAGAGGATACTGTGTTACCTGCTTTCAAATAGATCAGTCAATTGCGTGAGAGACGTGGCATCTTTTCTCTTTATAGCATCAAGGAAAAATATGGGCATTTTCACGCAGCCCAAATAATGCACTTTCAATCCACTTTCAGTGCACCTAAACGATCATTCGCAAGTGGATTTTGCCAGTTTACACGGTAAAATCCACCTTCAAAGTGAATTGAAAGTGCATTATTTGGGCTGTGTGAAAGTGCCCTATTTCATTTCCCCTTTTTAAGGTGTGAAGTGGTTGATGGAGAGCCAGTGGTTGTTAAATCTAGGAAAAAGAATATTTCTTGCGGGAGATGGGCAATGAAGGCACAAAACCCAGATTTCTGTGGCGCTTCTGTGCATACATGGTGTTCCTCCCCACCAAATCAGGAAAGTCATGTCAATCCACAGTAACATTTGAAGCCCCTCTTCAGGAAAGGGTCTTGTTCGTTACCTTTCTGACCCTTTTGTGCCTTTACCTGGCAACTGCTTCCAGAGGCAGCCCTGGTGTTTTGAGAGGAGGGGTTCTAAAAAGCAGCCTGTGAAAAACAGGGGGTTCTTTGCTCTCCCCCCCCCCCAAAGCCTTTTCTCTGTGCTTCCGGATCCTCCGCCTTTTCTCTCCTCACTCCTCCATCTGTTTAATTTTCCATGCATTCCCAGGAAAAGCTTCTCTTTGAAACTATCCGTGCTGAAGCCCAGGTTGGAAAACTGTGTTCTCTCCTGTATTAACGTTTTGTGGTTTGTATACCTTGTGATTCACTGCATGCCCCCCCTCTTTTTCTGCACTTCGGACGGGTCAGAAAGTCCTGCTTTTCTGCTTTAAAAAAAAAACAGCTGGAAGGACGGGGGACGAAAAGGAACGACGGTACTTGATTTTTCGGTGCTGTCTTCCTCCCTCGCCTTAGGGATGCTTCCCATGTCCGTGCGAGCGATGTGGTGCTTTTCAGATGTGACGTGCGAGCAGCTATCTCTGCGAAAGGGACAGGGGATGCTTAGCTGGGTAGTGTTTATGGCACCATCTATATGTTTGTTTTGGAGAGTTGTGAATTGCTTCTCCGGGGCCGGGGCCAGTTCTCGCAGCAGAATGTTCCCACGTCGGAAACTTGCCCCATAAAAGCCGCTCCTGGTTTATTGAGAGGTGCGTTGTGTGGAGGGGAAGGTTCAAGCAAGATTTTGCGGCTGTGGGGTGAAATCAATCATGCCGAATAATGGCACATCTTGCTGTTTTAACAGCATTTCTTGCTGTTTAAGTGACCGTCAGTGTAATGCAAGGGCAGTACAGAAGGGTGGAAGCGCGCCTGTCTGGATTGCGTTGATTGTGCACATGGAGGTGCTGAGGACGCTTTTGGGCCAGAAGAACCAAACTGAGACCCTAACTGGATAGCGGTAATCCATATTAAAAACATATTTTTCTTTCCGCCGCTCCTCTGTTTCTCTGGGAACACAGGGGCAGGGGAAACACATTGTCTTTGCGGATTCTCTCTCCCCGCTTCCCACCCCGACAGGGTCCTCCTGGCAGAGCATTGGACTAGCTTTTCTGTGTACTCGTTTGCAAAAGGCCGTCCAGCTGCTCCCAGGTGATGAAATGCTCATTTCTGTCGGGTTCTGTTCCCTGGCTTCAGACTGGACGGTTCCCATTCCCTGTGTCCGCCCCGAACTGGGTTCTCGCTTTCTTGTTTGTTTTCGGTCCAGTCTGCGAACCTGCATGCTAAAAGCCGGCATGTGTCCTCTTCTGTTTCGAGGCTTTGTCTGACAGTTCCTTTCGAGGCGCTCTTTAGATGTCCGAGAAACTTTTTTTCCTTTGCCTGCCCGCTGCCTCTGTGTTCCGCACTTGCTTGCTGTCCCGGTGTCAGCCTTGGCCCTTTGGAGTGCTGCTGCTTCCTTGGGGGGGTTGGCGGTGGCTTGCGTTCGGCCTGGTGCCGATGCCTGTCCTGTAGAAGTAGCATCCAAGTGCAGTGTCTCCCGATGCGGGGCTGACGTGTTGGTTGATTGCAAACCTGGAAGGGGGGGGCCTTTCACACAGGACAGGTTCCCACATGTGCATGTAGGAAATGTGTTCACCGTCCAAAGGCGCACGATGAGATTGTGACAGAAACCCTCAAACCTTACTAGGTCAAGAGCGCCACCTAGAGCGTCTGGGATCTTGGACTTCTGGGAGTTTACAGTAGAACAATCCGTTCATTTCCATTCCACGTTGGACCATCCTGACGGAGATAGAATAAAAGAATCAGAGTTGGAAGGGGGACCCCCAGGGTCATCTAGTTCAACCCCCTGCACAATGCAGGAATTTCACAACCACCTTCCCACTCTCTTCCCCAGTTACCCCTGCTCTATGCCCCGGCTAAGGCAAAAAACGTCCATAACAGATCTGGGAGTGGTGAATACCAGGGTTGCTATGCAGAGGCAAGCAATGGCAAACCACCTCCAAACGTCTGTTGCCTTGAAAACCCTGTAAGGGGTTGCCGTAAGGTGGCTGTGACTTAGTATCATAGAATCAAAGAGTTGGAAGGGGGTATGGCCCCCTTCCATATAGCCCAACCCCCTGCTTAATGCAGGATCAATCTACAGCATCCCTCAAATCCTAGAGTTGGAAGGGACCACCAGGGTCATCTAGTCCAACCCCCTGCACAATGCAGGAAATTCACAACTACCTTCCCCCCCCCACACACACACACAGTGATCCAAAAGTTAATCAGGTTTGGGCCAAACCACCTAATTGTCATGGAAGTTCAGAGCCCTTACCAGATGCTTGTTGGGGGTGGAACTGTTTTTATACAGTTTTTGATTAGTAACAGCGGCCTCGGTCGTCAGAGACGGAGCTTTGAGTGGCATTGTCTACATCAACTCATCTCTCTTAGGTCCTATTCCATGGACTGTAAATATCCGGACCATTGGGACATTCCCTTATCGTCTGTTTCCAGTCTTTAGCAGAAACTGGGACCACAGGAAGTTGGGTAGGGGCAAAAGACAGCTCCCCAAGCCAGGAGGAGAAGGCGGCCTTCCCGCAAATGCATGTCAGAGATGTGCGCACGATCAAAAGACGCAAAACTACATTTTCCTTGCAGAGGATTTAAAGATGCTACGAGCATGATTGCTTCAACGCCAGCACAGCGGTGCATGATTTCACCGTGTGTGTAGACACACACACACACACGCCTTTTCCCGTTATGTAGCGAAGGTTCTGAATGGCTTTGGACAAGGACATTCCCGCACTGTGCCATTGCTTTTCAGCCACTGGATCGCCACAGTGGTTAATGGTTGTGGCGCCTCCAAGACTATGTGGGGTTTTAACTTGGCAGCCCCCTTCTTTTTTGTGAGGGGAAGGGACCCTGTATTTCCAACACAGGGAAATAAATCAGAGACGTTTCCTGGAGAATCTTTGCAACGGAAACCTTTTGAGACATCGGCCGCAAATCTCGAGTCTTCTTCGTTCCGAAACCTCAACAGCCAGCCGGTGCCCGACGGCAGCCGGTTCCTCTGACTTCCGCAAAAGGAAGCAGCGCAGTTGGGAAAAAACTAGACAGGCCAAGAGGGGGAAAGGTGCAGGCCGAGTGAAAAGAAGACAGAAGGATAAGTCCACCTTTGGGGCTTGGTTCTGGCATAATGTTTTTTTCTGCAGCGAAGATAACCTCCTTACAGTGGGGTGGGGGGCATTCTGAAATAAAAGCAGGGATTCACATATTTTATGGAAGGAAAATTATTATTATTATTAATTAGATTTGTATCCTGCCCTCTATCCCGGCCAAGGCTGGGCTCAGAGCAGGTAACAATATAATGTATTATAACATAATTTAAAAAATCAATATATACAATTAATTACAAGCAACAATCTGAGATTAAATAAATGTTCTGTCAGGACCAGCCCTCAACCTGGATGGTTTTTTTTTGGGGGGGGGGGAGACTTTGCCTAGGTAGTTTTTACCAGCAGAAAAGCCAAAAACCTTTCAAAGACTGGTTGAGCAAACTGCTAAGATCAATCTCTCGCTTACCAATAAGAAGTCAGTTCGGGAAAACTGTTCAGCAGGACAGGTTTGAGATGACTTCTGAACCGTGTTCATTTGTTTCTTTTTTCCCCATCGGCAGTGTTTCTCGCCTGTCTCTCGCTATGGTGACTAGCGGTAAAATAATGACTTTGAAAAGGATGAATGATAAAATTTTGCAGTAACAATCACTAAAATCAGCGGTGTGACAATTTTAAGCATAGCAGGCAGGTTGTAGATAGATGGTTGAAATATCCAAAATGGGTAAAAACGTTTATTTAAAAGTCTGAACAAAAATAAATGGGTTTCACTTGGTGCATCAAAGCCAGTAAGGTCACTGCCGCCTAAGCGTCAAGATTTCTACAACCAGGGAGCTACCACTGAGAAAGCCTGCCCTGAGTTGGCATCGCCCAACTCGTACGACTGAGGGGTAATGTTTGTCGAAGTTATGATGAGGGTCCTAGTTGGTGGGCGGGGCAGTTTTGAGAAGGGGGTCCCAGTAGCATCAAATAGGAACACTTGTGGAAGCACAGGTGAGCACAATAAGACGCATCTGTCGTTTCCTCGGCTCTTTCCCCCACTGTCTTGCTGGCAAGATGCCTTCACAGGGCAAAACGGAGAGAGAATTAGTAGACCACAAGTAAGGCTCCCAACTAACATTCTTCTCCTCTCCTGTCTTCTTCGCTCCCACCTTTCTAGCTCCTTGCCAGAAGAGAAAAGCAAAACCAGCACGTCGTTTGAGGCCTGCCCCAAGCCGAGCGAGAAGCAGGACTCCGAGCCGGCAGAGATCGACCCCGAGCACAAGCGCAGCCGCGCCCGGGAGCGCAGGCGGGAGGGCCGCTCCAAGACCTTCGACTGGGCTGAGTTCCGCCCCATCCAGCAGGCCCTGGCGCAAGAGCGGGGCGGCGGAGGGGAGCAGCCCAAAGGCGGGGGGCCTGTCCCTTTCCCCACGGAGCCCAGCCCCTCTGATGCAGACCCCGGGGAGCTGGAAAGAGAGCGGGCGCGGCGGCGGGAGGAGCGGCGGAAGCGTTTCGAGAGCCTGGACCAGCCCGACGGGGGGTACCCGGGGGACTTCTCCAGGATGGAGGTGGACCGAGTCCCCGGCCTGCCCGTCACTGCCGAGGCCAAGCCGCAGAACGTCCACGTGGAGATTGAGCAGCGGTGGCACCAGGTGGAGACCACCCCTCTGCGTGAGGAGAAGCAAGTGCCCATCGCCCCGTTGCAGCTGGCGCATCCCGAGGACGGGGGTGAGGCGCTCCACAAGCAGCAGCTCACCGTGCTTCTGGAGAAGGAGGTAAGGCAGAGGAGAAAGGAACGGATGGGGCTGCCGTCGAATTGGGAACTGTGAGTGGTGTGGGGTTTCTCTAGGGCAGGGCCCCTGGACCTTTTTGAGCCTGTGGACGCCTTTGGAATTCTGACCCACAGAATGGCTGCCGCAGGAGGCGCAGCCAGCCCCAAAATAGCTGCGGCAGTTTACTTCACTCACACAGTGAAAGATACTTGTGCTGTGGTGGCAGCTGCTGCCATAGTCATGTTTTAAAAAATATGCACAGCCAATTAAAAGACTTGGTGGATAAAACCAGCATGGTGTAGTGGTTAAGAGCAATGGATTCTAATCTGGAGAACCAGGTTCGATTCCTGACTCTTCCATGTGAGCGGCGGACTCTAATCTGCTGAACTGGGTTTGATTCCCCACTCCTTCACAGGAAGCCTGTTGGGTGACCTCGGGCCAGACTCTGAACTCTCTCTGAATTCTCCCTGAACTTTCAGCCCCACCTACCTCACAGGGTGTCTGTTTTGGGGATGGGAAGGGACGGAAGTTGTAAGCCACTTTGAGACTCCTTAAAGGTAGAGAAAAAGCAAGGTATAAAAACCAACTCTTCTTCTTCTACTATTTCTAAAAATACTAAGTGGGCACCAGGAAAGGTGTCGGTGGGCGTCATGGCGCCCGCAGACACCACGTTGGTAATTCCTGCTCTGTGGTTATCTTTTTATAATTTATATTAAAAAAAATTAATCTTCCTCCCTCCCTCTCACCTCACCTTTGTCTTGGCTCGGCAGCTGGAGCAGAGCCAAAAGGCGGCTTCGGAACTCCTGGAGCAGAACCGGATCCTGCAAGACCAGCTGAAAGTGGCGCTGGGCAGGGAGCAGAGCGCCCGGGAAGGCTACGTCTTGCAGGTAGGAGGCGAGCGGAGTCTGGGAAGGCTTCTTCAGTCCGGGGTGCTTGCGAAGATGCCCGAAATGGAACGTGCAGACCAGGGGTGGGGGAAGAGAGAAGGGCAATTTTTGTTTTTATTCTCTTCTCGTGCATCCTGCGGTGGACCAAGATGACTCAGCAAACTGGCGATGGGACCCCCGCTCCCTTCCAGGCATGAAAATGGAGGTCCCTCTGGGATCGGGCTTTCTTACGAATCCCTGGCTTTGGATAGGCGAGCCAGGCGGGAATCGGCTGAAGGCGGCTTTTCTGTTGGGTCCCTTGCTCAAGAAAGACATGCGGGCACACGGCGGTTTCTTGAGGGGTGGTGGAGACCAATTTTTTGGGAGTTATGTCTCTCTGCCTGATCGTTGGGTCTCTCCAACTCAGTGGCGGGAGGTGCCTTGTAATGCATATTGGTAGCCACGGTGGGGAAGGCAAAGATGGACTTTCCCGTGCCTTCTGCATCCCTAGAGGAAAGTGGATCCTGTGTCAGGTCCTCCTGGAGAATTCCCCCTCCCCTGAGTTCCTAGAGAAGAACTTTTTCTTCAAGCTCCTTTTCAGTTAAAGAGGTTTCCGATTCTGGAGGAGATGTTGCAGAGACCTCCTTCTGGCCTTCCTCTGCTTCCAAAATTCTGCAGATCTCGGAATAAGAGTCTTGATGAAAAGGAGGGGTTTTGTTTATTTGTTTATTATAATAAAACTGTTATTAGCTGCCTTTGTTCCTTACAGAACTTAAGGCTGCTCACAACATACATGAAATACAGAAAAATACAAAAAACCAAAATGTTAAAAACAACAGTTTAGGACTTGGGGGTAAATGAATCAAGCACAGTCTTAAATAAAAACCATCTTCAGCCGCGTCCTAAAGATCAACAGTGCCACTTCTCTGGTGCGGTTGTTCCAGAATCGTGGGGCTGCCACCGAAAAGGCCCCACTCTCATGTACCCACCAAAGGAGAATCTTTGATTGGTGGGACAGTCAGGAGGGCCTGTGCCCGCGTTCTTCATTCCCGGGTAGCAATGTATGGGAGGAGATAGTCCTTCAGATAGGCTGGCCCCCAGCCACATAGGGCTTCAGAGGTCAAAACCAAAACCTTAAATTGGGCTCAGGATTGGATCAGGGTTGTTTGATTCTGCCAGCAGAAGGAAGCCTGCCCGTTTGTAAATTCCCAGATTCGTCTGTCTGATAAAACTATACCTCCGGCTTCTCGTTCTCTAGTCATTTTGGAACCTTCAGATTCGGCCGGCAGTGGAAGGGTGGGTGGCCTCAAAACTGAGGGGAGGGGTCATGACGCACATCCTTTGCAGATTCGTAAGGTATTTCCCCCGGCAAGCAGTCACTGACCTCAACTGCTTTGTAGGTTCCACACCTCAGAATCATGGAACGGATCCCAGCACTCTGAACGCGTCAGGAAGTTTTCCAGAGTTTAGCCTGGCCTGAGCTTGTACGTTGGCCAAAGCTCCTTTGACCGGGGAAAACCGAAAAAACTTACAAATATGCTGCAAAGGAAGAAACCAAAGCGCACCAGGCCAGGGGTCCCCAACCTTTTTGAGCCTGCGGGTATCTTTGACACCGCATGGGTTGGCGGAGCTGCAAAAGGGCTGCCGCAGCTTGCCACCAGTCATGCAGAGAAAACCCTTGTGCGGTGGTGGGCCTGACCTGGTCCCTGTCCACTTGCTGAAAACACTTGGTGCCTGTGAGCGCCACGCTGGGGACATCTCCCCTGGGGTGTGAAAACCAGAAGCTTCGGTTGTCTCTCACTTGTTTTTAAAGCCACTTCATTGTTGCCATAAGGGGAGAGCAAATGACCCCCCTCCGGGTAGCAAACCCTTCCAGTTGCTTAAGAACATTTCTGTCAGGCCTCTGCAAAACAATGGCATTGGGGGGATGCTTCTTAATTGCTAGCCTCCCTCTCTCTCTCCCCCCCCCCCCAGTTCATCATTGGGAACATTACCAGACTCTGACCGGCAGCCTGAGCTTCTGCACATTTCTAGGCTGGGCTCAGTCGCCCTCATGTTGACCTTGGAGCCCTTTTCCGTTTCCTGTGCTGCTCCCGCATCCGGGCTCGGGTGCGAGCAGAGCTTCTCAAGCACGTTGGACACTAACCGAAGTTCAGCATGAGAATTTTCCTCCTTCCTTTTTTCCTTCTTCCAAGGACGCCGAAGATGTGTCTTCTGGTTCTTTTTTGGGAGCACGGGTGTCTGTTTATGCTGGAGGGGTGGGAGTTGTGATACTAATAACTCTTGGGTGTGGATAATTTTTTGCATGTTTTGGGGGGTTTTTTGGTGTGGAAGCATGTAACCTAACGTTAACTGAGTGTCACATCTTTGGGGTGTCGCTGCCTGAAAACGCGGCGTTGCAAGGCAGGCCAAACTATTCGCCTTAATGCTACTGCTCCTTTCGCTTTCCGTTTGTGTTCTCCAAGACACGTGGTTTCTGTCCTGACTGTTGCATGATTCTCTTTGAGTTTTTTGTTTTCCCCTCTGTGCATGCAAAACACTGCTTTGGTTTTGAGTCTTCCTTTCCAAGAATTTCTCGTTCTGACTCTTACATTCTCATCATACCCTCCCCCCCTTTTCTCCTCTCCCCTTTCTTTAAAAACATGACCCAGAAAGCAGACAGATCTATATCGTCCACAAAGTGTAAACGTGACTTGCAGGTTTTTTTTTGAAAAATACGAGCAAAGGGAATTATAAAGTTTAGTTCCAAATAGCGGCAGAGAGGAGAATCTTAGATCACCGCACAATGTGGACAAGGTAGTAACGGTGCTTCTTCCGCGTCTCGGTCTTCTATTTGGAGAGGTGCGTTTTTTGTGTGGCAGAGACCTCAGCTCAGATGTGTAGACGCCTGCCCACAGCCCAGCTTCACTTCACTTAGACTTTGCAGCCTGCCCTATCCTGAAGGCTGGAGGTGGGTAACAATAATGAAAAATACACTCCCAGCAGAACAAAGGTCTGCTTGAATGAATTCACTGACTTCCCCCTCCACCCTCTCCCAGCTAGTTCTGAGCTGCCCCCCCCAGTCAACCCAAAGAGGTAAGGGCTTCCAGCAATTCCAGAAAGTGTTTATTTTTTTAAGTACACCCCTGAAACATCCTTTTCTCTCGCCCTCCCCTCCATAATTTTCATTTCTTTTCCAGCCTTCTTCTACTTGTCCTTTTTATTCTTGACATTTTCTTTTCCATCGTGTTTGGTTTTTTTGTTTTGTTTTTTTCAGTTTGTCTTCTCTTAAGACTCTTTTACGTTACAGCTGTTTCGGTGTTTTATTGTTCATGTTGTCTGTTTAAACCGGAAAGGAGTTTTATTCGTATTCTCTGAAAATGATTATTTTTATCAAAAACAAACGAAATTTTTATTAAAACACCCTGCCACCAACAAAATTGGAGCAGACGAGTACTGGTCAAACCAATCGGAGGAGACTTGCCCTGTGTCCCAACATGACCACAGGTGTGACACTCAGAACCGGGAGCCGAGAGTGCTACTAATCTCCTCTTTAATCGGTTTTTTTAAGACTGAGGCGCCCGCGGCCCCATCGGGGGCCTGGCAGAGGCTCCACAAAGTCAACCGAGACCTCCAGAGTGAGCTGGAAGCCCAGTGCCAGCGCCAGGAGCTGATCAATCAGCAGATCCAAGCCCTGAAGCGTAGCTATGGGGAGGCCAAGGACGTGATCCGGCACCACGAGGCGGAGATCCAGAGCCTGCAGGCCCGGCTGGGCAATGCGGCTGCCGAGCTGTCCATCAAAGAGCAGATGCTGGCCAAGCTGAAGAGTGACCTGAAAGCCGAGAAGGAGAAAGCCCAGGAGCAGATGGAGGAATGGCAGCACAGCGAGATGGCGCTGAGCTCCCAGCTGAAGGCCAGCGAGCAGAAGCTCAAGAGGGCGGAAGCCCTCCTCCTGGAGAAAACCCAGGAGCTGCGGGATCTGGAAACTCAACAGGCCCTGCAAAGGGACTACCAGAAAGAAGTCCAGCGACTCCAGGAGAGGATCGCGGACGTGAGCCGGCAGCTCAGTGCCAGCGAGCAGTCCCGGATGCTGATGGAAGAAAAGCTGCAGCGGAACTACGAAGCGTTGCTGGAGAGCTGCGAACGGGAGAAGCAGGTCTTGATCCAGAGCCTGAAGGAAGTGGAGGACCGAGCCAGCGAGTACGAGAACCAGCTCCAGAACAGCGAGCAGCAGATGGAGATCCTGCAGAAGGAGAAGCTGACGGCCAAATTTGAGGGCAGCGAGATTGTCCATCAGCTGGAGGAGCAGCTGGAGATGAAGGAAGACAGCATTCAGAAGCTGGCTGAGCACATCAAGAACCTGGAGGAGGAACGGGATCAGATCAAATGCAGGTTCCAGGAGCTGATGAACCAGGTGGCCGAGTCCGACCACGAGGTTGCCAAGCTGCAAGTGAAACTGCAGTCTGAGGAGACCAACTACAGCACACTGGAGCGTTCCTACGAGGAGGTGTCGGGCCAGTTTCAGAACTTGCAGAAGGTCCTGGAGGAGAAGGAGGAAGAGTTGAGAGCCATACAGGAGGTCCACTTAAAAACTGTCCAAAAGGATCGGGATTTGGGCGAATGTTCACTGGGAATGGAAGGAAGTCAACAGGCCAAACAAGAGGCCTTGAAAACGCTGGCCGACGAAAGTTCAGGGCACTGCGCTGGCCAAGAAACAGTCAATTCCTGCACTGCAGCTGAGGTTGACGCCGATCAAGTTGCACAACATCTGCAGGTTCCGGAAGGAATTCCCATTTTGGAATCTTTGCCCGCTGAGGACGACAATCCCAGTCAGAGACAGATTGGTGAACAGGCAGCCGTGAAAGCAGAAGATCACAGGTCTCCGTTGAAGCCTCTGCACCTTCCAGAGAGGGAGACTTGTCAGAAGGATCTGGCCAAACTCGACACGGAAATCCCAGGAGCCAAACGGCAGAGGATCCGTTTCTCCAGCATCCAGTGCCAAAAATACATCCACGCAGACGGCTCAGAGAAAATGTGGGCCAGCAGCACGTCGTCGGACACCAGCCAGGACCGCTCGCTTTCCGAAGACAGCATGTCGTCAGAACCAGCTCCTTGTTACCCGGCCTCGGGCGACTCAGAGACTTACCTGTCTATCATCCATTCTCTGGAAACCAAACTTTACATCACGGAGGAGAAGCTGAAAGACGTGACGATGAAACTGGAGAGCCAGCAAGGTCATAATCAAGACACCCTCCTCACGCTTCACCACCAGTGGGCCAGCACAGAAGCCCAGCTGAGGGAGCAGCTTCAGGACAGTTTGACGCAAGTCAGCCTGTTGGTCTCGCAGCTGGAAAGTGAGAGGCAAGGGAAACTCAAGCTGATGGCCCAGCACGCCAGTGAGCTGGGGGGATTCCAGGGGAGGAACAGCAAAGCCATGATGTGCTTGAAACAGTGTGGAGAGCAGCTAAGGACTCTGCCCAGATCTGACCAGGAACGAGGGGGAGAGATGTTCTTGGACACCTTATCCAGCATGGAGGCGACATTATCTAATGCAATCCAGGCCTTACAGGGGACACTGTCTTTACCTGATTTCCAGCCAAGAGGAAGTCCCCCACCCCAAGAAGGCAGTTTGCTGGAAAACGATACTCCCGTCCTCCGGCAACAGCGAGTGGACTTGTCCGAACGAGACCAACTATGGTTGCTTTCCAAGAGGGTGGCATTTGAAGCTTGCCTGATAAACCGGATAGCAGAGTCTCTGAGGGACTCCACTTCTGAGATAGCCCTGGCCCTTCGGGAGATTCACGGGACTGTGAATGCCGTCCTCTTAGAGCCTTCCAACATTTCCCAAACGGCGGTCGCTTTGGCCAACATCTTATCGAAAAAGCTAGTGTTGGAGGATGAATTTTGGGGCCAGGTTGAGGAGTTGAGAAAGCACCTAGGCGAGAAGGAAAAAGAAGAAGAAAAGATGGAAGAGGAAAGTGCGGGCTCCCCTCAAGTCCTCACTCATGCTGTTGCGGACAGTGCACTCGTTCAAGCCGAGCTCGGATTCGTCGCCCAGAAAATGCGGGAGTCTTTCCATCAGAGGCTGAAGGCCATCGAAGAGGATCTCCACAACACCAAAACAGCCCTTCAGCAGCACAAGTGCATGTTGGAGGAAATCATTAAAGCCTATAGGACACCTCAGTTTGACGGAGTTATGGACCAGATTTCCAAAGCCCTTGAAATCCAAGAGGGCACTTCTGAAAGCATCCGGGCGTCTTGGGAAGGGAACGTTTGGAAGCCAAGTACAGAAGACCACAGCTTGCAAGGTCTTAGCGGCCAGGCTTTGGCAGCTGTTCAGGAGGAACTTTCTCAGCAACTGAAAGATAGAGCAAAAGTCTTGGAAGAAATAGCTGCTGCTTTGCTATCTCTGTCACCCGAGGAGGCCCTGAAAGATTGCCAGAAGCTCCTAAAGGTGTCTTGTACTCCTCCCTATCTGTCTTGTATGGGGGATCTTGAGTGCTACTCTTCCCTGCTCGTCCAGGATGCCATTATCCAGGCCCAGGTATGTTACGGGGCCTACAGAGCTAGGCTGGAATACGAAAAGGAGGTGCGGCTGAACAAAGAGTCGCTGCAGAACATGGACGCTCTGTGCCAGGAGCGCATTAGGGCTGTGGCCGTCCTCCGGGAGGAGTACGAAGATTTGCTGCGTAAGCAGCAGAACGAATATTCCAAGATGATCGCCGTCCTTGAAAAGGAGAACGTGGACCTGAAAGCAAAAGTGGCCCAGCTGGAGAACCAGCGGAAGCTCCTGGAAGAAGAAGAACTCCAGCAAAGCAGGAAGATGTTGGAGTTGCAGGGCAGGTACGAAGAAGAGATCCGGACCGTGGTCGAGCAGTTGAACAGGACGGAGGACACCCTGAAAGCTGAGCGGACCAAGGGGCTCCACCAGCTGGACGCCATCGTGCGGGACAAGCAGAACTTGGAGCGGTACCACCTGGAGCAAATCCAGACCTTGGAGGACAAGTTTCAGGTCAAGATGAAAGAGCTGCAAATCATTCATAACGAAGAGATGCAGACGCTGCAGGATCACTACAGCAGGAATCTGCAGGGCTTGCAGGAATCTCTGGATGAGTACCGGAATCAGCACCCAGAAGTGTTGCCTGGAGACACGCCTGAAGCTGGCCCACTGGAAGCACATGCCGAGGGCAAGCTTGAGGGCGGGCCACAGGGCTCCGACGGTGAGCTCAGCTCTATGCACGGGTTGCGCGAGCGCATACAAGAGTTGGAAGCCCAGATGGACGTCATGAGAGACGAGCTGGAGCACAAGCACCTGGAAGGGAGCACGTCGACCCTGCGGGAGAAATACCAGAAAGACTTTGAGAACCTTAAGGTCTCCACTGCATTTTTTCCCCTTCACCAAATCATGCATGTGTGTATGTAAATCCCGCTCATCGTAGAGTAGCTGTGAACTTTTTGTTTAGGGCAAGAGAGCTCGGTAGGACGAGAGGACAGAGCCAAGCTTTAGGATTTGTTTTGCGTTTCCCTGCGCGTAGGCCTTCTAAGTAAAAAAACTTCCAGGCCCTTCTGAACAGATTACGCTGTCTTCTGAATCAGGCCTTTGGTCTGTCAAGGTCAGGGAGCCTCAAAGGTTGAGCTAGAAACTCTAAAATCTATAATCAATCATTCAATCAAGTTCATTTCGATACAATATCAGCTCTGAATAAAAATCAAAGTTACGTTAAAATAATAAAAGTTGACGATTCTAGGAGGGATGATTTGAAGAAGAGGAGGAAAGATCTTCGATGGGGAAAGGTTTTTAGTCAGCCGTTTACGAATCCCACTAGACCAGAGGCATAATTTGGCAAAATCTATAACAAAATATATTTATTATATGGGGTACACAGTAAGTTTGTTAAAAGCATAGGGCTTAAAAAGCAGGCGACATATAAAACCATCAGTATAGACTATTACAAAGATATCAACAAAGTTGATGATGCACTCATTATAAATGACCAATACAGGATCATACGCATTTCGGCCTATTAGGCCTTCCTCAATGGTCATAAATGCAAAACGTGATTATTAAAGACACATCCAGAAATACACCTTATATTTTTATCTGTAAATAGAAAACCTTCTATCATGCGTGGCCTGATGTCAGTTACTAACACAAGCCATGGGTCTTGCAACACGGAAACTTGCTCACACAAATATCTGGTATAAAATTACCAGTGTTTCCAGATGGGGGTAACATGAACGCACATGAAGCTGCCTTATACTGAATCAGACCCTCGGTCCATCAAAGTCAGTGTTATCAGCGCACAGTGTGGTTACTACTTTAGCTTTAATATCTGCATATTTCTACTGGTTATAGAGCTGACATTAATAAAGGCCTTGAATTATACGTATAACTTTATGTGGTTAAAAGGACCAAGGCATTAGGTGATATGAAAGATCTCTCCTTGAGACTCTGGAGAGCTGCTGCCAGACTGAGTAGACAATACTCAGGACGTTTGGGAAGCCGTTAATTCACAAGGCCGTCATGAGTCGGAAGCGACTTGACGGCATGTAGTACACCCACAGTTTCTTGCAAGCTAAGATGTGTATTGGTCATGGTTGAAAGGGGTGTTGTCGTTGGGTATAATTTCCAAAGAACTGCTCTCTGCCGTTCAGGAACTCACGTCTTCTCTGATTGTGAAATGTTCTCCCTGGCTGATCCACGGGGGTGCTTTGCATATTTATGATATTCCTGTCCCATGTCTCATGGCACCGAGCAGTTTACGACAGATATTCTACCGCAAACATTTGTGTACCCAAATTGCTCACTTTCTTATGTACCAGTGCTGGGGACCCCGCTCTGAAGACATAAAATTTCCAGTCCTTCCGGCATTCCCACTTAAGTGAGTCCTCAGATATCTTTGTGGTCAGTTATTGTTCCATCAGCCGTAGACCGAAGAGGCATGTTAGTTCTCCAGCTAGGGGAGCATTAACCCTCTCTCGCATGCTTGGCTCATGAGTTCTGTCCTTGTCTGTCTGCCCATCTGTCCGTTCATCCGTCAGTTCACACAGTCTCTGGATGCGCTTAAGTTGGGCCCCCGAAATGCACAATTCTTGACTGAATAGTGTTTCCTTCTCCCCCCCTCCTCCAGGCGACTTGTGAGCGAGGGTTTGCGGCCATGGAAGAAACGCACCAGAAGAAGATCGAGGACCTGCAGAGGCAACACCAGCGGGAACTGGAGAAGCTACGGGAGGAGAAAGAGAGGTTGCTGGCGGAGGAGACGGCTGCGACCATCTCAGGTAGGACAAAAAGTGTGCGTGGGTGGGGAGGGGAGATTCAGGGGCCTATCCCAAAGGTGTTGACTGGATCTACAGGCACGAGATTTAACTCCAGTACCACCTTAAAGACCAACAAGGTTTCTGGGGTATAAGCTTTTGATAGTCGAAGCTCCCTTCGTCAGATGCATTGTGAGCTAGCCTGGTGTAGTGGTTAAGGTGTCGGACCTGGAAAACTCAGGTTCGAATCCCCGCTTGCGCCATGGGAGCTTTCTGGGTGACCTTGGGCCAATCACACACTCTCAGCCTCGACTCCAACTAGTATTTGGATGGGAGACCTCCAAGGAATACCAGGGGTGTGACGCAGAGGCAGGCAATGGCAAACCACCTACCACCTATATGATGCTACTTTCCCCCCATAAATCATTTAACTACATACTTCCATAACTGCTTAATAAATCTTTGATTATTATTTTATAACCAATTACCATACATGTAGTCTAATTACACATTGCTAATTCCTGCTTCCGGTAAGCTACCTATGTAATTTACCCTTTGTTATTATTACAAGCTCTATCAATAGCTATTCTCCACATTCAAATTAATCCACTGCATAATATCAGAACTACAGTTGAGCATAGGCGTAATAGTTTCCATTTCTTCTGGAATTCCCCCTCGGGTGTTACTTTTTGACTGTAGAATGGTTCTCAACTTTTTTTGCTCCATTCCCTCCTTTCACCATAGTTCAGAATATAATCACCCCCTTCCCAAGATAGTCTAACATAATCTACAGGAATAGTGGTCTCAATTCCCCCCCCTCCCCCGGGGGGAATTCCCCCCTTGTTGAGAACCCATGCTGTAGATCAACACTGCTACCCACCTGGATGTGAGGGCGATCTGGCTACAACATCTGTCACCCCATTGATCACCAGGGTTGATCTGGCTGGCTAGGCGGGTGTCCCCTACCTCCCTCACCGCTCCATGTGCATCCCTCCCGAAGCTGCGCGCTCGGTGGAAGAGGACGACCATCCCAGATAGGAGTGTACCGTTCTTCGGTCAAGGGTATACGATAGCTGCGCTCCTCTGCTAGAACCTCCAAACAAGAACAAGGTCCATTTGTAGGAGAACGTAGGGTAGTCAAGCTACCCACCTGACTCAATCTTCATGGCTCTATAGCAGGGGTACCGAACTCAGTTGTTACGAGGGGCGGATGTGACATAAATGTCACTTGGTCGGGCTGGGCCATGCCTCGCCAGCCCAGATCGAGAGGGGGGGCGCTGGCTTGTGGGCCGGATAAGAGCTCTCAGGGTGCCGGATCCAGCCCACAGGCCTTATGTTTGGTACCCCTGCTCTATAGGGTTTCAGTGGTGATTAGGTTCATTTTTTAAAAAGAGTATTTTCCTTAATTCCTTCCAGCCATAGAGGCCATGAAGAATGCTCACCGGGAAGAGCTGGAGCGGGAACTGGAGAAGACCCAGAGGTCTCAGATTAGCAGCAACAACTCTGACGTTGAGGCTCTGCGGAGGCAATACTTGTAGGTGTATCTCTGCACTTTCTTGACAGGTTGCAATAGCATCGTCTGTTAATACTGTTTGCTTTTGGCTGGTGGGGAAAGGAGGAAATAGGTCTTGGATAATGAGGGGTGGGTATAGTTGGAGCATCCTGAAGAATTATATTGTGGGATTTTTATTCTTTTTTGCGTTGCTTGTAAGGAGGTGTTTATTGGTGGCACTAATTGGCCATCCTGTGAGAGCTACTATTTTTTAATCTATTTCTTCACGTGCACTCTTAAGAGAACTGGTGTGGTGTAGCAGTTTGAGTGTCAGACTAGGATCTGGGAGACCCCCCCCCCCCAGTTTAAATCTTCTGCTCTGGAAGTTCACCAGGTGACCTTCAGCCAGTCACCGACACACTGCCTGGCCTACCAGTGTGAGAGCCAGTGTGGTGTAATGGTTAAGAGCTGTGGTTTGGAGCGGTGGAGTCTGATCTGAAGAACCGGGTTTGATTCCCCGCTCCTCCACTTGAGCGGCAGACGCTAATCTGGTGAACTGGGTTGGCTTCCCCACTCCTACACACGAAGCCAGCTGGGTGACCTTGGGCTAATCACAGCTCTCTTAGAGCTCTCTCAGCCCCACCTCCCTCACAGGGTGTCTGTTGTGGGGAGGGGAAAGGAAGGTGATTGTAAGCCGGTTTGATTCTTCCTTAAGTGGTAGAGAAAGTCAACATATAAGAACCAACTCTCTTCTTCTACCTTGCAGGGTTGTTGTGAGGAGAAAAGGGAGGAGAGGAAAAGGGTGTAAGCTGCTTTGGAAGCCCCCCACGGGGAGAAAAAGCAGGGCACAAATGAAGCAAATAAATAAATACGCATTTCACTTAAGGAGCTGTAACGTTGCCCTGGCCAATTCCAGTCCTGGAAGGTCATTTTTTATTTTTGTTTTGCTGTGCATCCATGTTCAACCTGAAACAAAATAATCTTCTGGTTGCTAAGCTCTGCTTGTTTCACTGAAATGGCACAAGCAGATGTAATTTTCGTGATGCCCGTGGTTTTAATAGCAAAGAAGGCACCAAATGGCACATTATGTTCACTGAAGAGCGCATGGTCTGTGCATTGTTCCCCCGAGCTTGAAACCACTGGAATAAATCTGGCAAAAGGCTTGTTTTAAGAGATTGCTCCTTTCATGGGAGGAGGGGGAAGCATGGTGGGGGGGAGATTGATGCAGCAGCTCATGTGTTCCCAGAGCCAGGGAGGAACCTCCTTGGCAAAGTTTGAGCAAGCCATGCCATGTTCTACAAAGGTCCATTTAAACGCGTGGCCGGCGCTGCCTGATGAGATTTTCTGCCGGCAGGGAGGAGCTGCAGTCTGTCCAGCGGGAGCTCGAGGTCCTGTCGGAGCAGTACTCGCAAAAGTGCCTGGAGAACGCTCACTTGGCCCAGGCCCTGGAGGCGGAGCGGCAGGCCCTCCGCCAGTGCCAGCGCGAAAACCAGGAGCTCAACGCCCACAACCAGGTGAGGGGCCGGAGGCCGACTCTTGGCTGGGTGGGATGTGGGGGGAGAGGCACGTTCAGGTTTTCCCCAGAGTGGCTTTCAGTCGAGGTTTGACTCCAGGGACTTGCACTAAGAAATCTGTCCCATTTGCCTGTTATAGTTTAGTACAAGTGAAGAAGTGGAGCAGTCCTTGTAGACCAGTGTTTTTCAACCGAGGTTCCACGAGAAATCACAAGGGGTTCTGCGAGAAATAGTGATGAATAGGCTAATCCTATGTAAATCAAACCTAAATCATATGTAACCATATGTAGGGGTTCCCTGAGACACGAATATTATTTCAAAGGTTCCGCAAGCATAAAAAGGTTGAGCAACGCTGTTGTAGATTGTCCAGAAGCTACAGTGGGTGCAGAATGCTACGGCCAGATTGTTGCCTGGAGAGGGTCGAAAGGTGCCGTATTGCTCCAGTCTTGTTCCAATGACACTGTTTTTAATTGAATTGTTTTATCATTTTAACTGTGTTTTTAATGGCTCAAATGTTTTACTGTTGGTTTTTGGTGTTCGCCACCTTGTGGTTGAGTGGAATGACGGCATATTGTTTTAAATAGGCGAATACATGTTTTAAATAGATGAATGAGTAAAGCATCACAGGGTTGGATGTTAGATTCGAGTCCAGGAGCACTTAAACCAACCAGGGCCGGAAACCCCACACAAGCTTATTCGCGCCATGCCAACTCGAGGCTGTGATCCTAGGCAAAACCTTCCACGGTCTTCCTAGTTCCATGCCAATTTGGAGAAGTCTCAGACTCCAGAGGAACAGGAAGGGGATCCCCTTTGACGCAGTGAGCTATGACTATGAGGGACTGCTTGGTCATTTCGGCAGTCACTGCCAGCATCTTGAAAGCCGGCGCGCGGAGCCTTTTTGCAGTCTCATTCCGATGGCACGGATGACTTGCCCATCCTTGTCCACAATTCCCATATTTGGTCGCCAGTGACTAGTAGGAAGCTTGTCGTAAATTGAAAGAGGTGGTATTATCTGGGCAACCAAGCTACCGACAAGGTAAATGGTGCCTGAAATCATTTGCAAGTGTGGCAAAAACAGGCAGACTTAAACGTGAAGGTCGGGCAGGGCCATGCTCCGATCACCAGAATGAAACCCCGCACAAGTCACCAGCTTGCAGACAAGGAGGGCCGAGCGATCCGTGACCATTGTGCTGTGGGATCATGTGCCATTTGGAAGTCATTAGAATTCTTAGACATGTCCTAAGGTGTTAATAAGGTGCTGAGATCAGGGGCCGCTCTAGCACTGAGGGGCTCCTTAAGAACTGCACTCATAAGCACCTATGGTGGTTCTCACAGGAGCTGAACAACCGCCTGGCTGCAGAGATCACTCGGTTACGGACGCTGCTGACTGGAGAGGGCGGGCTGGAGACGGCTGGCTCGCCTCTCACTCAGGGCAAGGATGCCTACGAGCTAGAGGTGAGTTGCCTTCTGCTTCGAGGTTAAACAAAACCAGCTGGAGCTTGTGAGCGTGAGTACGATACAGCCCAAGTCGAGTGCTATTTCAGTCTTATTCCATCGTGGAATATGGGCTCCCTGAAGAGGTATGGGGGACCTCTCCTTGAATATTTTCAGGAGGTACTGCAAGGCCTCGTTTGCCAGAGCTTCTGAGGGAGTTTGAATCATAGAAACAGAGTTGGAAAGGACCTTCGCGGTCAACTAGTCCAACCCCCTGCACAATGCAGGAAATTCACAACTACCTCCCCCCACACCCCAGTGACCCCTACTCCGTGCCCAGAAGATGGCCAAAAAAACCCCTCCAGGATCCCTGGCCAATCTGGCCCAGAGGGAAAATGCTTCCTGACCCTAAAGTGGCGATCGGCATTTCCCTGGTCATGTAAGAAAGGGCCACAAGAGCTAAGCACTGATGCAACCCTTCCTGAATTGGCATCTTTTAAGACAGGCATATTTTAAGGGGGCAAAGGGGGGGGGGAGAAAGATTTGGGGTTTGCTATTTTATTTTGGTTTTACCTGAAAATGCCTTTTATCTATTACTGTTAGCCTTCTTGAACCATGAGGAATGGCAGGGTATGCATGCTTTAATGAAGAAATAAATATAAGTAATGGGAGCATTACGTACATACTGGAATCACTTAAGCTTTAAATGGTACCTGTCATCGCCTAAAATGTCTCTCTCTGACTCCCCCCCCCCATGTCGTCCCCCCCTCAGGTTCTGCTGCGAGTCAAAGAATCAGAAATCCAGTACTTGAAGCAAGAGATCAGTTCCCTTAAAGATGAATTGCAAACAGCCTTGAGGGTAATGTATTCATATATTTACAGTCCTTTCTTTGCTCAGACTACAGGCAAATCAATGTAATAGGAGCCACATAAGACATACACTGAGAGCCAGCGTGGCAGACTTTAATCTAGAGAACTGGGAGACTTTAATCTAGAGAACTGGGTTCAATTCCCCACTCCTCCGCATGAAGCCTGCTGGGCGACCTTGGGCCAGTCACAGTTTTCTCCAAACTCTCTCAGCCCATGCGGAGGCAGGCAGTGGCAAACCACCTCTCTTGCCTTGAAAACCCTGCAGGGTGGCCATAAGTCGGCTGTGACTTGCCGGTACTTTCCACCAAGA